>NC_091349.1:19759258-20009869 GCF_038502225.1 Cherax quadricarinatus
TTCAAGCTCCAAGCCATTCTGAGTGCTCTTTTTTCATCCCTGTGTTGTGGTATTTCGTGGGTGTATTTTAAGCTAGCCAGTTTAGAATATCTTCACGGCAGTGTGGTTGTTCTCAATGAGGCTTACGCCGTTCAACCCATAGGCCCAACACCCATTCACCATGTGTGTCTCACCATTGCCGGTCTTAGCCCTGTTAACCCACAAACCCAACCTCTCACTGTTGTGGTACTCACCCAACCTCCACCAGTGTTTTGGTGCACTACTAAGGATTATAGCACCATATTTTAAGGACCACATAGGGGGTCAAGAGCTAGAGTGTGTCTTCGACAGTGGCGCCACCATTAAAAGCCTCCTGTGTGAGTTCATCGTCGATGTAAGCGCAATTCTACGATCACGTGTGCAGAGGACAGCAGCAAGACGACATAAACAATCCTCTACTCTCCACTTCCATCAACCTCATTCTTCACCAAGTTGTTACAGCGATAATATTTTTTTTTTTCATGGAGACATTTGCGAATGTTAAGACATTTCTTTTGTGTTTCCAGTGATTTTTTTTCTTAGTGACACTCAGTGACTCTCGATCAGACTCAGTGTTTGTTTGCAATAATTTTTTTTTATCTCTTTAATTCAGTGTTAATTTTCGTGCATTATCTTATGTCTGTTGTGTTGTGTGTCTTTTTATACACTTGAAGTACTTAGTGTTTTTCCTTCGTTGTGTGTGCAACATATGAGCAGTATAGAACTTGTGTTTACACTTCAGAATCACCTTGTGTTTTCAGTATTCCAGTGAAGTATTTCAGTAACTTATCAGCTTTATTCTGCATCACAACTCAGTGTTGTCTTATATTTTTTTTTTTCTTCCCAGCATTTGTGTATTCTTGTTTTGTTCCCTGTGTGTTGAACATTCTTGTGTTCATATTCTTTCATTTAGCCAGTGTCTAATTTGTCTTATTTCCACAGACAATAGTGCCACTGTTTTGTTCAAGCAAGATAATTATTATCTTATCAAAGTTTTCACACATCGTTTCATTGCAAGAAAATTCTAGTATTGTGTTTATGTTGATGTGTTGTGTTCAAGCTTTTTGTTCTGTGTTTTAGCACCTATTATTTTTTCATGTTTCATTGAACAAATTCACTCTTAGTGCAATTTTTAAGTTCTTCTTTTAGAGTAAATTGTTCTTTTGCTTGTTAAGTGTTGTTTAAGTTGCAGTTAAGAGTTAAAGTGTTCATTCCTTGATATATTTCTTTTCTTGTGTGTGTAATAATTTTTTTTATTGCACATTGACTCATTTTGCAATAATTCTTATGCAAATATTGTGTTGCCACTAAAGTTTTTCTTGCAGAGATTCTATGCAGTGTTTTTTTGATTAGCAATTATTTGCAATATTGCTACAGTTTATTTCAGTGCAGTTTCTTATGCTCTGTTGTGTGCATAATATTTTATTCTTTCTGTGCCATTTTATTTTATTCAAGCTTTATTGAGTCCATTTTATCATTTTATTGTGTATTTCCCTGTTGCATTGATAGTAAAGACAACTCACTGTGCCATTTATTCAATTTAAAGTAAAAGTTGAGCAAATCAGATTCGAGTAAAGTACAAGTTCTCTTGATTTTCAAAGTGTTGTTTGTTAAGTTGAATATTTTTTGTGTGTGAGTTCTTTGCTTACTGTGTGACCTGTCAATTTTTAATTACTTATGAAGAATAGTTAAGCATTTTTTTTCCCCCATTTAAGTCCACTGTGTTGTGTGTTCCTCAGCTACATTTTCTTTTGTTTCTCTAAAGTCTTGTTTTACATTTTGCAAATATGTCTCAAGTTTCCTCAAGCGATGCCTCAGCACATGCTGCTAGTACAACCATTAATGCGTCAGCCCAAAATTCGAGTAACTCCTTATCAAACAATAGATATACTCAGACTTCTAGCCTGCGTAATTTCAGTCGTGATCCGTATGATGCTATGCCATTGTTCAATGGTAATCCAGACAACCTTGAAGGTTGGTTTACTGCAGTTAGAGCCAGAGCTGATGCTTCAGTTGATGGTTTTCCATCTGAGAGTTGTTTAATAAGTATCGGAAAGGAGAGTCTAGCCCGTTCTCCAGCTGCCTCACATGTATTTAACTTAATTCGTATGAAGGACTTTCAAGATCTAACCAGGTGGCAAGATTATGAACAGTTAATTCACAATTATCTTGAACCGGTGCGAGAAACCGATCCGTTCGTTGTTCTCAAAGAATTAGTTTGCACAGCTCCGAGACAAGAAGAGTCATTAGATGAGTTTGCTCTTCGTCTTAATAACCTAATGTACTCATTCGTTAAAGCAGATCAAAATTCAAAGTACCTTAAAGATAACGATAAACCAGCCCTTGATGGGTTTGCCAAATTAGCTGCATTTGGAGTTATTAAACAACTAATGCCACCGACATCTATGTATGTGTACAATTCAAGTCCGCTAGATGCTACTATGGGACCGCTTGCAGCTCTAATCCATGTACGAAATTTGTGTCCCGAGGGAACCTTCCCTTATCGTAAGTCTGTGCCAAACACCTTGTCCACTCCTGTACTTCCTCTAGTTTGTGCTACTACCAAAACTCCCAACCTTAATCACTCGCGTCCATCATCCAAAGCAAGTGTTAAGAGCCATCATTCCCGTAGCACCCGTAGTATGTACAGTACCCACAGTCAAAGAGTTTGCTACAATTGTGGTTACCGTGGCCATATCGCTATTAATTGTCATGACAGTCACCCTAAGAAGCGTCGTACTGATGATGAGTACCAGTCAGATCTTCCCTACTGTACTTATCATAGAATTCATGGACATGACACTTCTGAGTGCAATGCTCTCTACAACCTGCAGTACTCTATATCTTTCCGTGGCCGTTCCAACCGCAGAGCCAGGAGAGGAAACAGACGTCGTGGTTCACAAACTAACCAGAACCAGGCTCATTCTTCCAATTCGGGGGAATCCGAGCGCCCAAGTCTACTCGTCCAGTCGTGACAGTAGTAGGTGATAACGAGTACACCATCCCAGTCCAGAATTCCTATGAAGCCTTAGCCAGCCTTGAGATTGACAGCCCTGCTGTTGCTGCTGCTTCACACGTCTCTGACGTAGAGGAATTTGGGGATGAAGTAGAAAATGCCTTTTCCGATGACAACCCACCTTTCTGTTTGCATATAACTCCTAACGAAATGATTGGTCCATTAGTACAAGCTTCTGTCCACAATGCGCCCGTTCATGTGTTCATGGACTCTGGTGCGCAAGTTAATATCATTAGGTCTAGCTTGTTTAAAGAGAAGCAGTTACGACGTGTCCTCCTCGTTGAACCAACTACTGTAACCTCCCTTAGTGGAGTAGCTGGTTCCCTTCTGCGAGTCCGAGGTCAGACTTCGCTCACCTTTACTATCCAAGGCAGAGACTTTACTGCTGCTTTCCTTGTTGTCGACCAGATTACTTTCCCTGGTGACCTTCTACTGGGATTTGCTTCCATGCGAGACTTACGCATTGTGCTCGACCCGTACCGATGGCATGCCCAAATTGACAACTTGATCGTTCCATTCTGGAGTTACCAGCTTGGATCAGAAATCTGTCATACTGCTGCAGAGTAAGATGTACGCATTAAGTCCTTACAAGCCAATGCATTCTCCAGTAGCGTACCCAAGCGGTCAGGCACTGGTAACTCTGTCACTCCCATCTGTGTTCCACCTACACCTTCAGATATGCAAGATAGTGTATTGCCTCAAGTGTCCGAGGACGCTCAGACTGCGTTGAGTGCTCTGCCTATCCCTGCAATGTCTAATAGTCCAAGTAGTAGTTTCTCCAAAGGGGACGCCTTGTCGGAAAATGATTACTTGAAACTAGTAATGCCATCTCTTGTTGATGTCACATGCCGTCTGCAGAAAGACGTCTCCGTTGCGGCTAGTGCTCTCATTAGTGTGTCTGTTGTTGTTCCTAATGTTCCAGATGGTGATAACGTCCTAGTTGACAGTGATTCCTGCAAGGTCAAGGGTTTATTTGTTGAACCTTCCTTACACGTTGTAAGAGACAGTAAGATCCATTTACTCCTTGCTAACACTTCGGGTCACAGTGTTCGTCTCAGAGCAAATACCAACCTCGTTGACCTAGTTCACTATCCTTACCCTGTTCAAGTACAGGATGACATGCCACCTGACCAGTGGGTCGGTGCTATTTCAACAGTGGAGACCTCATCCACTCCACTGGATCAATCCATCCCACTAGTTGAGGAGAAAGACTTAGCTCCCACTCATTTCCCAGACGAAGTCCATCGTTTGTTGACGCTGTTGAACAAACGTCGTAAAGCCATTGCCTTACCAGGCGAGAAGATGGGTATAACGAACTTATTGTCCCATCGTATTCCACTTGAACCTGGTACCAGACCTATTTATATACCTGCGTACAGAATGCCTCATTCCCAAGTTGCTGTCGCAGAGGAACTGATCAATCAAATGCTCAATGATGGAGTTATTGCACATAGCAATTCACCCTGGAATGCGCCCTTGATCCTAGTGCCTAAGAAGGACGGCACTTGGCGCCCGGTGATTGACTTTAGGAAGTTAAATGCGAAAACCATTCCAGATCGTTTCCCACTTCCTGTACTAGGTGACCTTTTACGCAATATCGGAGATAACAAAGTCTTCTCGACCCTGGACTTGTTACAATGGTTTTGGCAAGTCCCTCTTCACGAGGACAGCCAAGAGTTAACTGCATTCTCCACTCCCACAGGTCATTATCACTTCCTCCGTATGGCGTTTGGATTACGATCGTTTCCTATCACGTTCTCTAGACTCATGACCAACATCTTTAGAGGTCTTATAGGTAAAGCACTTATGGTGTACTTAGACGACGTAATCGTCATGTCCGAAGACGTGGACACACACCTGAAAAGACTTGATATAGTACTTGGCAAGCTTGAAGAAGCCAATTTAAAGATCAAATTGTCCAAATGTCAATTTTTCAGATCAGAAATTAAGTTTCTTGGTCATGTAGTCACTCCTAAAGGGGTTACGACTGATCAAAGTAAAGTAACTGGAGTACTAAATTTTCCAACTCCCAAAACTGCTGATGCCGTAAGATCCTTTGTGGGCTTAGCAGGTTTTTATAGATCTTTCATTGCCAATTTTTCTTCCATAGCTGCTCCACTAACTGAATTGCTTAAGAAAGATGCTCCTTTTGTTTGGACCTTCCGTCAAGAAAGAGCATTCCAAACTCTAAAAGAAAAGTTAACATCTGCTCCAATTTTGAAATTCCCAGATTTTTCTAAGCCCTTCTATCTGACAACTGATGCTAGTTCAATTGGCATAGGTGCCGTACTAGCTCAGAAGACTGATGGCAAGTACAACGCAGTTGCATTTGCTAGCCGAGTCCTTACGAAGGCTGAACGTAATTATACAGTAACAGAGCAAGAAGCTTTAGCAATAGTATGGTCTTTAAAGCACTTCCGAGACATTATTTACCAGTACCCTGTTCATGTCTTGACAGACCATGCACCCCTGATACCTTTATTCCAGAACAAACAGCCTACTGGAAGGTTAGCCAGATGGACCTTGACTATCCAAGAGTTCAATCCCACTTTTGAACATTTACCTGGCAAGTCGAATGTAGTCGCAGTTACTGCAGATCCTCCATTTACTGTCGAGGATGTCAAAAATACCCAAAGAATAGATCCCATGTGGTCTGGTGTGATTCGATTCCTGCTCCAGGAAGATCTTATTCTGACTGTGAAGCCACCAGCACCCATTAGTGACTTTGTAATGAGCCAAGAATTACTGTATCGAACAGCCGAGTTGGGTACTCCAAGTAGAAGAGTTTACCAGTTAGTAATTCCACAGTCACTAGTGAATGTAGCTCTACAGCTAGTTCATGATGCACCAGATGTTGCACACCCTGGTATGGATTGTTCTGTGAAACAAGCCAGAATGAAATACTTTTGGCCACGTATGGCAACTGACATTTCCGAGTATGTTAAGAAATGTAGTGTCTGTATGCAACATAGAGTATAGGAAATGTCAATGGTCCTAATCCAATCCAAGTGTACCCTACCACTAGCGAACCGTGGGAAAGAGTTGCCCTCGACTTGTTAACCAATTTTAAATGTTCCCTCCAAGGCAACAAACATCTGTGTGTTATGGTAGACCATTTCACAAGATATTGAGAGTTAGTTCCTATTGCAGATAACACTGCAGAGACAGTAGCTAAAGCATTTAAAGAATGCATTATCTGCAGGCATACCACCCCTAAGTCCTTAGTAACAGATAATGGAGGCGAATTCTGTAATGAGATTCTTGAAAATTTGTGTACTTTGTACAAGATCTCTTAAATCCACCATTGTTCCTCATCATCCTGGCAGCAATGGGTTAGCCGAACGAACCAATAAGAAAGTACTTGACGTCCTGAAAGCCACTATCAACCCCAATAGTGAAACTTGGGATGAAGTCATACCAGATGTTCAATGTGCCATAAATTCTGCTTACAATGCTTCCATAGGTGATACTCCACATTATGCATTGTATGGTGTAAACAAGCGTTTACCCTATGAGTTGTTATATTCCACTCCGAAACCTAATTACAACCCTGATGATTTCGTAGCAACTCGTACCAGCATGGCTCAAATTGTTTTTAGAAGAATCTGTGAAACACTTCATAAATCAACAGCAGAATTTACTAGAGTAACTAATAGCCATGCTAAGCCATCAAAAGTAAAAGTAGGTTCAAGAGTAATGCTGACAAATTTCAACAAAACATCCGAAATGCCCAAGCTCGATCAAAAGTTTGTCGGACCTTATCGAGTTGTAGAACATATCTCTGGTAATAAGTATAAGGTTAGAGAAATTAGTACTGGCAAGTACAAAGAATCGCATTTAGATCATATGAAATTAGTATGCGATGTTGATGATATTGCTACCCAGACTAATGTGACAGATGCTGAAAATCCTCTTGACTCTGTACCCTCTACCTCAAATACTCAAGTCAGATAACCAACCTGAATGTCGTTACTCCTTGCGTACTCGACAAGTAATGAGAAACCCACAAGTATCTTTTGTAGACACTCGTTCAGATCTCCCTCAGTCAAGGCATGTGTTAGCCATTGCAGAGGAATTCGATCCTCCCAGAGATGATAACCATTCTGCATATGTAAACCTCACCCTCGCAGAATTGGGTTTAAATGTACATAGTCTGTATAACTAGATGTCCGAGATGAAGTAAATTGTCAACTGTTTGTTATTAACTGATTAGTTTTTCAGAATTTTTTTTTTTCGTATTCACGTTCCCTCCGTATTCTGAGAATTTGACAGTAATGATCTGAGTGCGCACCAGATGCCTTTGCTGTTAATTTCACCTTGTATATATATATTTATTCTTCCTCAGAATCCATAGAGTGCATGAATACAGATCGATCAATCAATTCCATCCATATTGTATAATGATTTGTTCTTATTGTAATAAATTACGTTAAAAAACTCATTACGTTAAAAGTGATTACGTGAACATCCATTACGTAAAACTCATTTTGTTAACATCCATTATGATACATCCATTAGTTCTAAGTTATATATGAATTTGTTATTGTATAGAATAAGCCCAGAACCACCTGCCTGTTCAGCCTATAGATAGTAGTGTATGTCGAGACGACATACGTAACATGACCGAGCTGTCAGCATAGTTGCTGATCCCTGTGTTGTATAGCATATAGTATCATCCATGTGCTTTAGATAGGAGATCCCTTTTAGGCCTGTGACTTGTGTGACGTCACGGGATGCGCATGTGTACGGTCGTACCTCTGCCTCCCCCTCAGTCGGCGTAGACATCCAGGCTAAGACAGGCAGAGGCTGGGCTCCATGTTCATCATCACAGTCTGACAATATATGTTACCATCCAACAAGTGTGTCTACATTCAACCCTCGATATCTCCATTTAAGGCCGCTGAATAGATCTGGTCACCATAATAAAGTTTCGATAAAATGAGGGTGAAATGTAGGCGAAGGAGAGTTCGACGATCAGCTCCCCATGAAAGATGAGCAAGGGTTTTAAGAAGGTTCAGCTGCCTGTGATAAGTTGCCTTCAGAGAGGTAATGTGAGGTTTCCAGGATAACCTACGGTCAAACAGGAGGTTCAGAAACCTGACTGTATCACGTTCAGGGATATGGGAGCCATAGAGGTACAAAGGATGATCGGAGATGACAGAGCGTCTAGTGAAAGTAATTTGGTGAGTTTTGGTACTGGAAAATTTAAACCCATGTGTGGTGGCCCAATTGGAAACACGGTCAACTGCATGCTGGAGAAAATCTGTAATGAGGTGACAGTCAGCACCTGCACATGCATGGAAGACTAGAGGCCAAATCATTTATAGCAAGGAGAAAAAGTGTTGTGCTCAGAACACATCCCTGGGGGACACCTTCAGCTTGGATCAAGTCCGGGGAGAGCACATTATTAACCCGAACACGGAAATGTCTGTCAGTTAAAAAGTTCTTAAGGAAGGATGGTAGATTGCCTCGGAGGCCTAAGGAGTGGGCTTGGGCCAAAATATTATACCTCCAAGTTGTGTCATATGCCTTCTCAAGGTCAAAAAATATGGCAATAACTGAGTGGTTATTCGCAAAGGCATTACGAGCATACGTATCGAAGCATAGTAAGGGGTCTATGGTAGAACGTCCCTTACGAAATCCATATTGATGAGTGGAGAGACTGTTGTGTGTCTCTAAGTACCACGCTAAACATCTATTTACCAGGCGTTCCATCACTTTGCAAACTGCACTGGTAAGAGCAATGGGACGATAGTGGGAGGCTTCATGTCCCGTAGTACCCGGTTTGTGGAAAGGGAGAACAATGGCAGATTTCCACAGCTGTGGAAGAACTCCTTGTGACCAAATAAGATTGAAAAGGCATAATAGGACTGCAAGGGCTGATTGATGTAAATGTTGTAGCATACGAATATGAATGTTGTCGGGCCCAGCTGCCGATGATCGGCAAGCTGAGAGGGTGCTAACTCTCTGGCAGGCTTTGAGGAAAGAAACGAGGGGCATAGATGGAGCCCCTGAGAAATACAGACCAGATGATTGCCAATTTCATTGGCAACTTCTAGTAGGTTTGCTATATCAACACCGGCAACCCGCAGAACAGGAGCCGGGTCAGGAGAACATTTACCACTCAGTTTTCATACTTTTTTTCAGACTGCACTTATAGAGGAAGCAGAGGTGATGGTGGAGACATAATCTCGCCAGCAAGTGCGTTTAGTGTCACGGATGACACGGCGAGCGATCGCACGCTTCTGCTTAAAATCAAGAAGTCTCTCCGTGGTTCTATTGTACCGGTACCTGCCCCACGCAGCGAGTTTCAAACGTACTGCATGAGCACAAGCAGGAGACCACCAAGGCCCGCATTTCTGAGAATGACTGCCCGAAGTTTGGGGTATAGAATGAGAAGCTGTGGTTAAAACGGAGGACGAGTTGTAAAAGCTCATCAATGGAGGGCGAAGAAGGAACCTCACTAAAAACAGTTAGTTGTGAGTAAAGGTTCCAATTTGCCTGATCAAATTGCCAGCGTGGGATACGAAGAGGTGGTGAATATGAAGGGGAAGTAAGAATGATTGGGAAATGATTGCTGTCATGTAAATCCGGGAGAAGAGACCAGGCGAAGTCTAATGCGGTGGAGGAAGAGCAGACTGAGAGATCGATGCAAGAGAGAGTGCGAGTCCGAGGATCAAAATGGGTGTGAGTACCTGTATTTAAAACATGGAGGGGGTGGGAAGAAAGAAAAGCCTCTAACGGGAATCACAGTGAGACACCCCCAGAGGAAATGATGGGCATTAAAATCGCCAAGTAACAGAAGCGGTGGCGGTAATGACGAAACAAGAAAGGCAATATCCGGAATAGATAATGCCCGAGAAGGAGAGAGATATAAAGAACAGAGCGTATACCACCTATGCAAGTGGATATGGGCTGCTGCTGTGAAATGCAGTGAAGTACAAACAAATAACTGATGGTACGGAATATCAGTGCGTAGAAGAAGGGCACTTTCATTAAAGGTCCCATCAGGAAAAGGATCTGAAGAATACAATACGTAAATTATAGCCTGAGATGGGATAGATAACAGCAGAGTGTAATTTTGGTTCCTGTAAGCAAACACCAACAGGGGAAAAACTGGGAGAGTAACATATGAAGCTCACCCCGATTGCCCCTGAGGCCGCGTATATTCCACTGTAAATAGGCCATGATTGGCAACGATAAAGATACCTGAAATCCGCAGGTAAGGGTTCCTACGGACTAGAGGGGTTAGAAAAGTCCACATGCGGAGGCAGCGGAAAACGTTCAAGCAGCGAAGGAACGGTGCGCTGTGAAGAAAGGAGTTGCACAGATGGAGGAGAGGAGAGAGAAGGAACAGAGGGTGGATCAGTGTCCATTGATGGTTTGGTCTCTGCAATATATTCAGAGATTGCTTCAAGTGTTTCGGAATTCAGAGACGTCGTATGGGAGACAATATTGGAGATGGTAGGGGGAGGATGAGTAAAGATTGGAACTGTAATGGACTGTACCAAGGTAGGGGGGGGGCGAAAGGGTGGAGGGAACTGGAGAAGAAGCATGGAAGGGGACAAAAGAGGCAGAAACCTGGGAGGTGGCAGAAGAGGAAGAAACTTGGGAGGGAACAGGGGAGGAAGGTACAGTACAAGGAGGAGGGTGAACCTCTACACTTGTAACAGAGCCAGTGAGAGGGGAAGAACCAGGTACAGACAGGGACGGTAAAATGAGGAGGTGGAAGAAGGGAAGGAGGGGTTAAAGGACCTTTTTTTGACTTCTGAGAAGTAGAGGGACGATTGGGAGGAGGTGTCGTATGAGATCTCGTCGATACCGAGGCTTGTGAGGGAGAACACGAAGAAGCGAGAACAGACCGAGGCGTTGAAGTAGGGATGTCTGAGCCCAGGACAGCAAAAGAATTAGATACAGGAGTGACTATGGGAGAGGTAACCATAGAGGAGGCTGCAGAAGATGGGACCCCAGAAGTGGGGGGACGTTTTGAAACAGGGGAATAAGAAACACGAGGTAGTCTCCCTTGGAGGCGGAGATGAGAAACTGCATGGCATAAGGGAGACCTTCTGCCTCTCTGAGGTAACGGATTTCCTGCTCATTTAAGTAGACTTGGCAACGGCGAGAGTACGAAGGGTGAGCCTCGTGACAATTAAGGCAAGAGGGAGGTCGATTGCAAGACGTATTAGAATGGTCATTGGCACCACAGACTGGGCATTCGGCAATAGATCTGCAATATTTCGCTGGATGGCCAAATTGCCAGCAATTTCTACACTGTTGCGGTGTAGGGATCACCTTTCGAACTTGTAACCGATGTCCTGCTACATAAACCGAAGACGGGAGTTCACGGCTGTCAAAAGTTAAACGAGCCACATTACTAGGGTATCGTCTCCGCCCACATGTCTGGAAATTTTGTTGAACTATGGTATGGGACAGAATGACAGTACCACTACAAGAATTGAGGGAATGATGTTTTTCAATAGTGACAGGAACAGTATCGATACGGGAAAGAAGAGAAAGATCATGAGCTTGGGTAGCATTCTGTACAGTGATGATGCGCGTACCGCTCTTAAGAGCATGAAAAGAAATATCTTTACCAACATGGCGTAGGAGTACCTTGCCAATACTATGGTCAGAAAGATAGGCAATAGAAGAAGTCGGTCGTAAAGTGAAGAATTTAGTCCATTGTGCATTCTGAAACCGAGCATGGAAAGGGAGTGCAGGACATGTCGATCTTTTCTGAGTATCATCAGCAGGTAACTGTCGTTGGCATTTAGGAGTGGGACCAGAGTTGGTCCGACGTGGAACGGGCCGACGATTCGAAAATTGCCGTGCCGTAGAGGGAGAGGCCCGAAGCATAGTCAAAGGAGAGCGGAGGTCAGATAAATCGAAGGAGTCAGTCGAGACCTCAGTACCTGAAGCGGGTGAGGAAACAGCACCAGCAAGAGGTACAGAGGCATTAGGAGTGTCCAAAGAGTGGTCCAAAGACGAGGCAGGGTCAGAACGGGGTGCTGTATCAAGAAGGTGCCTGGGGGTAGCAGGTTCATGGACTAGGGCTTCCATTGTTAGGTTACTTCTTTTTTTTGTTTTTAAGAAAAAAAAGAAAGAAAAGAAAATGAAAAAACAAAAAAGAATAAAAAAAGGGGGACTGGGGAGGGATAGTTCCTAGGAGGAATGAAAGGGCCAGAAATCTCCCTCCGCGCCCAAGAGGACCTCAGCACCGCAAGTAGTGCAGATGCAGCATGGAACCCGTGCCACACTCTACCCATCATGCCAGTAAACCAGCAATCCGGGATAGCAACCTCACATCTGCCGAGCTACCTCGATGGACAAAAGAGAGGGCGGCCGGATATCCACCACAAAGCATACCTCATTTGGCCACCACCCCCGGAATCTGAAAGGCAGCCTCCAGAGATACACCCGTCGCCCGAAAGATACCCAAAGCCACTCCCCGGGAGACCGCAGAGGGATTAGAACATCCCCAGGAGATCCAGATTCCACGGCAAACTACACCACCGCCAAGAACCTCAACGGAATGGGATGGACCCCAGTACCCTTTCCCCTACCCAGGAACTAGCATACCTGTGGGAAAAAAAAAGGCCAAAAAGAGGAAGGGTAATAGGGAAGGGTGGGTAGAAGGAGGAGGAAAAGAAAAAGGGAGGGGGGATTGGGGGGTAATTAGGTTTGGTCTGAGGAAGGAGACCAACAGGTCTAATTCCTCAGACCAAGAGCCTCTTCACCACACCAAGGAGCCCCCATTGAAGAGGTGCAATTAACATAAGAACATAAGAAAGGAGGAACACTGCAGCAGGCCTGTTGGCCCATACTAGGCAGGTCCTTTAGAATTCATCCCACTAACAAACATTTGACCAACCCAACTTTCAATGCCACCCAAGAAACAAGCTCCGATGTGCAAGTCCCACTCAAATCCAACCCCTCCCACTCATGTACTTATCCAACCTAAATTTGAAACTACCCAAAGTCCTAGCCTCAATAACCCAACTAGGTAGACTGTTCCACTCATCAACTACCCTATTTCCAAACCAATACTTTCCTATGTCCTTTCTAAATCTAAACTTATCCAATTTAAATCCATTACTGCGGGTTCTCTCTTGGAGAGACATCCTCAAGACCTTGTTAATATCCCCCCTATTAATACCTATCTTCCACTTATACACTTCGATCAGGTCTCCCCTCATTCTTCGTCTAACAAGTGAATGTAACTTAAGAGTCTTCAGTCTTTCTTCATAAGGAAGATTTCTAATGCTATGTATTAATTTAGTCATCCTTCGCTGAATGTTCTCTAACGAATCTATGTCCACTCTGTAATATGGAGACCAGAATTGAGCTGCATAATCTAGGTGAGGCCTTACTAATGATGTATAAAGCTGCAGTATGATCTCTGGACTTCTGTTGCTTACACTTCTTGATATAAATCCCAGTAATCTATTTGCCTTATTACGTACGCTTAGGCATTGCTGTCTTGGTTTAAGGTTGCTGCTTACCATAACCCCCAAGTCCTTTTCGCAATCTGTATGGCTAAGTTCTACATTATTTAACTTATAAGTGCTAGGGTTATGGACACTTCCGAGCTTCAGAACCTTGCATTTAACTACATTGAACTGCATCTGCCACTTTTCTGACCAAGAGTAGAGTTTGTCTAAATCCTCCTGAAGTTCCCTAACATCTACGTTTGAATCAATTATCCTACCTATCTTCGTGTCATCGGCGAATTTGCTCATATCACTAGTAATTCCTTCATCAAGATCATTGATATATATTATAAACAACAACGGGCCCAAGACCGATCCCTGTGGAACGCCACTTGTTACTGATCCCCACTCGGATTTAACCCCATTTATGGACACTCTCTGCTTCCTGTCTGTGAGCCATGATTCGATCCACGAGAGCACTCTTCCCCCAATGCCATGAGCTGCTACTTTCTTCAACAGTCTTTGGTGCGGAACTCTATCAAATGCCTTACTAAAATCTAAG
The DNA here is from genome assembly GCF_038502225.1 of Cherax quadricarinatus. Classification (NCBI taxonomy): domain Eukaryota; kingdom Metazoa; phylum Arthropoda; class Malacostraca; order Decapoda; family Parastacidae; genus Cherax; species Cherax quadricarinatus. The sequence continues at coordinate 19,773,285 of NC_091349.1, forward strand.
TAAATAATATCAAATTCTTTATCGTGGTCAACAGCCTCAAAAGCTTTACTGAAAAAAGTTAATAAATTAGTTAGACAAGACCGGCCTCTTGTGAATCCATGCTGAGTATCATTAATCAAGCTATGCTTATCGAGATGACTTCTTATAATTTGAGCTATAATTGACTCTAGTAATTTGCCTACAATTGAGGTCAGGCTTATTGGGCGGTAATTTGACGGTAACGACTTGTCCCCTGTTTTAAAAATAGGAATTACATTAGCCATCTTCCACATATCAGACACTACACCTGTTTGAAGAGATAAATTAAAAATATTAGTTAATGGTTCACAGACTTCCATTTTGCATTCCTTTAGAACCCTTGAAAAAACCTCATCAGGACCCGGTGACTTATTTTGCTTCAGTCGGTCTATCTGCTTCACAACCATTTCACTAGTGACTATGATGTTACATAATTTATCTTCTTCTGGCCCACTATAAAAATTAATTACCGGAATATTATTAGTGTCTTCCTGTGTAAAAACCGAGAGAAAATAATTATTTAAAATCGAGCACATTTCATTCTCTTTGTCAGTAAGATGCCCATAGTTATTTTTAAGGGGACCTATCTTATCTCTGACTTTTGTTCTATATACCTGGAAAAAACTTTTTGGGTTAGTTTTAGAATCCCTAGCAACTTTAATTTCATAGTCCCTTTTAGCTTTTCTTATCCCCTTTTTAATGTCCCTCTTAGTGTCAATATACTGATTCATAAGATGACCCTCGCCTCTTTTGATACGCCTATAAATTCCTTTCTTATGCCCTAGTAGATATTTCAGCCTATTATTCATCCATTTTGGGTCATTTCTATTTGATCTAATTTCTTTATAAGGGATAAATGTTCTTTGAGCAGCATGTATTGTGTTCAGAAAACTGTCATATTGATAGCTCTCTTCGTTACCCCAGTCAACAGATGATAAGTGTTCTCTAAGCCCATCGTAATCTGCTAAGCGAAAATCTGGGACTGTTACTGAGTTATCCCTACTATCATACTTCCATTCAATTCTAAATGTAATTGATTTGTGGTCGCTAGCACCCAGTTCTTCTGAAACTTATAAATTATTAACAAGGGATTCATTGTTTGCCAGAACTAGGTCAAGCAGGTTATTACCCCTTGTAGGTTCTGTCACAAACTGCTTCAGAAAACAATCCTGAACTACTTCTAAGAAGTCGTATGATTCTAAATTCCCAGTCAAGAAATTCCAATCAATATGACTAAAGTTAAGAGTTAAAGTGTTCAATCAGTTCATTCCTTGATAATTTTTTTTATTGTTTTTGTAAACTGCATTTTCTTGTGTGGGCGATTTTTTTTATTATTGCAGTATTGACTCAATTTACAATGATTCTTGTGTAAATAATGTGCTGTCATTAAATTTTTTCTTTCAGAAATTTTTTTATGTAGTGTTCTGTTGTGCAGTAATTTTTGTTTAGTAATTGTTATTTGCAATATTGCTACAGTTTGTTTCAGTGTAATATTTTGTGATTTCAGTTTTATATTTCTTGTTCTGTGCATAATATTTTATTGTGTGTCTTTTATTTTATTTTCAGTGAATTGCTTTCCCAGTCTCTTTTAATTTTGCACAAGATTTATTGATTCCATTTTATCATTTTTTTTATCATTTATTGTTGAATTTCTTTATTGAATTAAGAGTAAAGACAACTCACTGTGCCATTAATTCAATTTAAAGTAAATTTGAGTAAATTTGGTTTGAGTAAAGCACAATTTCTCTTGATTTTCAAAGTGTTGCTTATCCAGTTGAGTGTTTTATATGAGTTTTCCTTGCTCCATTTTTTTTTTTTTTTTTTTCAACAAACCGGCCGTATCCCACCGAGGCAGGGTGGCCCAAAAAGAAAAACAAAAGTTTCTCTTTTTTAAATTTAGTAATTTATACAGGAGAAGGGGTTACTAACCCCTTGCTCCCGGCATTTTAGTCGCCTCTTACAACACGCATGGCTTACGGAGGAAGAATTCTGTTCCACTTCCCCATGGAAGTGTGACTTATTTTTTTTCTTTACTTATGCAGAATAGTTAAGCATTTTCTTCTCATTTAAGCTTATTGTGTCATTCTCTCTATTTTTCTTGCCTTTATGTCCTTGAGTAAGTTCCCTGAGAAGATGTCCCAGTCACTTTTCTTTGCTCATTTAGTGTATCATGCCAGTCAAAGTCAATGTGAATCAATCCACAGTACCAATATTCCTTTACTGACTGAAAGACAATACCTAGCCCCTGAGCAATGTGTTTGTTCTCACAGCTTGTATCTGAGATTTGTTAAAGTGCTGCAAAATGTGAAGTTCAGATTAAATTCCTATAGATCCGTGCATTACTTATTAATGTAGCCGAGTGGTCAGGCACTAGTAAGACTGTCACTCCTGTCTGGAATCCAGCCACAATATCGTGCATGCAGGATAGTGTTTCAGAGGATAGTGTTTCAGAGGAACCTCAGACAACCCTGGGTGCTGAGACTACTATCCATGTGATGGCGACTTGTTCAAGTAGTCGTTCCTTCCAGGGGACGCTTTGTGAAGAATGTTACTTGTAATGAGTTATGTCATCTCTTGCTGATGTCACAAGCCGTTGCAGAAAGACGCTTCTGTGGCTAGTGTACTTACTTGAGTGTTGTTGTTGTTCCTTGTGTTCCAGATGGTGATACTATCCTCGTTGACAGTAATTCGTGCAATGTAAGAAGTTGTTTCTCGAGTAACTTTCACATGTTGTTAACATTTGTAAGTGCAGTCTCTTTATAGTTGATACCTCGTGTCACTGTGTGCGACTCAGATTGAATATCAGTATTGTTGACCGTGTTCATTTCTTTTCCCCTGTGCTTGCAGTGAGAGTTAGTAGATCCGTTCTCCCTTGCTCATATTGTGTGTTATAGCGTTACTTTTTTAACTGGGGAGAGTCATCCACTCCACTGAGTTCGTTTATTCCTCCAGTAAGAAAGAACCAATCCCTTGTGGTCTGGTGTGAATCATTTCCTGCTCCAGGAAGATCTTATTCTGACTGTGAAGCCACCAGCACCCATTAGTGACTTTGTAATGAGCCAAGAATTACTGTATCGAACAGCCGAGTTGGGAACTCCAAGCAGAAGAGTATACCAGTTAGTAATTCCACAGTCGCTAGTGAATGTAGCTGTATCTTTTGTAGATACTTGTTCAGATTTCCCTCAGTCAAGGCATGTGTTAGCCATTGCAGAAGAATTCGATCCTCCCAAAGACGATAACCATTCTGCATACGTAAATCTTACCCTCGCAGAGTTGGGTTTAAATGTACATAGTCTGTATAATTAGATGTTCAAGATGAATGAAGTTGTCAACTGTGTGTTTTGTTATTAGCTGATCAGTTTTTCAGATTTTTTTTTTTTTTATGTTCACGTTCCCTCGGAATTTTGAGATTAGCAGTAATGATCTGTGCGTGCCTTTGCTGTTAATTACTTTCACCTTTGAAAATATATATATTCTTCCTCAGAATCCGTAGAGTGCATGAATACAGATCGATCGATCAATTCCATGATTTGTTCTTATAATTCGTAATGCATTACGTTAACACCCATTACGTTAACATCCATTACGATACCATCTATTAGCTCTAAGTTACATATGTCCTTGCCATTGTATAGAATCAGCCCAGACCCACCTGCCTGTTCAGCCTATAGCTGAACGTATGTCGAGACGACATACGTAACATGACCAAGCTGTCACCATAGTTGCTGATCCCGTATATGTATATGTTATCTGAGTATAATAGTTAGTACCATCCATATGTTTTACATACACGACCCCTTGCTAGGCTCAGTGACTAGCTTGTGTGACGTCACATGGTGCCGATGTGAGCGCTACGCTCCCGGCCCTAGGCCTCAGTTCCCCGTAGTCCTAGCAGGTGACAGGACAGGCAGTTTGGGCTCTCCCTTATCACAATCCCTTATCACCCAACGACTTGTGTTTAACTCCAACCATCATATCTCCACGAACCCTCCCAACAATATAAGTCCAATATAACTGAGTTAAGTACAATATAACTGAGTTAAGTACAATGTAAATGAGTTCAATATAACTGAGTTAAGTACAATATAGCTGAGTTAAGTGCAATATAACTGAGTTAAGAGCAATATATCTGAATTAAGAACAATATAACTGAGCTAAGGACAATATAACTAAGTACAATATAACTGAGTTAAGTACACTATAACTGAGTTAAGGATAATATACCTCAGTTAAGTACAATATAACTGAGTTAACCCGTAAACGGTCCAAACGTATATATACATTTTTTCAACATTTGAAAGTATGTAAAAAAAATAGATCTTCTTTTTATTTTTTTACATTTGAAAATGTGTAAAAAAAATGTAGATCTGCTTGGACAGTTTATGGGTTAAGGACAATATAACTGAGTTAGGGATAATATACCTCAGTTAAGTACAATATAACTGAGTTAAGGACAATATAACTGAGTTAAGGACAATATAACTGAGTTAAAGACAATATAAGTGAGTACTATATAACCGAGTTAAGTACAATATAACTGAGTTAAGTACAATGTAACTGAGTACAATATAACTGAGTTATAGGCAATATAACTGACTTAGTAAGTAAGTACGTTCATTCAGGTATACACAAATGCAGTAACATAGATTATCATACATAGCAGCTTATGTGTAGAGTACCTAGGATAACCCAAAATAATCAGACAGGATGTACATGTTTATAGAGGGGCCACAGATATATCAGATCACTTTCTAGTTGTAGCTACATTGAGAGTAAAAGGTAGATGGGATACAAGGAGAATAGAAGCATCAGGGAAGAGAGAGGTGAAGGTTTATAAACTAAAAGAGGAGGCAGTTAGGGTAAGATATAAACAGCTATTGGAGGATAGATGGGCTAATGAGAGCATAGGCAATGGGGTCGAAGAGGTATGGGGTAGGTTTAAAAATGTAGTGTTAGAGTGTTCAGCAGAAGTTTGTGGTTACAGGAAAGTGGGTGCGGGAGGGAAGAGGAGCGATTTGAGGAATGATGATGTAAAGAGAGTAGTAAGGGAGAAAAAGTTAGCATATGAGAAGTTTTTACAAAGTAGAAGTGATGCAAGGAGGGAAGAGTATATGGAGAAAAAGAGAGAGGTTAAGAGAGTGGTGAAGCAATGTAAAAAGAGAGCAAATGAGAGAGTGGGTGAGATGTTATCAACAAATTTTGTTGAAAATAAGAAAAAGTTTTGGAGTGAGATTAACAAGTTAAGGAAGCCTAGAGAACAAATGGATTTGTCAGTTAAAAATAGGAGAGGAGAGTTATTAAATGGAGAGTTAGAGGTATAGGGAAGATGGAGGGAATATTTTGAGGAATTGTTAAATCTTGATGAAGATAGGGAAGCTGTGATTTCATGTATGGGGCAAGGAGGAATAACTTCTTGTAGGAGTGAGGAAGAGCCAGTTGTGAGTGTGGGGGAAGTTCGTGAGGCAGTAGGTAAAATGAAAGGGGGTAAGGCAGCCGGGATTGATGGGATAAAGATAGAAATGTTAAAAGCAGGTGGGGATATAGTTTTGGAGTGGTTGGTGCAATTATTTAATAAATGTATGGAAGAGGGTAAGGTACCTAGGGATTGGCAGAGAGCGTGCATAGTTCCTTTGTATAAAGGCAAAGGGGACAAAAGAAAGTGCAAAAATTATAGGGGGATAAGTCTGTTGAGTATACCTGGTAAGTGTATGGTAGAGTTATTATTGAAAGAATTAAGAGTAAGACGGAGAATAGGATAGCAGATGAACAAGGAGGCTTTAGGAAAGGTAGGGGGTGTGTGGACCAGGTGTTTACAGTGAAACATATAAGTGAACAGTATTTAGATAAGGCTAAAGAGGTCTTTGTGGCATTTATGGATTTGGAAAAGGCGTATGACAGGGTGGATAGGGGGGCAATGTGGCAGATGTTGCAGGTGTATGGTGTAGGAGATAGGTTACTGAAAGCAGTGAAGAGTTTTTACGAGGATAGTGAGGCTCAAGTTAGAGTATGTAGGAAAGAGGGAAATTATTTCCCAGTAAAAGTAGGCCTTAGACAAGGATGTGTGATGTCACCATGGTTGTTTAAAATATTTATAGATGGGGTTGTAAGAGAAGTAAATGCGAGGGTCTTGGCAAGAGGCGTGGAGTTAAAAGATAAAGAATCACACATAAAGTGGGAGTTGTCACAGTTGCTCTTTGCTGATGACACTGTGCTCTTGGGAGATTTCTGAAGAGAAGTTGCAGAGATTGGTGGATGAATTTGGTAGGGTGTGCAAAAGAAGAAAATTAAAAGTGAATACAGGAAAGAGTACGGTTATAAGGATAACAAAGAGATTAGGTGATGAAAGATTGGATATCAGATTGGAGGGAGAGAGTATGGAGGAGGTGAATGTATTCAGATATTTGGGAGTGGACGTGTCAGCGGATGGGTCTATGAAATATGAGGTGAATCATAGAATTGATGAAGGGAAAAGGGTGAGTGGTGCACTTAGAGGAGTCTGTGGAGACAAAGAACTTTGTCCTTGGAGGCAAAGAGGGGAATGTATGAGAGTATAGTTTTACCAACGCTCTTATATGGGTGTGAAGCATGGGTGATGAATGTTGCAGCATGGAGAAGGCTGGAGGCAGTGGAGATGTCATGTCTGAGGGCAATGTGTGGTGTGAATATAATGCAGAGAATTCGTAGTTTGGAAGTTAGGAGGAGGTGCGGGATTGCCAAAACTTTTGTCCAGAGGGCTGAGGAAGGGTTGTTGAGGTGGTTCGGACATGTAGAGAGAATGGAGCGAAACAGAGTGACTTCAAGAGTGTATCAGTCTGTAGTGGAAGGAAGGCGGGGTAGGGGTCGGCCTAGGAAAGGTTGGAGGGAGGGGGTAAAGGAGGTTTTGTGTGCGAGGGGCTTGGACTTCCAGCAGGCATGCATGAGCGTGTCTGATAGGAGTGAATGGAGACAAATGGTTTTTAATACTTGACGTGCTGTTGGAGTGTGAGCAAAGTAACATTTATGAAGGGGTTCAGGGAAACCGGCAGGCCGGACTTGAGTCCTGGAGATGGGAAGTACAGTGCCTGCACTCTGAAGGAGGGGTGTTACTGTTGAAGTTTAAAAACTGTAGTGTAAAGCACCCTTCCGGCAAGACAGTGATGGAGTAAATGATGGTTTAAGTTTTTCTTTTTCGGGCCACCCTGCCCTGGTGGGAATCGGCCAGTGTGATAATAAAAAAAATAATGACTTATTTCAGTTGGGGTTCTTTTAATATCTTATTGTTAAATTAGGAATAAGGTAAAATGAGTTATTTATATTTACATGCGTGTTTGCTAAAAAAGTAAGAAATCATTCTCCTTCCTTTCTGTCGCTACATTCATTAGGTACCTTTTTGTCTCTTTTCTTGAACTGGTTCATGCTATGACTGCTTTGACATGTGCATACTATCTGTTCCATTCCTTTATTGTTGTACAATAAAAGGTGTTTGAAGCCTGGCCCCTGACTGTGGGTACTGCAAAGTTGTGATCTCTCCCCCTAGTACTATGATTGCTTTGGTTCCCAACCTTGACAAAATTGACAGCAAGATACTCTGGACACTGTTTGTGAGCAATTTTATAAGCTTGATTTAACTTCAGTTGTTTTACTCTGTCTTCAACATTGAGCATATCCAATTGTTGTAATTCATCCTGACCTACATGCTCTCTTGAACTCTGGTCCAAGACGAATCTTACCATTTTGTTCTGGGTGATTTGCGGTTTATCTTTCAGTTTTTTTTTGTCAAGGCAGAGTACCATGAAGAGCAAGCGTAGTCCATATGACAATGTATAAGGGCTAGACATAGGGTCCTGCGAGTCTCAGTAGGTAGACACTGTGCTTGTCTGTAGAGGAACTTCAGTCTGGCATTCGCTCTCTTTACTACACTGTTCCCTATCAATTCTCCTGACAAGCATGGGTCAAAGGGGATTCCCAGTTATTTTACTGAGGAAACTGAAGTGATGGGTTCCCCATTATACCAGATATTAAAGTTATTTGCCCTTCTCAGTTTGTTTCATGCCAAAGAGTATGACTTCCGTTTTCCCGTGGTGTAACGATAGTTGCTGCAGGACTCCGTTTCCAGTGTTATTACATTAGCTATATCTTGTAGGTCTTTACCTGACACTAACAGAGCACTGTCATCCGCATACAGTAGGAGTTTGCACTTGACATAACATTGGAATAATAAGGGACCCAGAATACTACCTTGGGGAACTCCACATGCAGGGGTTCTGATTCTGTTTTATTGGTTTTGACAGTTTGTTTCCTGTTGCTAAGATAGGACTTAAACCAGTCTACGGAACCCATGCTGACAGCTTGAAGTTTTTTAACATTATATATTGTGGTTGACAGTATCGAAGGCCTTTTGCAAGTCTAAGGTTACCATTCCTATCAAGTTCTCTATCGACATTTCAGTTCTCATGTAATCCATTAGATTTTAGGGAGGTGTCGGTTAAGATCTCCTTAAGCCTGATTGGAAACTATGAAGAATGTTGTTGTCAATAAGATAATTAACTACTTAACAGTACACCGCCCTCTCTAGAATTTTGGATATTACACTGAGTATACAGTGGAACCTCAAAAATCGAACTGCTCCGAACTCAACCAATTATGTAAGTGTATTTTTGTAAGTGCTTTTATAAGTGTATTTCTGAGGGTCTTAAATGGACTAATCTAATTTACATTATTCCTGATGGGAATAAATTCGTTCGTTAGTGGCACTTTAACAGCCTTCTGGACTGAAGAAAGTTCGATATTTGAGGTTCCACTGTATGTACTAACAGGCCGATAGTTGCTGACATCAGACCTATTATTATTCTTGAAGACAGGAGTAACTCTGGCCTCCTTGAACCCCTCTGGTACAGTATTAGTGGTGATGGACAAATTTATTATGTGAGCAATGGGGATTGGCAATTCAGAGGCACCATCTTTTAGGAACTTAGACGGGATGTTATCTGGGCCGGTGTCTTAGTTGGGTTTAACCTGCTTAGTTCTTTTTGCACGAAGTCATGAGATACACTTACTAGCTGGCAACTGTTTGAGGTTAAGAACAATATAATTGACATTCGGTGTATAACACAAATGAGCTTAAAAGGATTAAATATAAAAACTTATTAAGATGCTAAATGTAAACTTAAGAGGAATTTTATAAATAAATACAGCAGAGTAACGTCAGAGGCAGGTACAGTAGTCTCTCCCATTCTTTTCCTCATCCTAATTTCTAATGCAGAGATATAAACCATAGCACCATATCTTCCTTTGCTGACGATACTAGAATTTTCATGACAGTGTCATTCGTTAGGGATACTGCAAATCTCCTAGAGGATGTAAACGAAGTCATCAAATGAACCAAAGAAAACAATATGAAGTTCAGTGAAAACAAATTTCAATTATCCACTACGAAAAACTTGAAGAAATGAAAACTAGATTGCAGTATAAAACTAATTCTAACCACATAATATAGTGAGAAACTAATTTTAAGGAGATGAGTAATGTGAAGGTTATTTACTTCACAGTTATTCCAGGTAATGTATCAACACCATTCCCTGAAGCATCATCCCCCCTTTTTTTCCATCTCCAGCAGTTCTGCTATTTTGAAGTTTTGGAACTTGTATGCCTAGGTCTTACCAGCACTGTCTTCCAGGGTAGCAGCACCAGAGGTGACAACTCCAGCTGACCCTCTCTCTTCACTTTCCTGTCATATAAAACTGTCAAATTATACAAAAAGATATTTTTTGTTAGTGTTTCTATCTTTTAGTTTATACGACATTTGCTCCCACTGTTGTCTGTCTTTTGGGCAGACCCAAAAACATTTCCCTGTTTTAATATCACTAGCAATAAACTGGTAAATATTTGCACATGCACTATCATGTCATATCTTCAACTCTCCTTCAGAGGACAAGCACTGTATACTTCCCACCTCCAGCAGTCAAGTCCGGCTAACTGGTTTCCCTGAATCTTTTCATGTTACTTTGCTTATACTCCACTCGCTCCCATCTAACATGTTCATGCATGCTGCTGGAAGTCTTAGTCCCTCACACACAAAACCTCCTTTACCCTCTACAACCTTTCCCTGGATGACCCCAACCTTTCCTTCCTACCACTACAAATTTATGTAACTTCCAAGTAATTTTATTCTGTTCCATCCTCTCTAAATGCCTGAAGCATTTCAACAACCGCTTCTCAGCCTTCTGGATAATACTTTTAGAACCTCTGCATCTCCTTTTAAGCTCCAAGCAATGGATTCCTGCATAATATTCACATCACACATTGCCCTCAGACACAACATCTCCATTGCCTCCAGTCTTCTCCTTGTTGCAACATTCATCGCCATTGCTGGTGATGAATGTTGAGTGCTGGTACCACTATGCTCTTATATATTCCTCCTCTTTGCTTCCATGGATAATGTTCTTTGTCCCCACAGACTCCTCAGTGCACCATTCACCTTTTTCCCTTTATCATTTCAATGGTTCACCTCGTCTTTCACAGACGTATATCCTAAATATACGAACACACTCTCTTCCTCCATACTCTCTCCCTCAAATCTGATATCCAGTCATTCATTACCAAAACTTTTTGTTATCCTCATAACATTGCTCTTTCCTTTTACACTGTTACTTTCATTCTTTTACATACCCTACCAAACTCGTTCACCAACGTCTGTAACTTCCCATCAGAATCTCCCAGAAGCACAGCGTGATCAGCAAAAAGCTCCTGTGACAACTCCCATTATGTGTTAGTTTCTTAAGCTTTTAATTTCACATCTCTTGCCAACACACGAGCACTCATTTCTCTTATAACCTCATCCAACCGTGGTAACATCACGCCTTCCTGTCTAAGGCCTACTTTTACTGGGAAATAATCTCCCTCTCTCCTACATAACCTAACTTGAGCCTCAACTATCCTAGTGAGCACTCTGAACTGCTTTCAGTAACCTACCACCTATTCCGTACACTTGCAGCTTCTGCCACATTGCTTCAAGCTTATCATATGCATTTTCCAAATCAATAAATGTAACAATGAGAAAAAAAAAAAACTCCGACCTTGTTTTTGGTTTAAAACAGCGACTTTGCAGTGTATTTTCGTATGCTATTTATGGTTGTATTCTAGATATCTTGGCCTCATTTTATAGAATGGAAAACATATTATGGAAATTGAGATGATTTTGATTGGTTTCACAATGAAAAGTACCTTGAAATTGAGCTCAAAGTAGCAGAAATGTTCGATTTTTGCCAAAGTTCAAAAGTAAACAAATCATGCCACACGTCCAATACATGTCAACTGGTGAGTATTATTTTTTCACAAGTGCACTGATATTATTTATACCATTTCTACACCATTTCTACACGAATTCAGTAGTCTGCATAACATAAATCTTCTATTTTTTGTGAGAAAAAAAATTCAAAGTGGAAAGCAAAAGAAACATAAAAGAGGCCTAGGGACATGAGTAATGAACAGAGGAAATATTATTTTAGTGCCAGGAATGTCTGTCTTGCTTATTCTGGACTCTATTTGGAAATTGGCATCTTTCGAACTTCGTGTGAAATTGGCAAAATTGCCAATTTCTGACCACGTTATTGGATAGTTGAAATCGGTAAATGGGTATTTCTTGTACTCATTCGATAGAAAAAATGGAGTTCTAGCGAAGTAGGTATGATTTCTGTCGACTGGTACATAGGAATTGGCCGAAAATAGGGCTCAAAGTGGGCGAAATCGCTGATGGATAAACATCGTCGAGACCGCTAACTTCGCAAGAGCATAATTCCGTAAGTTTTCCATCAAATTTCATAATTTTGGTGTCATTATGATCGGGAAAAGATTCTCTATCATTTTGCAAGATTTTTTTTTTTTTCAAAAATTTCCGACCCTGAGAACAAATTTAGGAGAGGGCCTGCCGACCCTGAAAGGGTTAAGGAGGTTGTGTCCTTGGCAGAGACGTATTGCTTTATATTAGTAAGGTAGGACTTGATAAATGCAAGTGCATGGCCTCTTAAACCATAATGATCAAGCTTGAAGAGTAGGATGCTGTGATCTACTGTATTAAAAGCTTTCTTAAGGTTGATAAAGAATCCTAATAGGTATTCATTTTTTTCCAGTGCTGTGAATAGTAGGTCTAGAATTTTTATTATTGAATCATTTGTGCTTTTGTTTCTCCTGAAGCCAAACTGGCAGAGGTTATGGAATCAACGAAAGTTTTTGGAGTGATAAAAATGTTGAAATTGAAAAATTATGGAAAAAAATGTTTTCTTACCAAAAAATAGTGCATAATTCTGGCAACATGTTGATGCAATCAGCTTGTTTCTATCATATTTCTAAGTATGTTAGTCCAAAAATGTAATTTTTTTGTTCTTGCTGTTCAGGAGGATATGTTGATAATTAATTTTTTTTTTTACTCCAAAAATTGCAATTTTTATGATTGTTTCATTCTAAATACAGTGGACCCTCAGCTAGCGATATTAATCCGTTCCTGAAAGCTCATTGTTGGCTGAAATTATCGTTAGCTGAAGTAATTTTCCCCATAAGAAATAATGGAAATCAAATTAATCCGTTCCCGACACCACAAAGTATGAAAAAAAAAAAAATTTTACCACATGAAATATTAATTTTAATACACACAAACTGACACTTACCTTTATTGATGATCTGGTGATGATTGATGGGATGGGGAGAGGGTGGATGTTGTTAATGTTTAGAAGGGGAATCCCCTTCCATTAGGACTTGAGGTAGCAAGTCCTTTTCCGGGGTTACTTCCCTTCTTCTTTTAATGCCACTAGGACCAGCTTGAGAGTCACTGGACCTCTGTCGCACAACATATCTGTCCATAGAGGCCTGTACCTCCCGTTCCTTTATGACTTTCCTAAAGTGGTTCAAAACATTGTCAGTGTAATAGTCACCAGCACGGCTTGCAATAGCTGTGTGAGGGTGATTTTCATCAAAAAAGGTTTGCACTTCAAGCCACTCTGCACACATTTCCTTAATCTTTGAAGTAGGCAACTTCCTCAATTTCTCTATCCCCTCCTCCGGAGCAGTTTCCTCAGGTCTGGCCTCTTGCTGTTGAAGATGATCTTGCAGCTCATCAGTGGTTAGTTCTTCACTGTCCTCCTCCACAAACTCTTCCACATCCTCCCCACTAACCTCCAACCCCAAGGACTTCCCCAGTGCCACAATTGATTCCTCAACTGGCATGCACTTCTCAGGGTTAGCCTCAAATCCTTCAAAATCCCTTTTGTTTACACATTCTGGCCAAAGTTTCTTTCAAGCAGAGATCAAGGTCCTCTTAGTCACTTCCTTCCAAGCCTTACCTATAATGTTTACACAATTGAGGATGCTAAAGTGATCTCTCCAAAACTCTCTTAGAGTCAATTGAATTTCTGTGGTCACAAAAAAGCACCTTTCAAACATAGCTTTTGTGTAGAGTTTTTTGAAGTTTGCAATGGCCTGCTGGTCCATGGGCTGCAGGAGAGGAGTGGTATTAGGAGGCAAAAACTTGACCATTTAGTTTCCAGGAGGTAATTTTTCACAGTGGGGGCAAATGCATGGTGTAACCAGTCATAGAAAAGGTCTCTAGTGACCCATGCCATACTGTTTGCCCTCCACATCACACACAAATTAGCCTTGAGGACATTGTTTCTCCTGAACACTCTGGGAGTTTCAGTGATACACCAATAAAGGCTTCCCTTTGCAATCACCACTAGCATTAGCACACATCAAGAGAGTAAGCCTGTCTTTCATAGGCTTATGTCCTGGGAGTGCCTTTTCCTCCTGAGTAATGTAGGTCCTGTTTGGCATTTTCTTCCAAAACAGGCCTGTTTTGTCGCAATTAAACACTTGTTCAGGTTTCAATTCTTCACTATCTATGTAATCCTTGAATTCATTCACATATTTTTCAGCCGCTTTTTGGTCTGAACTGGCAGCCTCACCATGCCTTATCACACTACGTATGCCACTACGATTCTTAAATCTCTCAAACCAACCTTTGCTGGCCTTAAATTCACTCACATCACTAGTTGCAGGCATTTTTCTAATTAAATCGTCATGCAACTTCCTAGCCTTTTCACATATGATCGCTTGAGAGATGCTATCTCCTGCTATCTGTTTTTCGTTTATCCACACCAATAACAGTCTCTCAACATCTTCTATCACTTGCGATCTCTTATTCAAAAACAAAGTTGCACCTTTGGAAAGAACAGCTTCCTTGATTGTCGTTTTCTTGGCCACAATAGTAGCGATGATTGATTGGGGTTTCATATACAACCTGGCCAGCTCGGAGACACACACTCCACTTTCGTACTCAGCAATTATCTCTTTCTTCATATCCTGTAGGGTTGGCACTAGAAGCTTTCTTGGGGCCCATGGTGACTTATTTTGCAGGTGCAATCACTAAAAATGCTGTGATAATATGAAATGTTCCAATTGTATGCTTGGATGCGACCACGGTGGCTGGCTTGTAAACACTGGCACCCACGGGACAAGTGAGGCGGGCTCAGGCCACACGTGAATGCGTCTCAAACGAATCGCATTGGGTGAGTATTTTAGCGCTAGCCAAGGCAAAATTTTTGCGTTAAAATGTATCACTAGCCGGATTTAACGTTAGGTGATGCCATCGTTACCTGAGGGTCCACTGTACTCTACATGGCAACTTCTGTGAGGACTAAAGTGAAGAGCGCAGAGTGGTCGTGGCTCAGTAGCCTGGGGGCTGTGAAAAAGGACGGAGGGGTGTAACACGCTCAGGTTTGGCACGTCATAACCATAGAGTTTTACAGAAAACATAATTATGCATGACTCAGGAATAAGTTACTGACATTATTTTCTCTCTCATGCAAAGAGTATTTATAGGAGCATCATGTTTTTTTCACATGTTATTAAGGAATGATGGTTCTATTGAATTACATAGAAGGTTGGCAATATGTTTTCCCTTTTTGTTTTTATTGATTTTTTCTCCCAAAAAAGTCCTTAAAAAAAAACACATATTTCAACATTTTTTTTTTTAATGCAGTCTATTGACATTTCGCTCAAATGTCCGTGTAATTAGATTACTTACCTCATTATCTTTCATCTGATGTCGACTAGAACATTGTAAATCTTACCAATTTTGTAGTGGATGGATAGTTTTAAGCCCTATAAAATAGGGCACTATTTATTTTTTCTAACTGTAAGGAAAAAAGTCACTAAAAGTATAGTGTCTAGGTTTCAAATGCTGCTTAATTCACAGTAAAAATTCCACTGAAACTGGACCAAAAAAAACAAATAATTATGCTTGTCGGTCCCTTAACCCTTAAACTGTCCAAACGCAGATCTATGTTTGTGCACATAGCGCTCCGACCTTGATTTTCTCCATAAGAATGTAAAAAAAAAAAGTAGATCTACATTTGGAGCGCTATGCGAGCAAACGTAGATCTACGTTTGGACAGTTTAAGGGTTAAGGATGCTTCGTGATGTAATGAAGGAGTATAATCTTTTGTGTATGAGTTTCTCAAAGATTTTGGAAAGTAAAGCCAAGTTTAATATTGGCCTATAATTGTTTACAGGTTGATGCTTGTGCAGAAGGTGATGGGGGAGTGTTACTCCAAGCTTCTCCTGAGGGTGGTCTGCAGCCTGTGGCATACTACTCATCAGCCAAATACCAGGCCTATCAGTGGGCCTACTCTACTACTGAAAAAGAAGCCCTGGCCCTGGTACTTGCGTTGGAGCATTTTGACATTTTTCTGGCCAGTATGTCACATGTGGTTACTGTCTTTAGTGATCCCAATCCTCTGACATACCTCAGCTCAGGGAAGAAAAAGAACACATGCCTGATGAGATGGGCCTTAAGGTTGCAACCTTACAACCTTTCCATACACCACACAGCTGACAAAGATAATGTGCTGGCAGATGCCCTTTCCAGAACTTGATTTTGTTAGGATGTGTTAGGGACAACATGGGAAGTAAGCTTTTATTTTTCCCATATGGCCATAAAATTAAATTTGAATTAATCTGGCCATAAGGATTTTTTTTAGTGGGGGGGGGGGGGACAAGTGCTTCCATCCACAAGTGTCTTCAATGCTAGCTCTACTGTCTGCTGTCTCACTCTAAGGTTGTGTCTAACTTGAAAATCCTTTAAGATGAATACTACATAATGAATAATGAACTGGATGGTTGAGAGGAAAGCCAGTTTTATTAGTACTTCATACCATGGTGGCACACTACCCATGGAAGATTCCTAGTCCTGACAATTAGATCACTTTTGGGGTGGGGGTGTGGCATGTCAAGAGCATGTTACAATTTATTCAGCATATGTCACATGCCTATACAGTGGAACCCCGGATTTTGTACTTAATCCATTCCAGAAAGTCAGTCTAAATCTGAAATGTACGAAAACCAAAATAATATTTCCCATAAGAAATAATGTAAATACAATTAATCAGTTCCAAACACCCAAAAATATTGAGAAAAAATACATCTTTTGAAGAATAACTATAGTTTTACATACAGAAAACAATGAGAAATAAATATAAAGCACTACTGAAATGGATAAATGATCATTTAAATCACATTACATACCTTTATTGAAAACTGTTTTTCATTGATCCACACCAACAACAACTCCACATCTTCAATTGTTTGTGATCTCTGTTTCATTAGAATATTTACCCCTTTCACAACCTTAGCTTTCTTGATTTCTACTGTCTTTGCCAGGATGGAACAGATTGTTGATTTCGACTTCCCATATACAGTGGAACCTCGGCTTATGAACGCCCCACCATGCAAATTTTTCAGGATACGAACAATCACTCAATCGATTTTTTGATTCTGGATACAAATGAAATTTCAGGATACGAACTTCCCCCTCAAGGGAGGTTCCTTGGTGAGGGGCTCTTGATCAATGGAATTGGATCTGTGCTCCACTTCCCTAAATTAACAATAATAATAATAATAATTATTATAATACATACGTACAAATGATAGTAATACGCTGCAGCAGGCCTGTTGGCCCATACTAGGCAGGTCCTTCACAATCCATCCCACTAACAGAATATTTGCCCAACTTAATTTTCAATGCTACCCAAGCAATAAGCTTTGATAATTCTATTTACTCATGTGTAGGTCCCACTCACATTCAACCCCTCTCACTCATGTATTTATCCTACACAAATTTGAAGCTACCCAACCTTTTCAGGGTTTCGGCCATACTAGTACGGCTTACACACCAGGGTTTTTGACATACTAGTACGCCTAAATTCTAGCGCCCTCAAATCTAGTGAGAGAAAGCTGGTAGGCCTACATTTGAAAGAATGGGTCTATGTGGTCAGTGTGCGTGGTATAAAAAAATCCTGCAGCACACAGTGCGTAATGAGAAAAAAAAAAACTTTGACCGTGTTTTTGGATTAAAACAGCGACTTTGCACTGTATTTTCGTATGGTTGTTATTGTTGTATTCTAGTTTTCCAGGTCTCATTTTATAGACTGAAAGACATATTACAGAAATTGAGATGATTTTGACTGGTTTTACAAAGAAAACTACCTTGAAATTGCGCTCAAAGTAGCAAAATGTTCGATTTTTACCAAAGTTCAAAAGTAAACAAATCATGCTATGCGTCCAATACACGTCAACTGGTGAGTCTAATATTCTTTCACAAGTGCGCTGATAATATTTATACCATTTCTACACCAATGCAGTAGTCTGCATAACAGTAAATCTTCTATTTTTTGTGAGAATAAAAATTCGAAGTGGAAAGCAAAAGAATGTAAGAGGGGCATGTGGACGTGACTAATGAACAGAGGAAATATTATTTTAGTGCCAGGAATGTCTTTCTTGTTTATTCTGGACCCTGTTCAGAAAATGGCATCTTTTAAAATTTGTGTGAAATTGGCAAAATTGCTAAATTCTGACCACTGTATTGGATAGCTGAAATCAGTAAATGGGTGGTTTCTTGTACTCATTTGATAGAAAAAATGGAGCTCTAGCAAAATAGTTATGATTTTTGTCGACAAGTACACTGGAATTGGCCGAAAATAGGGCTCAAAGTGGGCAAAATCACCAATGCGTAAACATCGTCGAGACCGCTAACTTCGCGAGAGCATAATTCCGTAAGTTTTCCATCAAATTTCATACTTTTGGTGTCATTATGATCGGGAAAAGATTCTCTATCTTTTCATAAGAAAAAATATTTTTTTTTTTTTAAAATTTGGCCAACCCTGAGAACAAGTCTCTGAGAGGGCCTGTCGACTCTGAAAGGGTTAATAACCATACTAGGCAGATTGTTCCACTCATCAACATAAGAACATGAGAAAGGAGAAACACTGCAGCAGGCCTGTTGGCCCATACTTGGCAGGTCCTTCACAATTCCAGTCCACTAACAGAATAAACGCTACCCAAGCAATAAGCTTTAATAATTTTATTTACTCACGTGCAAGTCCCACTCAAATCCAACCCCTCTCACTCATGTATTTATTCAACCTAAATTTGAAATTACCCAAGGTTTTAGTTTCAACAGAACCTTGGGAAGCGTTAAAAAGAGATTGGACAAATATATGAGTAGGAGGGGCTGGGTATGGTTGGTGTCATGGGCACATAATAACACAAGAAAGGAGGAACACTGCAGTAGGGCTGTTGGCCCATACTAGGCAAGTCCTTCACAGATCCAACTCAAGTAGGCCTGTTGGCCCATACTAGGCAAGTCCTTCACAGATCCAACTCATTAACAGAATAAACATACCCAAGCAATAAGCATTGACAATTCTATTTACTCATCCTGACTGTGTGCTAATGGAGTTACAGGAAGCTGACATCAAAGAAATGCTGAACATAGATAATAATGCACCTGTTGTGCATTCCTTGAGTGATGGTGAAATTAAATGAATTGTGATATATAAATAAGCCGTAGAGTTGATATTAGCATCATTTGGAAGTATTTTGTCACACCTTCTGAGAGCAGGAATTCCGCTGGAACGGATTAATACCATTTCAATTAATTGAAATGAGGAAAATTGACTCAGCATACGAACAAATCAAAATATGTACAAGGTCACGGAACGGATAAAATTCATAAGCCGAGGTTCCACTGTATCCTGGCAAGCTTGGGTAAACGTACATCACTTTTGTATTTTTCTACAATCTCTTTCTTGAATTTTATCATGTTTCTCACCTTCTTTACCAAAGGGCTAACACTAGGAACTTTCTTTGGGCCCATGGTGGCTTATTTCGCAGTCACACTCAGCAGTTAAGAGAAGTAATGCTCACTCGACCAGGGACAGAGCCAGACTGAGAGACATATGCATGAGCGGTGGCATCCTGGGCGGGCGGACGTGTCTGATACGTACGATTTCCGGACCAAAATTTCACCCAAAAAAGTGGTCTAAATCCGAAATGTACAATATTCAGTGCATACAGAATCCGGAGCTACACTGTGTAGGCATGACTCCCAACCAGTGAACCAGGTGCTAATGGTTTAATATTAGATCAGGGGCCCCATCGTTGTACCAGTACCATGGTTCAACCCACCAATCACAAGGAAACCCACCAAAGCTGTGAAGTGACACAGGATGCTCATGAAGCAGCTTTGGCAGACTTGCCTTCACTGCTTGCATTTTTGCCTCATTGTACATAGCTGTATTGTACACAAGCTATATACACTGTAAATACCAGCTTATTTTGGTGAAGGAAATAAAATCATTTATTATCTCTGCTGCCTTTTTGCTCATTCCTAACTGGTTATCATGCTACAGCAAGGTGTGTAGACCAACAGTTTACACTTATGTTCACAATAACGAGAATAACAAAAAATTCTAGGCAGTGAAATATTCGAGGGAATATGGAGGAAGCGAAAGTGTTCAGATATTTGG
Source organism: Cherax quadricarinatus (assembly GCF_038502225.1). Taxonomy (NCBI): domain Eukaryota; kingdom Metazoa; phylum Arthropoda; class Malacostraca; order Decapoda; family Parastacidae; genus Cherax; species Cherax quadricarinatus. The sequence goes on from NC_091349.1 coordinate 19,793,135, forward strand.
GAGTGGACTTGTTGGCAGATGGGTCTATGAAAGATAAAGTGAACAACAGAATTGATGAAAGGGGAAAAAGTGGGTGGTGCATGAAGCATCTGCAGAATGTTACCCATGGAAGGAAAATGGGGGAATGTACCAAAGTATAGTGGTGCCAACACTCTTATATGGATGTAAAGCATGAGTTTTAAATGTTGCAACAAGGAGAAGGCTGGATGCCATGTTGATGTTGTATCTGAGGGCAATGTGTGGTGTGAATAATATGTAGAGAATTCATAGCTTGAAGATTAGGAGGAGGTGCGGGTTTACTAAAAGTACAGTGGACCCCCTCATAACGATCACCTCCGAATGCGACCAATTATGTAAGTGTATTTATGTAAGTGCGTTTGTACGTGTATGTTTGGGGGTCTGAAATGGACTAATCTACTTCATAATACTATTCCTTATGGGAACAAATTCGGTCAGTACTGGCACCTGAACATACTTCTGGAGTGAAAAAATATCGTTAACCGGGGGTCCACTGTATTATACAGAAGGCTGCAGAGAAGTTGTTGTAGCACTTTGGCCATGCAGAGAGGATGGAACAAAATAGGATGATGTGGAGGGTGTATAAATCTGTAGTGAGGGGAAAGTGGGGTAAAGGATGTCCTGGGAAAGGTTTTGTATGTGAGAAGCCTAAACATCTAGCAAGAGTGTGTGTGTGTACTCACCTATTTGTACTCAGCTATTTGTGGTTGCAGGGGTTGAGTCATAGCTCCTGGATCTGCCTGGAGCTAGTTGCTGGACCAGGCATGTAGCTTGTCCAGGTCTCTTTGTAGTCCTGCCTGATCTTTGACTGATTTATTCTCATTAACTTCACATCATCTGTAAACAAGAAAACTTCTGAGTCTATCCTTTCTGTTATGTCATTCACATATACCAAAAACAGCACAGGCCCTACGACTGACCCCTGTGTAACCCCACTTGTCACAGGTGCCCACTCTGACACCTCGTCACATACCGTGACTCGCTGTTGCCTCCCTGTCAGGTATTCTCTGATCTATTGCAGTGCCTCTCCTGTTATGTGTGCCTGATCCACTAGCTTTTGCATTAACCTCTTGTGAGGAACTGTATTGAAGGCCTTCTTGCAGTCCAAGAAAATGCAGTCTATCCACCCCTCTCTCTCTTGTCTTACTTCAGTCACCTTGTCACAAAATTCCAGTAGGTTTGTGACACAGGATTTTCCTTCCCCGAAACTGTGATGGTTGTTGATTATACGCCTGTTTCTTTCCAGGTGTTTCACCACTCTCCTGATGATATTCTCCACTACTTTGCATACTATACACATTAGTGACACAGGTCTGCAGTTTAATGCCTTGTGTCTGTCTCCTTTTTTAAAATCTGGGACTACATTTGCCATCTTCCATACCTCACGTAGTTGCCCAGTTTCAATGGACGTGTTGAAGATCTTTGTTAGTGGCACACACAGCATCTCTGCTCCCTCTCCAAGGACCCACAGAGAGATGTCTGGTCCCACCGCCTTTGAAGTATCAAGTTCACATAGCACCTTCTTCACCTCCTCCTTGGTTATGTGTACCTCATCCAACACTTGTTGGTGCACCTCCCTGTTTTAATTTCCTGGAGTCCTACCTGTTTCCACTGTAAATACTTCTTTAAATCTCATGTTGAGCTCCTCACATACCTCTTGGTCATTTCTTGTGAACTCCCCCATCATCCTTTCTAAGTCTGATTACCTGGTCCTTGACTGGTGTTTTCCTCCTGATGTGGCTATACAACAGCTTCGGGTCAGACTTGACTTTTGATGGTATGTCATTTTCGTATTGTCACTGAGCCTCCCTTATTTGTGCATATTCCGTTTCTGGCTCTTCGGCTGATCTCTTTATTTTCCTGGGTCCTTTGTCTTCTGTATCTTTTCCATTCTCTAGTACACCTAGTTTTTGCCTCCCTACACCTTTGGGTGAAAAAAGGACTCCTTCTGGTCTTCCCATTATTTCTGTTTCCCTTGGGAACAAACCTCTCCTCTACCTCCTTGCATTTTACTGTCACATAGTCCATCATTTCTTTTACTGGTTTTCCTGCCAGTTCTCTCTCCCACTGAACGTCTTGCAGGAAGTTCCTCATGCCTGTGTAGCCCCCCATTTTGTAGTGTGTTTTTTCCCATCCTATTCCTACTACTCTCTCCACTTGTAGCTCAACTATGTAGTCAGAACACAGAACCACATGATCACTAGCTCCAAGGGGCCTTTCATGCATGATATCCTCAATGTCCAAACTACTCAAGGTGAATACAAGATCCAGTCTTGCTGGATCATCCTCACCTCTCTCTCTGGTAGTGTCTCTAACATGTTGATGCATGAGGTTTTCCAGTGCCGCATCCATCATCTTGGCTCTCCATGTTTCAGGACCCCCATGGGGCTCCAGGTTTTCCCAGTCAACCTCCTTGTGATTGAAATCACCCATAACTAGTAACTTTGCTCCCCCCATGTGAGCTCTTCTTGCCACCTCAGCTAGTGTGTTGACCACTGCTCTGTTGCTCTCATCGTATTCTTCTCTTGGCCTCCTGCAGTTCTGTGGCGGGTTGTACATTACTGCAATTACCACCTTATAGCCCTTATACTGGATTGTTCCTACTAAGTAGTCCCCTTTGCCCATACCATCCATTAAATCCTTTTCCTTAAATCCCTACCGGTTTTTTCACGAGCAGTGCAACTCCTCCTCCCCCTCTTCTCCCTCTATCTTTCCTGAGGATTTGATATCTGGGTGGAAAGACTGCATCTGTTATCATCCTGGTGAGTTTTGTTTCTGTGAGTGCTATTATGTCTGGGGATGTCTCCTTGATTCTTTCATACCACTCCTCACACTTATTTGTTATTCTGTCTGCATTTGTATACCACACCTTCAACTTTTCTAAAACTGTGGTCTGGGGGGTACATTGGGGTTGGGGAAGTGGGACACCTGATAAGGAATTATAGGTGGTTGCTGTGGGGGTGAAGTTTGTAATGAGGTGGGTGAGGATATTGGATATGGCATGTGTGTTTTGGGTTAGAATGTTTGGTTACATTGGGGTTGTCCTGGTTGGGGGGCTTCTGTAGGTGGTTGTGAGGGAGGCTGTATTTGATCTTCCTCTTTGAGTCTGGGTTCTCCTGTCCATCTCCATCTTCACCTCCCTTTCCTCCTTTCATCTTTGTACCATCTCTCTCAGTTTCTGCCTTTCTTCATGTGTTCTGTTTCGGTCGAGATACACCTTCTGGAACGCCGGCATGTCCCTTAATCTTGCTTCCTTCTGCAGGATCCTCCTGTTCCGAGTCGATTCTGCCTTGAAAGTCACTTTCACTGGCCAGGTTCTTCTTGCAAACACCCCTAGTCTCCGAAAATTTGCCAGCTAGGCCATGTCATCTTCTCCTATTGCTTTTATGATAACTTTGATCACAAAGACTGACCTCTCCCTTTCATCCTCCCACTGCATATCCCTATGTATCCCATGATTTGATTTAGTTTCCTCCATTGCGGCTTTCCTTTCTTCAGTTTCTTAACTGTGTGTTGTCCTTGGACCCACTGACCTGTCATTTTCCCTGTGTGTGTGTGTGTGTGTTATATGAGTGAGTGGAGGCTAGTGGTTTATATGACTTGACATGCTGTTGGAGTGTGAGCAAGTTAACAATTATGAAGGGATTCAGGGGATACCAGCTAGCCGGACTTGAGACCTAGAAGTGGGAAGTACAGTGCCTGCACTCTGAATGAGTGGGGATATTTGCAGTTCTGAACTGTAGTACTGGTTTGCCTCTGGCAAGACAGTGATGAAGTGAGTGATGGTGAACATATTTCTTCTTTTATGGGTTACCCTACCTTGCTGGGAAATGGGCAGTGTGTTAAAAAAAATTGTAACCTACCTTCCAACTTAAGACAACTATTGTAACCAACCTACCAAGGTACCATCCAGCATTTAGGTTCATACACTGGTCTCTCCACTATAGTTTCTACATCCAATTTTCCCAGTTTTCTATTGTGTTACTGTTCCTCCATGCTGACAAGATTTTTGTTAATTAATGTGATCACTGTGCTCAATTATCTCATGTTATATTGTGCACTTAAATAATCTAGCAATGCATAATTACAAATGTAATAATCAGTGGCTTTCTTTGTATTTAGCAAACCAAAACTGTGATTACATATTGTAACCTTTACAAAGAAATAAACCTTTATCTTTATCTTTATTATGCATATGTATCTTCTTGAAGAATAATATTGTTTGTCTGACTGTTGTTTTATAAAAACACATACAGGAGGGCCTCACATACACAGCACATTCTTCCTGATGTTTTCATTGACTTCGAACTGAGCCACTGTTCATTATGTTCCACCAGATGGCTACTTTTGCTGGCGAGTGGAACAATGGCTCAATTGAAAGCCAACAAAAATGTGGAACACTGACAGGAGGTGCTCTATAAATGGTGATACAAAGGCTGAAGGAAGAGACAATATGTCCACATAGAAATTTTAGAAGGACATGTTATAATGGTGTGTAGAAGTAGCAGGTGAGGATATTGAAAGCATATTTTAGGTGTGTTTTTACCTCCCTTCAAAAAAAAAAAAAATCACATTGTGACTGGAAGAATTCACTAAAAACCTTCACTCAGGAGAGGAATCCTATGATGATGTTTCAATCAATCCTGGACTATTGTCAAGTCATAATTGGGAGGAGACAAGCAGAGAAGACTACAATACAGTAGAAGGGGAAGGAAAGAAGGATGGTTGTAGAAGTAATACAGTGGACCCTCAGCTAACGATGGCATCAGCCAACATTAAATCCAGCTAACGATACATTTTAACGCAAAATTTTTGCCTCAGCTAACGCTAAAAAACTCACCCAGCGCGATTCGTTCAAGACACATCCATGTGTGGCCTGAGCGCGCCTCAGTTGTCCCGTGGGTGCCAGTGTTTGCAAGCCAGCCAGTGAAGTCGCATCCATGCATACAATTGGAACATTTCATATTATCACAGCATTTTTAGTGATTGTACCTGCAAAATAAGTCACCATGGGCCCCAAGAAAGCTTCTAGTGCCAAACGTGCAGTAAAAAAGGTGAAAATTACTATGGAAATGAAGAAAGAGATAATTGCTAAGTACGAAAGTGGAGCAAGTGTCTCGGAGCTGGCCAGGTTGTATACCAAACCTCAATCAACCATCGCTACTATTGTGGCCAACAAAACGGCAATCAAGGAAGCTGTTCATGCAAAAGGTGCAAGTTTGTTTTCAAAACAGAGATCGCAAGTACTCGAAGATGTTGAGAGACTGTTATTGGTGTGGATAAACGAAAAACAGATACCAGGAGATACCATCTCTCAAGCGATCAAATGTAAAAAGGGTGGGGAATACGTACTATCGTACCACGGTCAGCTGCTGCTGTACCACCGTCGGCTGTTGCTGCACCAAAGTCAGCTGCTACTGCACCCCCGTCAGCTGTTGCTGCATCACGGTCAGCTGCTGCTGCACCATGGTCAGCTGCTGCTACACCACAGTCAGCTGCTGCTGCACCACAGTCAGCTGCTGCTGCACCACAGTCAGCTGCTGCTGCACCACTGTCAGCTGTTGCTGCACCACGGTCAGCTGCTGTTGCACCACAGTCAGCTGCTGTTGCACCACAGTCTGCTGCTGCACCATAGTCAGCTGCTGCTGCACCACAGTCAGCTGCTGCTGCACCACCATCAGCTGTTGCTGCACCACAGTCAGCTGCTGCTGAACCACAGTCAGCTGCTGTTGCACCACGGTCAGCTGCTGCTGCACCACAGTCAGCTGCTGCTACACCACCGTCAGCTGTTGCTGCACCACCGTCAGTTGTTGCTGCACCACGGTCAGCTGTTGCTGCACCAGTCAGCTGTTGCTGAACCATGGTGAGCTGCTGCTGCACCACGATCAGCTGCTGCTGCACCACAGTCAGCTGCTGCTGCACCACCATCAGCTATTTCTGACCAACATGACTCGTCCCAAACCTGTCCATCCAGCCCTGCTGTCATTGTTTACAAGTCAGGGTGGTCGGTTGCATGCATACATTCGATACATTTTGTATTATTCCATTGTTTATAGTGCTTGTAACTGCTAAATAAGCCACCATGGGCCCAAAGAAAGCTTCTAGTGCCAACCTTGTGGTAAAAAGGGTGAGAAATATGAACTATCGTACCACAGTCAGCTGCTGCTGCTGCTGCACCACAGTCAGCTGTTGCCACACCACAGTCAGCTGTTGCTGCACCACAGTCAGCTGTTGCTGCACCACAGTCAGCTGTTGCTGCACCATGGTCAGCTGTTGCTGCACCATGGTCAGCTGTTGCTGCACCAGTCAGCTGTTGCTGAACCATAGTCAGCTGCTGTTGCACCATGGTCAGCTGCCGCTGCACCACAGTCAGCTGCTGCTACACCACCGTCAGCTGTTGCTGCACCACAGTCAGCTGTTGCTGCACCAATCAGCTGTTGCTGAACCACAGTGAGCTGCTACTGCACCACAGTCAGCTGTTGCTGCACCAGTCAGCTGTTGCTGAACCACGGTGAGCTGCTGTTGCACCACGGTCAGCTGCTGCTGCACCAAAGTCAGCTGCTGCTGCACCAAAGTCAGCTGTTGCTGCACCAGTCAGCTGGTCCTAGTGGCATTAAAAGGAGGGAAGTAACCCCGGAAAAGGACGTGCTACCTGAAGTCCTAATGTAAGGGGATTCCCCTTCTAAACATTAACAACTTCCATACTCTCCCCTCCCATCCCATCAATCATCACCAGATCTTCAGTAAAGGTAAGTGTCAGTTTGTGTGTATTAAAATTAATATTTCATTTGGTAAAAATTTTGTTTTTTCATACTTTGTGGTATCTTGCATGGATTAATTTGATTTCCATTATTTCTTATAGGGAAAATTAATTCGGCTAACGATAATTTCAGCAAACGATGAGCTTTCAGGAACGGATTAATATCGTTTGCTGAGGGTCAACTGTAGTAGTAATAGCGGCGGCGGTTGCGGCGGCAGCGGCAGCAGCAGTGGCAGCAGCGGTGGTGGCGCCAGCAGCAGCAGCAGCAGCAGCAGCAATAGTGGTGGTGGTATTGGTAGTAGCAGTAGTAGAGATGGTGGCAGTCAATGAATTCGCAGATGTAGTTGTAGTAGTCATAGTAAAAATTGAAGCAGTGGTGGTAGTAATAATGAGGTAGTAGTAATACAGTGGACCCTCGAGTTTCGGCGGCATCAACTTTCGTGAAATCCGACTTTCAGCAGTTTTTTTCAGCAAAATTTGGCCTCGCGGTTCGTGATTAGACTCGTAATTCAGCGACCATCCGGTACCCGTCCGGCCATCACCGTGCACACAAAGCCAGTCTCCCATGCCATTCACGCTCAGTGTGCCATTGTTTACCAACACGTGACCATCACCACGCGGGTTCATAAGTAATAATCCACTGTTTTTTGTGATTGCAACTGCTAAATAAGTCACCATGGACCCAAGAAAAGCTAGTGTAAGCCCTTTGGTAAAAAAAGTGAGGAATCTATTGTGGCACTGGGGATGTCCCTGGGGTTGGAGGTGAGTGGTGAGGATGTGGAAGAGTTGGTGGAGGACCACAGGTAAGAGCTAACCACTGTAAGAACTTCATCTTCAACAGCAAGAGATCACAGCTCAGGAAACTGCTGCAGAAGAGGAGGAGGAAGAGAGATGGAGGAAGGTGCCTTCTTCAAAGATTAAGGACATTTGTGCAAAGTGGACTGAAGTGCAAACATTTATGGATGAACTTCACCCAAACAAAGCTGTTTCAGGCCGTATTGGCAACATGTACAATGACAGTGTTGTGTCACACTTCAGACAAATCTTAAAGAAACACCAGAAACAGAGCTCTCTGGACAGATATTTTGTGCGACAGGGTTCCAGCGACTCTCAAGTTGTTCCTAGTGCCAGTGTCTTTAAAAAACAAAGAAGGGAAGTAACCCCAGATAAGGATTTCATACCTGAAGTCCTAATGGAAGGAGATTCTCCTTACAAACAATAGTGTACACCTTCCTCCTATCCCCTCCTCCCATCTTCCATCCGCCCAGAAGTCTTCAGTAAAGGTAAGTGTAATGTTATTATTATTTTTTATATGCATGTAGTTAATTTCTAATACTTGACGTGCTGTTGGAGTGTGAGCAAAGTAACATTTATGAAGGGATTCAGGGAAACCGGCAGGCCGGACTTGAGTCCTGGAGATGGGAAGTACAGTGCCTGCACTCTGAAGGAGGGGTGTTAATGTTGCAGTTTAAAAACTGTAGTGTAAAGCACCCTTCTGGCAAGACAGTGATGGAGTGAATGATGGTGAAAGTTTTTCTTTTTCGGGCCACCCTGCCTTGGTGGGAATCGGCCGGTGTGATAATAAAAAAAATAATAGTTAATTTCTCATATTTTTCAGTATGTAAATCTTTATTTAATTTCAAATTTTTTTTTTTATCATTTTTTCTTTTATTAGCACACTGGCCGATTCCCACCAAGGCAGGGTGGCCCGAAAAAGAAAAACTTTCACCATCATTCACTCCATCACTGTCTTGCCAGAAGAGTGCTTTACACTACAGTTTTTCAAACTGCAACATTAACACCCCTCCTTCAGAGTGCAGGCACTGTACTTCCCATCTCCAGGACTCAAGTCCGGCCTGCTGGTTTCCCTGAATCCCTTCATAAATGTTACTTTGCTCACACTCCAACAGCACGTCAAGTATTAAAAACATTTGTCTCCATTCACTCCTATCAAACACACTCACGCATGCCCGCTGGAAGCCCAAGCCCCTCGTACACAAAACCTCCTTTACCCCCTCCCTCCAACCTTTCCTAGGCCGACCCCTACCCCACCTTCCTTCCACTACAGACTGATACACTCTTGAAGTCATTCTGTTTCGCTCCATTCTCTCTACATGTCCGAACCACCTCAACAACCCTTCCTCAGCCCTCTGGACAACAGTTTTGGCAATCCCGCACCTCCTCCTAACTTCCAAACTATGAATTCTCTGCATTATATTCACACCACACATTGCCCTCAGACATGACATCTCCACTGCCTCCAGCCTTCTACTCGCTGCAGCATTCATCACCCATGCTTCACACCCATATAAGAGCATTGGTAAATCTATACTCTCATACATTCCCCTCTTTGCCTCCAAGGACAAAGTTCTTTGTCTCCACAGACTCCTAAGTGCACCGCTCACCCTTTTCCCTTCATCAATTCTATGATTCTCCTCATCTTTCACAGACCCATCCGCTGACACGTCCACTCCCAAATATCTCAATACATTCACCTCCTCCATACTCTCTCCCTCCAATCTGATATCCAATCTTTCATCACCTAATCTTTTTATCCTCCTAACCTTACTCTTTCCTGTATTCACTTTTAATTTTCTTCTTTTACATACCCTACCAAATTCATCTATCAGCCTCTCTTCTTCAGAATCTCCCAAGAGCACAGTGTCACCAGCAAAAAGCAACTGAAACAACTCCCACTTTATGTGTGATTCTTTATCTTTTAACTGCACACCTCTTGCCAAGACCCTCGCATTTACCTCTCTTACTACCCCATCTATAAATGTATTAAACAACCACGGTGGCATCACACATCCCTGCCTAAGACCTACTTTTACTGGGAAATAATCTCCCTCTTTCCTACATACTCTAACTTGAGCCTCACTATCCTCGTAAAAACTCTTCACTGCTTTCAGTAACCTACCTCCTATACCATACACCTGCAACATCTGCCACATTGCCCCCCTATCCACCCTGTCATATGCCTTTTCCAAATCCATAAATGCCACAAAAACCTCTTTAGCCTTATCTAAATACTGTTCACTTATATGTTTCACTGTAAACACCTGGTCCACACACCCCCTACCTCTCCTAAAGACTCCTTGTTCATCTGCTATCCTATTCTCCATATTACTCTTAATTCTTTCAATAATATCTCTTCCATACACTTTACCAGGTATACTCAAATGACTTATCCCCCTATAATTTTTGCACTCTCTTTTGTCCCCTTTGCATTTATACAAAGGAACTATGCATGCTCTCTGCCAATCCCTAGGTACCTCACCCTCTTCCATACATTTATTAAATAATAGCACCAACCACTCCAAAGCTATATCCTCACCTGCTTTTAACATTTCTATCTTTATCCCATCAATCCCAGCTGCCTTACCCCCTTTCATTTTACCTACAGCCACACGAACTTCCCCCACACTCACAACTGACTCTTCCTCGCTCCTACAAGATGTTATTCCTCCTTGCCCTATACATGAAATCACAGCTTTCCTATCTTCATCAACATTTAACAATTCCTCAAAATATTCCCTCCATCTTCCCAATACCTCTAACTCTCCATTTAATAACTCTCCTCTCCTATTTTTAACTGACAAATCCATTTGTTCTCTAGGCTTCCTCAACTTGTTAATCTCACTCCAAAAACTTTTTCTTATTTTCAACAAAATTTTTTGATAACATCTCACCCACTCTCTCATTTGCTCTCTTTTTACATTGCTTCACCACTCTCTTAACCTCTCTCTTTTTCTCCATATACTCTTCCCTCCTTGCATCACTTCTATTTTGTAAAAACTTCTCATATGCTAACTTTTTCTCCCTTACTACTCTCTTTACATCATCATTCCACAAATCACTCCTCTTCCCTCCCGCACCCACTTTCCTGTAACCACAAACTTCTGCTGAACACTCTAACACTACATTTTTAAACCTACCCCATACCTCTTCGACCCCCATTGCCTATGCTCTCATTAGCCGATCTATCCTCCAATAACTGTTTATATCTTACCTAACTGCCTCCTCTTTTAGTCTATAAACCTTCACCTCTCTCTTCCCTGATGCTTCTATTCTCCTTGTATCCCATCTACCTTTTACTCTCAGTGTAGCTACAACTAAAAAGTGATCTGATATATCTGTGGCCCCACTATAAACATGTACATCCTGAAATCTACTCAACAGTCTTTTATCTACTAATACATAATTCAACAAACTACTGTCATTTTGCTCTACATCGTATCTTGTATACTTATTTATTCTCTTTTTCTTAAAATATGTATTACCTATAACTAAACCCCTTTCTATACAAAGTTCAATCAAAGGGCTCCCATTATCATTTACACCTGGCACCCCAAACTTACCTACCACACACTCTCTAAAAGTTTCTCCTACTTTAGCATTCAGGTCCCCTACCACAATTACTCTCTCACTTGGTTCAAAGGTTCCTATACATTCACTTAACATCTCCCAAAATCTCTCTCTCTTCTCCAGGTGCATACATGCTTATTATCACCCACTTTTCGCATCCAACCTTTACTTTAATCCACATAATCCTTGAATTTACACGTTCATATTCTCTTTTCTTCTTCCATAACTGATCCTTCAACATTATTGCTACCCCTTCCTTAGCTCTAATTCTCTCAGATACTCCAGATTTAATCCCATTTATGTCCCCACACCAAAACTCCCCTACCCCCTTCAGCTTTGTTTCACCTAGGGCCAGGACATCCAACTTCTTTTCATTCATAACATCAGCAATCATCTGTTTCTTGTCATCCGCACTACATCCACGCACATTCAAGCATCCCAGTTTTATAAAGTTTTTTCTTCTCTTTTTAAGTAAATGTTTACAGGAGAAGGGGTTACTAGCCCATTGCTCCCGGCATTTTAGTCGCCTCATATGACACGCATGGCTTACGGAGGGAAGATTCTTTTCCACTTCCCCACGGACAACAGAAGAAATAAAGAAGAACAAGAGCTATTTAGAAAAAGGAGAAAAACCTAGATGTATGTATATATATTTATATGCATGTGCGTGTCTGTGAAGTGTGACCAAAGTGTAAGTAGGAACAGCAAGATATCCCTGTTATCTAGCGTGTTTATGAGACAGAAAAAGACACCAGCAATCCTACCATCATGTAAAACAGTTACAGGTTTCTGTTTCACAGTCATCTGGCAGGAGGGTAGTACTTCCCTGGGAGGTTGCTGTCTACCAACCTACTATTTTATTTTAATATTTTTGGGTGTCTGGAACGGATTAATTTTATTTCCATTATTTCTTATGGATGTGGCATTTATGGATTTGGAAAAGGCGTATGACAGGGTGGATAGGGGGGCAATGTGGCAGATGTTGCAGGTGTATGGTGTAGGAGGTAGGTTACTGAAAGCAGTGAAGAGTTTTTACGAGGATAGTGAGGCTCAAGTTAGAGTATGTAGGAAAGAGGGAGATTATTTCCCAGTAAAAGTAGGCCTTAGACAAGGATGTTTGATGTCACCGTGGTTGTTTAACATATTTATAGATGGGGTTGTAAGAGAAGTAAATGCAAGGGTCTTGGCAAGAGGCGTGGAGTTAAAAGATAAAGAATCAGACATAAAGTGGGAGTTGTCACAGTTGCTCTTTGCTGATGACACTGTGCTCTTGGGAGATTCTGAAGAGAAGTTGCAGAGGTTGGTGGATGAATTTGGTAGGGTATGCAAAAGAAGAAAATTAAAAGTGAATACAGGAAAGAGTAAGGTTATGAGGATAACAAAAAGATTAGGTGATGAAAGATTGGATATCAGATTGGAGGGAGAGAGTATGGAGGAAGTGAATGTATTCAGATATTTGGGAGTGGACGTGTCAGCGGATGGGTCTATGAAAGATGAGGTGAATCATAGAACTGATGAGGGGAAAAGGGTGAGCGGTGCACTTAGGAGTCTGTGGAGACAAAGAACTTTGTCCTTGGAGGCAAAGAGGGGAATGTATGAGAGTATAGATTTACCAATGCTCTTATATGGGTGTGAAGTATGGGTGATGAATGTTGTAGTGAGGAGAAGGCTGGAGGCTGTGGAGATGTCATGTCTAAGGGCAATGTGTAGTGTGAATATAATGCAGAGAATTCATAGTTTGGAAGTTAGGAGGAGGTTCGGGATTGCCAAAACTGTTGTCCAGAGGGCTGAGGAAGGGTTGTTGAGGTGGTTCGGACGTGTAGAGAGAATGGAGCAAAACAGAATGACTCCAAGAGTGTATCAGTCTGTAGTGGAAGGAAGGCGGGGTAGGGGTCGGCCTAGAAAAGGTTGGAGGGAGGGGGTAAAGGAGGTTTTGTGTGCAAGGGGCTTGGACTTCCAGCGGACATGCCAGAGCGTGTTTGATAGGAGTGAATCGAGACAAATGGTTTTTAATACTTGACGTGCTGTTGGAGTGTGAGCAAAGTAACATTTATGAAGGGATTCAGGGAAACCAGCAGGCCGGACTTGAGTCCTGGAGATGGGAAGTACAGTGCCTGCACTCTGAAGGAGGGCTGTTAATGTTGCAGTTTAAAAACTGTAGTGTAAAGCACCCTTCTGGCAAGACAGTGATGGAGTGAATGATGGTGAAAATTTTTCTTTTTCGGGCCACCCTGCCTTGGTGGGAATCGGCCAGTGTGTTAATAAAATAAAAAATAAAAATGGTTTCGCCATTCAGCAATTTTGACTTTCGGCAGGCTCTCTAGAATGGATTAATCACGAAACTCGGGGGTCCACTGTATAAGTAAAAGTATAGAGTGTAGTAATAGTGAAAGAGTTATTCAGTGGAAGCAGTGGTGGGAGCAGCAGCAGTGGGAGCAGCAAAGGCAGTAGCAGCAACAACCATCAATAGCAATACATAAAAGCAAATAAACAAAGTAGCATTGCAGGAGATGTACTGGCCCATGCTGGGTAGGACTAACAACAGGGTAATGAAACTTCAAGGCAAGTGGAGATTTAATTACATTGGACCCTCATTTTCCGTGATTAATCCGTTCCAGAGAGTCTGCTGAAAGTTGAAATTCATGAATGGCAAAACCATTTTCCCCATAAAAAATAATGGAAATACAATTAATCTATTTCAGACACCCAAAAGAATTAACAAAAAATAGTTTTTTTTTCAAGATTAAATATAGATTTACATACAGAAAACAATGACAAATAAATATAAAGCACTAATAAAATTGATAAATGAACATTTAACATCACACTTACCTTTATTGAAGACTCTTGTTGGTATATGGGAGACAGGTAGGAGGCGAGAGGGAGGCGAGTTTATTATGTTTCAATATGACACTAATATCATCTCTACGGCGGCTTATTTATCTATCACAATTCATCTAATATGACATAATAAACAATATTAATAACATAGAAACATGATATATACTCTAAAATTAATAAAATATGTCAATGTATATTAGGAGTAAGTGGTGGTGTTGCTGGGTTTATAAGGACCACTGAGAGAAGCCATACATATTAGCGGTAATGGAGGTGGCAGCAGAAGCCACCACCACTATTCACACTGAAACAATGTACATAATTTATACCTAAGAATTATTTACACTTTAATTTATTAATAAGAAATGTTTATACCTTATTTTAAAAATAAGAAATATTTACACTTACCTTGGAGGAGATGTTAGTTTAATTAGAGTGGACCCTCGAGTAACAGCTTTAATCTGTTCCAAAGACCTTGCCTTTAACCGATTTTGCCGTTAGCTGAATTAATTTTCTCCACAAGAAATAATGAAAATCCAATTAATCCGTTTCAGACAGCCAAAAGTATTAACAAAAAATATTTTTTTTAAAGATTAAATATAGATATACATACAGAAAACAATGACAAATAAATATAAAGCACTAATAAAACGGATAAATGAACATTTAACATCACACCTTTATTGACTCTTGTTGGTGTATGGAAGACAGGTAGAAGGTGAGAGGGAGACAAGTTTATTATGCTATAATACGATGCTAATATCTCTACAGCTTATTTATCTATCACAATTCACCTAATATGACATAATAACAATATTAATAACACAGAAACATGATATATACTCTAAAATTAATAAAATATGTCATAATGTATGTGAGGAGTAAGTGGTGGAAGTGTTGTTGTTGGGTTTATAAGGGCCACTGAGAGAAGCCGTACACAGTGGTGGCGGTGGTGGTGGAAGTAAGTTTATTCAGGTATACACAAATACAATTATGTACATACGTACACAGATTATCATACATAGCAGCATATATGTAAAGTACCTAGGATAACCCAAAAGAGTCAGAGTGACATATGTATTTCCATTGGGGTCCTTTTATATTTACACTTACATTTACTTTTATACTTACACTTTTATATTTACACTTACCTTGGAGGAGATGTTAGTTTAATTTAGTTTGATGGAGGAGATGCTGGCAGAGGTTTAAGGTAGTGGAAGATAGCAGGGCGGCGTAATGTTCATTGGCACGATACACACCAAACAACACTGGAGAGTTACTTTCGTGTCTTTTTCTATTGCTTACTCACTTAACTTACTTGCTACACTGTTAATTCTACACTTTATTGCTGGGTGACACTATAGCCTTTATTGATACCTACTGCTTTAGTATCATACATATCGTAAAATCACTGAATCACTGCAGAAGGCACATTCTCCCCTCTCTCTTCCTCCTTCACTTTGGTTCTTTGCTGTGAGTTTTTTCTTGAATTCTATTTTGTTTCTTTCCTTCTTTACCACAGGGCTGGCACTAGAAGCTTTCTTTGGGCCCATGGTGGCTTATTTAGCAGTTACAAGCACTAAAAACAATGGAATAATGCAAAATATATCACATGTACATGTGGAATCGTCCTCCCTGGCTTGTAAACAATGGCACACTGGCTGTACGTGGGCCCAGGCCGCGCAGACACGTTCGGGATGAATGTCCTTAACCATGTTCTTGGGCATTATCCGAGCCAATATTTTGACACAAAAACGTGCCGCTATCCGATTTTGGCATTAGCCGATGCCACCATTACCCGAGGGTCCACTGTATCATTAGTTTGATGGAGGAGATGCTGGCAGAGGTTTAGGGTAGTGGAAGATAGCAGGGCGGCGTATGTTCAGTGGCCCTATACACCAACAACATTGGAGGGTTACTTTCATGTCGTTTTCCTATCGCTTAAACACTTAACTTACTTGCTACACTGTTAACCCTTTCAGGGTCCAAAGGCCAAATTTCAAAGTGCACACCAGTGTCTAAGAATTTTAAAAAAATAATTTTGTTATTTTTTCTTATGAAATGGTAGAGAATCTTTTTCTGGAGGTAATAAAACAAAAAGTATGAAATTTGATGGAAAATTGATGAAATTATGCTCTATCGAATTTTGATGTGTCAGCGATATTTATGCATCAGCGATTTTGCCGATTTTGACTCCCATTTTAGGCCAGTTATATTACTCCAGTCGACCAAATTCTTAGCTATTTCACTAGTATTACTTCTATTCTATTGATCGAGCACAAGAAATCGCCAAGTCAACTGTTTCAGCTACAAAATAAAGTGATCGGAAATTGGTAATTTGGCCAATTTAATGCAAAGTTCAAAATATTCTAATTTCAAAATAGGGTCCAGAATAAACAATGTGGGTATTCCTGGAACTCAACTAACATTTCCTCTGTTCATCAGTTACATTCTCAGGCTTTACAAATGAATTCCATTTTGATTTTTTATTCACATAATGAATTTTTATTTAAACCAAAAAATAGAAGATTTACTGTTATGCAATACTGTAATAATTGTATAAATAATATCGCCTCATTTGTGAACGTATATTAGACCCACCAGCTGGCGTGTATCAGACGTGTGGGATCATTTGTTTCCTCTTGAACATCGGCAAAAATTTAACATTTCTGTTATTTTGAGTTCAGTTTCAACCCATTTCCATTACTAAAACTAATCAAAATCATCTCTATTTCTGTAATATATCTTCCATTCTATCAAATAAGACCAAGAAATCGCAAATACAACTATATATTTTACATATGAAAAAACACTGCAAATTTGCTGTTTTAATAAAAAATTATGGTATCATTTTTTTTCTCTCATTATGCACTGTGTACTGCAGGATTTGTTTTATGTGGTGCATACATACCACATAGATGTAGTCTCTCATATCTAGGCCCAAATTTACCGCTCACAGCTTATCAGAGTGAGCTGAGCTCATGACATAGATCTACAGTTTGGACCCTCAACATACAGCCGTAGATCTACGACACGGACCCCTCAAAGGGTTAATACTACACTTTATACTGACTGGCTCTATAGCCCTTATCGATACCTGCTGCTTTAGTATCGTACATATCTTAGAATCACTGAAGAAGGTACATTCTCCCCTCTCTCTTCCTCGTCCACTTTGGTACTTTGCTACGAGCTTTTTCTTGAATTCTATCATGTTTCTTTTCTTCTTTACCAAAGAGCTGGCACTAGAAGCTTTCTTTGGGCCCATGGTGGCTTATTTAGCTGATGCAAGCACAAAAATCAATGGATTATTATGAAATATACTGTATGAACCCATGGGGTGATGGTCAATCGCCCACAAATCATGCCACACTGACTCTCTGAATGTTGTGTGGGAGCCTTTGTGTACACCCAGCCACTCCTGGCTGCACAGATGCGTCCCGTACAACGGACGAATCACGAGTTCGATCACAAACTGCGAGACTATATTTTGCCGAAAAAAGTTGCCAAAAGTCAGAGTTTACAAAAGTCGCGGTCGCTGAAATGCGGGGTTCACTGTATCTCATCTTTTTCTAACACCTGTCTCCAATTGGATAAAGAAGAATTGGCCCAAGTTAGGAAAGAGAGAGAAGTAAGAAAGAAAACAGAAAACAAGATAAACAAAGTAAATACAGAAGGCAGGTCAAGAGGAAAAGGGAGGGGGGAGGTCAAGGCCAGGTTAAGTCACGATAGTCCTGACGATTGGAGCATTTGACTATGTAATGCGAAAGGAAGACTTTTACAGAAGTAAAGCCAGGACTAAGACTTATGTTAGGAAAGTTGTGTATAAGGTTTGTTTCAAACAGCCTTTGTGAAGACTAAAAGAAGGGTATATAGTTTTAGCAGAGGAAAAGTTAAATGGATGATTGTGATCTCTAATATGACAGTGGAAAAAAAGCATTGTTGGTGTAAGCAAGACGAACACTTCTTTAGCTCTTTAAGTCTGTCAGAACCGGAGCAACCAGTTTCACCAAACTATTAGAGACAAGAGGAGCAGTAAATGGTGTAGATGCTGGAAGCACCAGTGTATGCCCTCCAGACCAATGAAAAACTTATTTACAAGGAAATCTTATATTTCAATTATTGCAGGGTGCAATATTATCATAACTTTGAAATAAGTGCTAGGTAGTAGGTTTGTAGACACTAACCACCCAGGGAGGTACTACTGTCCTGCCAAGTGAGTGTAAAATGGAAGCCTGTAATTGTTTTACATGATGGTAGGATTGCTTGTCTTTTTTCTGTCAAATTTCAGGTACATCTTCCTACTTCTACTTACACTTAGGTCACACTACACATGTATGTACAAGCATATATACACACACCCCTCTGGGTTTTCTTCTATTTTCTTACTAGTTATTGTTCTTGTTTACTTCCTCTTATCTCCATAAGCTATGCATGTCGTAAGAGGCAACTAACATGCCATGAGCAAGGGGCTAGTAACCCTTTATCCTGTATACATTACTAAAGTTGAAAAGAGAAACTTTTGTTTTTCTTTTTGGGCCACCCTGCTTCAGTGGGATATGGCCAGTTTGTTGAAAGAAGAAGAAAAAGAAATGTCTCATTGTTTGACTCTATTGGCTTATTTTATGCTAAATCTACATCTGCTTTTTGGCTAAATTCCACTGTTAAGTTTCATGAGCTTGTAATAAATTTGGAATGAGTGAGACATCTTTCTGGCAGCTCCACACCGTCTGCAAGTAGGGAAGCTGGAGGCAGAATAACAGTTCTTAGTTTTATTTTCTTGTGCTAGTTAGGCAGTGTTATCCCATGATGCTCTGGACCTGTGTGGTCTTTGAATTTTTTATAGAGAATAAATATACAGTGGTACCTCGGGATATGAACAGCTCAAAACTCGACCAATTATGTAAGTGTATTTATGTAAGTGCTTTTGTAAGTGTACTTTTGGGGGTCAGAAACGGACTAATCTAATTTACATTATTCCTTATGGGAACAAATTGGTTCGGTATCGGCACTCGAGCAGCCTTCTGGAATGAAAAAAGTTTGTATCCTGAGGTATCACTGTAGTTTTACATACAAACTAGGGCACACGAAAACTGAGGTTCCACTGTACGTTGGACATGATTAAAAGGAGGCAATAAACCTGCAGAGGTCATGCAGCATCTGGGGAAAGGGAGGCAATTGGATTTGATGTAAGAAAGTACAAGGTAGCTTCAATTCCCTGGACCAAGATCCTTTCACCAGCATCATGGTACCTCCCATGAAGACAGAATTTGGGAAATAATAACTGATGATGAGGAACATATGTATACAGACAGCCAAAAATTATTGTTATGAACTTACCATTGATAAAATTGTGCTGCAGTCCATTCAAACTTATGATCAAAGTGTCTGAAAGAGCCTGGAATATAGCCAGGTATAAACTTGTTGAAGTCAGCATTAGGTGTAGTTATGATTACCAGTTTTGGTCTTATGTCTTTAAACACACATTTGATGAGGTCGGGTAACTCTGATAAAGGCATGTGTTCAATTCTGTGTGGAAGAAAAAGTATTTTGCAGCTTTATTAAATCATTACAAACATTTCTGGTAGTTATTTTTATTATATTCACATGAATGTTATCATTCAATATCTTGTGTAAATACACAAGGAGTAGGCTAGAGGAAGTGGCAATGTCGTGTCTAAGGGGAATGTGTGTGGTGTAAATACTATGCAGAGAATTTGTAGTGTGGAAATTAGGAGGTGTGGAGTTACTAAAAGTATTAGCCAGAAGGCTGAAGAGGGGTTGTTGAGGTGGTTTGGTCATTTAGAGAGCATGGAACAAAGTAGAATGACTTGGAGATCATAGAAATCTGTAGGGAAAGGAAGGCAGGGTAGGGGTCGTCCTTGAAAAGGTTGTAGGGAGGGGGTAAAGGAGATTTTGTGGGCAAGGGGCTTGAACTTCAAGCGTGCATGTGTGTGTTAGATAGGAGTGAATGGAGACAAATGATTTTTGGGACCTGACGAGCTGTTGGAGTGTGGGCAGAGTAATATTTTGTGAAGGGATTCAGGGAAACCGGTTAGCCGGACTTGAGTCCTGAAAATGGGAAGTACAATGCCTGCACTTTACAGGAAGGGTCTGGGATATTGGCAGTTTGGAGGGACATCTAAACTGCAGTATCTGAGTGTCTCTGCAAAGACAGTGATTATGCATGAGTGATGGTGAAACTGTTGAATGATGATGAAAGTTTTTTCTTTCTGGTTCACCCAGCCTCGGTGGGAAATGACCAATGTGTTAAAAAAAAAAAAAAAGTCTAAACTTCACTTTTACCCCAAACATCTGATTATTTCTAGTAGGTAGGGAAAAAATTAGATGGGCAAAACACATTAAATAAATTGATCTGAGATGTAAAACTGGAAGGGCACAACATATTAAACATCTGTGATGTAAAATTAGAAGGGGAGGAGAATTTCAGTGGGGAGAAATAAATGGTATTACGTCAGATGTATCTGAGAGAGGTAGAGCTAAGAAAGAAGTACGAATAATGTTGAAGTATCATTTATGGCAGGAAAGAGAATGCAAATGTATAAATTCAAGGATTACAGGGATTACAATAAGGGTCGGATAAGAAAAGTGGGTTATACTAAGTGTTTATGCACCTGGAGAAGAAAGGAGTAAAGAGATGTTAACCCTTTCAGGGTGAGCAAGCCCTCTCCTAAACTTTTTCTCAGGGTCGGAAATTTAAAAAAAAAAAAAAAATTATTATTTTTTTAATGAAATGATAGAGAATCTTTTCCCGATCATAATGACACCAAAAGTATGAAATTTGATGGAAAACTTATGGAATTATGCTCTTGCGAAGTTAGCGGTCTCAACGATGCTTACGCATCGGCGATTTTGCCCACTTTGAGCTCTATTTTCGGCCAATTCCAATGTACCAGTTGACAAAAATCATATCTATTTTGCTAGAACTCCATTTTTTCTATTGAATGAGTACAAGAAACCACCCATTTACCGATTTCAACTATCCAATAACGTGGTCAGAAATTGGCAATTTTGCCAATTTCACAAATTTCAAAAGATGCTAATTTCCAAATAGGGTCCAGAATAAACAAGACAGACATTTCTGGCACTAAAATAACATTTCCTCTGTTCATTACTCATGTCCCCAGGCCTCTGTTACATTTCTTTTGCTTTCCACTTTGAATTTTTATTCTCACAAAAAATAGAATGTTTATGTTATGCAGACTACTGCATTCGTGTAGAAATAGTGTAGAAATGGTATAAATAATATCAGTGCACTTGTGAAAGAATAACAGACTCACCAGTTGACGTGTATTGGACGCGTGGCATGATTTGTTTACTTTTGAACTTTGGCAAAAATTTAACATTTCTGCTACTTTGAGCTCAATTTCAAGGTACTTTTCATTATGAAACCAATCAAAATCATCTCAATTTCCATAATATGTTTTCCATTCTATAAAATGAGTCCAAGAAAACTAGAATACAACATAAACAGCATACGAAAATGCACTACGAAGTCGCTATTTTATACCAAAAACACGGTCGAAGTTTTTTTTTTTCTCATTATGCACTGTGTGCTGCAGGATTTTTTTTTATACTGCTCACACTGACCACACAGACCCATTCTTTCATATGTAGGCCTACCAGCTTTCTCTTGCTAGATTTGAAGGCGCTAGAATTTATGGGTACTAGTACGGCACCAACCCTGGCATGCAAGCTGTACTAGTACGGCACCAATCCTGAAAGGGTTAAATGAGTGTTAAGTAGTTTTGAACAAAGTGAGAGAGTAATTGTGGTGGGGGACTTGAATGCTACAGTGAGAGAAATGGTAATAGAGGGCATGGTAGGTGTTTGAGGCGCCAGGGGTAAATGATAATGGGGGTCCTTTGACTGAACTTTGTATAGAAAGAGGTTTAGTAATAGGTAATACACATTTTAAGAAAAAGAGGATAAGTATACATGTACAAGATATGATATAGGGCATAACGACAGTAGTTTGTTGGATTATGTATTGGTGGATAAAAAGTCGATGGGCAGATTTTGGGAAGTGCATGTTTATAGAGGGGCAACAGATATATCAGATCCTTTTTAAGTTGTAGCTACAGTCAGAGTAAAAGGTAGATGGTATACAAGGATAATAAAATCAACAAGAAAGAGAGAGGTGAAGGTTTATGAAAAAGAGGAGGAGGTTGTTAGGGTAAGATATAAGCAAATGTTGGCAGAAAGAGTATAGGTAACGAGGAGGTTGAAGAGGTACAGGGTTGATAGAAGGATGTAGTACAGGTTGGCCATCACTAATCTGGCATCATCAGGACCTGTAGGGTCCTGGATTAGTGATTCTGCTGGATCACAGAGTGGTTAGGTTAGAATACACTTAACCCAATGGCGATACTTACGCATCAGCGATTTCACCCACTTTACGCCCTATTCTTGGCCCATTCCAGTGTTCCAGTCTACCAAACTTACAGCTATTATGCTAGAAAGCCTTGTATCCTGTCGACTGAGTACATGAAACCGCCCATTCACCTATTTCAACTACCCAATAAAGTGGTCAGTAATTGGTAATATGGCCAATTTCACACAAATTTCAAAAGATGCCAATTTCAAAACAGGGTCCAGAATAAGCAATGCAGACATTTCTGGCAATAAAATAACAATTTTACTGTTCATTTGTCACATCTCCAGGCTCCTCTTATATCACTCTTGCTTTCCATTTTGAATTATTAAAAAAAAAAAAAATAGAAGATTTACTGTTATGCAGACTGCATGATTGTAATAATTGTATAAATAATGTCAAACCATTCGTGACTGCATATTAGACTGGCCAGTTGGACACGTATTGGACGGTGACATCATTTTTTTTACCCTTGAACATTGGCAAAAATTTAAGGTTTCTGCTACTTTGAGCTTAATTTCAAGGAACTTTTTGTCATGAAACCAATAAAAATAATATCTATTTCTGTAATATATCTTCCATTCTATCAAATGAGACAAAAAAAATACAACCATAAAAACCATACGAAAATACACCGCAAAGTCACTGTTTTACACCAAAAACATGGTCGCATTTTTTTCTCATTATGCACTGTGTGCTGCAGGATTTGTTTATATAGTGCACCCTTACCACACAGACCTATTCTCTCATATGTAGGCCCAAAATACCGGTCAGAGCAAATCTGATTGAGCTGAGTTCATGGAAACCGACAGTGGCTTCAAAGCCACCATATCTTTTACAGATAATGTACCGTGAATGTGCTTTACACAATGAGAAGCATTTCTTTTATTCACTGGAACCATGGCTAGGGCAAAAAGTAAGCAGGAAAAGGAATTGGAATGACTTACACAGCAAGTAGCACCACCAAACAGTAGCAGCAAGTTGGTGTGTCGACCCCGGAAATTTGAAATTATGCTAGCTGAAATTAGTGCTGGATTACTGATTGCTGGAATAGTGATGGCCGACCTGTATTAGTGTTCGGGAAACATTTGTGGACATAGGAAGGTGAGTGCGGGAGGAAAGAGGAGTGACTGGTGGATTGATGAAATAAAGAGAGTGTAAGAGAGAAAAAGTTAGCATATGAGAGGTTTTTGCAAAAAATGAATTATATAAGGAGGGAGGAGTATATGGAGAGAAAAAGAGAGGTCAAGAGACTGGTAAATGAATGCAAAAAGAGAGCAAATGAAAGATTGGGTGAAGAGCTGTCAACAAATTTTACTGAGAATAAGAAAAAGTTTTGGAGTGAAATTAAAAAGTTAAGAAAGCTGTGATTTCATGCATTGGCCAGGGAGGTATTGCATCTTTTAGGAGTGAGGAAGAGCCAGATTTGAGAGTGGAGGAGGAGCATTAGGCTGTGGGTAAAATGAAAGAGGATAATGTAGTTGGAATTGATGGGATCAAGACAGAAATATTGAAAGTAGGTGGGGACATAGTTTTGGAGCAGTTGGTGCTTTTATTTAATAAATGTACAAAACAGGGAAGGGTGCCTAGGGATTGGCAGAAAGCATACATAGTTCGTTTGTTCCTTTGTATAAAAGCAAAGTGGACAGAAGACTGTGTAAGAATTATAGGGGAATAAGCCTGTTGAACATACCTGGTAAAGTGTATGGTAGAGCTATTAATTACTGAAAGAATTAAGGGTAAGATGGAAAGCACGATCACAGATGAATAAGGAGGTTTTGGGAAGGGTAGGGGGTGTGTTGACCAAATGTTTACATTGAAGCATATACATGAACAGTATTTAGAAAGATATGGGTAAAGAAGTCTTCACTGCATTTAAGGATTTTGAAAAGAAACTGTGACAACTCCCACAAAGTGGGAGTTGTCACAGTTTCTTTTTGCTGATGACACTGTGCTTCTAGGAGATTCTGAAGAGAAGCTGCAAAGATTTGTGGACGAATTTTGGAGGCTATGTAAAAGAAGAAAAATCTAAGAGAACATTGGAAAGAGCAAGGCGATGAGGATAATAAAAAATTTGATATCAGATTGGAGGGAGGGAGTTTAGAGGAAGTGAGTGTCTTTAGATATTTGGAAGTGGACTTGTCAGCAGATGGGTCTTTGAAAGATGAGGTGAACATAGAACTGACAAGGGGAACAAGGAGAGTAAAGCACTAAGAAGTCTGTAAAGACAAAGAATGTTATCCATGGAAGAAAAGAGGGGAATGTATGAGAGTATAGTGTTACCAATGCTCCTGTATGAGTGTGAAGCATGGGTTATAAATGCTGTAGTAGGAGGCTGGAGGCAGTGGAGATGTCATGTCTGAAGGCAATGTGCAGTGTGAATATTATGCAGAGAATTCATGGCTTGAAGATTAGAAGTAGGCGTGGGGTTACTAAAAGTATTATCCAGATGGCTGAAGAGGGGTTATTGAGGTGATCTGGGTATTTAGAGAGGATGGAACAAAATAGAATGACTAGGAGGCAAATAAAACTCAACCCTTTGAGGGTCCAGACCCCTAATTTGAAAATTCACCACAGAGTCCAAGAATTAAAACAAAAAAATTTTTTTCTTATTAACCCTTTCAGGGTTTCTGACGTACTAGTATATACGTCTTACCCACCAGTGTTGGTGACGTACTAGTACACATAAATTCTAGCGCCCTCAAATCAAGCGGGAAAAGGCTGGTAGGCCTAGATGTGAAAGAATGGGTCTGCGTGGTCAGTGTGTGCAGTATAAAAAAAAATCCTGCAGCACACAGTGCATAATGAGAAAAGAAATAGAGATAATTTTGATTGGTTTCACGATGACAAGTACCTTGAAATTGAGCGAAAAGTTGTGAAAATGTTCGATTTTTGCCGATGTTCAAGAGTAAACAAATCACGCCACGCATCCAATATACATCAATGGTGAGTCTAATATTCTTGCACAAGTTTTTACAACGATGCAGTAGTATACATAACAGTAAATCTTCAATTTTTTGTGAGAATAAAAATTCAAAATGGAAAGCAAAAGTAATGTAATAAACAGATAAAATGTTATTTTAGTGCCAGGAATGTCTGTCTTGTTTATCCTGGACCCTATTTTGAAATTGGCATCTTTTGAAATTTGTGTGAAATTGGCCAAATTATCAAATTCTGACCACTTTACTGGGTAGTTGAAATTGGTAAATGGGCAGTTTCTTGTACTCAATCAATAGAACAAATGGAATTCTAGCGAAATAGCTATGGTTTTAGTAGGCTGAAACATTGGAATTGGCAGAAACTTGGGCTCAAAGTGGGTTAAATTGCTGATGCGAAAATATTGTCGATGTCAATAACTTTGCAAGAGCATAATTCTGTAAGTTTTCCATCATATTTCATACTTTTGGTGTCATTATGATAAGAAAAAGATTCTCTATCATTACACAAAAAAAAATAATTTTATATTTTGAATATTTTTCTACCCTGAGTAGGAGTTAACCCTTTCAGGGTCCGTCCCGTAGATCTACGGCTTTACGTTCAGGGTCCAAACCGTAGATCTACGTCATGAGCTCAGCTCACTCTGATAAACTGTGAGTGGTAAATTTGGGCCTAGATATGAGAGAATACATCTATGTGGTATGTGTGCACCACATAAAACAAATCCTGCAGCACACTGTGTATAATGAGAGAAAAAAAACTGAGACCATGATTTTTGATTAAAACAGCGACTTTGCAGTGTTTTTTCGTATGTTTTTTATAGTTGTATTTGTGATTTCTTGGTCTCATTTGATAGAATGGAAGACATATTACAGAAATAGAGATAATTTTGATTGGTGTTAGCACTGGAAATGGCTTGAAATTGAGCTCAAAGTGGCGGAAATGTTAAATTTTTGCCGATGTTCAAGAGTAAACAAACGACCTCACACGTCTAATACACGCCAGCTGGTGGGTCTAATATACATTCACAAATGTGGTGATGATATTTATACAATTATTACAATATTGCATAACAGTAAATCTTCTATTTTTTGGTGTGAATAAAAATTCATTATGTGAATAAAAAATCAAAATGGAATTTATTTGTAAAGCCTCAAAACATAACTAATGAACAGAGGAAATGTTAGTTTAGTGCCAGGAATACTTACATTGTTTATTCTGGACCCTATTTTGAAATTGGAATATTTTGAACTTTGTGTTAAATTGGCCAAATTACAAATTTCCGGTCACTTTATTTTGTAGTTGAAACAGTTGACTTGGCGATTTCTTGTGCTCAATCGATAGAATAGAAGTAATACTAGTGAAATAGCTGAGAATTTGGTCGACTGGAATAATGTAATTGGCCTAAAATGGGAGTCAAAGTCGGCAAAATCGCCGATTCGTAAATATCGCTGACACATCAAAATTCACGAGAGCATAATTTCGTCAATTTTCCATCAAATTTCGTACTTTTTGTTTTATTACATTCACAAAAAGATTCTCTACCATTTCATAAGAAAAAATAACATTTTTTTTTTTTTAAATTCTTGGACACTGGGGCACCACTTCAGATTTTGGCCTTGGACCCTGAAAGGGTTAAGGATCGAGGGTCTCGACCCTGAAAGGGATAAGTGGTAGAGAATCTTTCTCTGAATGTAATAAAACAAAAAGTACAAAATTTGATTAAAAACTGACAAAATTACACTCGCGAATTTTGCTGTGTCGGAGGTATTTACACACTGACAATTTTGCCCACTTCGAGTCCTATTTTTGGCCAATTACATTGTTTCATTAGACCAAATTCTTAGCTGTTTTGCTAGTATGTGTTCCATTTTATCTACTGAGCACAAGAAATCCCACAATCAACTATTTCAACTACCCAATAAAGTGATCGGAAATTGGAAATTTGGCCAATTTCACAGATTATCAAAATGGGGTCCAGGATAAACAATGCAGGCATTCCTGGCACTAAAATAACATTTAATCTGTTTATCATAGCTCATTATTATGCTGTAGTTATACATGAAAAATATACTAGCAAGAGTTATTTGAATGGAGAGCAATGTAAAATGCGTGTTCAACATAAAATATAAAATATAACTCACAGTTCAATCATGGTGACAACTTGAGTTTCTGAGAGCAATGGGTCATATTTTCTGCCATCCCCACACACTGCTTTAACATTAAGAGGTAGTTTACGCAAAATTAAGAAGTCTGCTGGCAGGGGTTTGATGCGATACTCATTATCCTGATATAAGAAACAACACTGACATTAATAACATATAAAAACATTACTTAAAATATTGATTTTTTTTTTTCCTTACTGGCCATCTCCCACCATGTCAGGGTGACCATAAAAGAAAACATATTCACCATCATTCACTTAATTGCTGTCTTGCTAGAAGTGTACTGACATTACAGTTCAGATGAGCCTCCAAAATACAACATCCACAGCCATCCTTCATGATGCAAGCACTGCTCTTCCCACCAGCCATCCTTCATGATGCAAGCACTGCTCTTCCCACCAGCCATCCTTCATGGTGCAAGCACTGCTCTTCCCACCAGCCATCCTTCATGCAAGCACTGCTCTTCCCACCAGCCATCCTTCATGATGCAAGCACTGCTCTTCCCACCAGCCATCCTTCATGGTACAAGCACTGCTCTTCCCACCAGCCATCCTTCATGGTACAAGCACTGCTCTTCCTACCAGCCATCCTTCATGGTACAAGCACTGCTCTTTCCACCAGCCATCCTTCATGGTACAAGCACTGCTCTTCCCACCAGCCATCCTTCATGGTACAAGCACTGCTCTTCCCACCAGCCATCCTTCACGGTACAAGCACTGCTCTTTCCACCAGCCATCCTTCATGGTGCAAGCACTGCTCTTCCCACCAGCCATCCTTCATGGTACAAGCACTGCTCTTCCCACCAGCCATCCTTCATGGTACAAGCACTGCTCTTTCCACCAGCCATCCTTCATGGTGCAAGCACTGCTCTTCCCACCAACCATCCTTC
This sequence comes from Cherax quadricarinatus, assembly GCF_038502225.1. Classification (NCBI taxonomy): domain Eukaryota; kingdom Metazoa; phylum Arthropoda; class Malacostraca; order Decapoda; family Parastacidae; genus Cherax; species Cherax quadricarinatus. The sequence goes on from NC_091349.1 coordinate 19,821,502, forward strand.
ATGGTGCAAGCACTGCTCTTCCCACCAACCATCCTTCATGATGCAAGCACTGCTCTTCCCACCAGCCATCCTTCATGGTACAAGCACTGCTCTTTCCACCAGCCATCCTTCATGATGCAATCACTGCTCTTCCCACCAGCCATCCTTCATGAAGCAAGCACTGCCCTTCCCACCAGCCATTCTTCATGATGCAAGCACTGCCCTTCCCACCAGCCATCTTTCATGGTGCAAGCACTGCTCTTCCCACCAGCCATCTTTCATGGTACAAGCACTGCTCTTCCCACCAGCCATCCTTCACAGTACAAGCACTGCTCTTCCCACCAACCATCCTTCATGATGTAAGCACTGCTCTTCCCACCAGCCATCCTTCATGATGCAAGCACTGCTCTTCCCACCAGCCATCCTTCAAAGTACAAGCACTGCCCTTCCCACCAGCCATCTTTCATGGTGCAAGCACTGCTCTTCCCACCAGTCATCCTTCATGGTACAAGCACTGCTCTTTCCACCAGCCATCCTTCATGATGCAAGCACTGCTCTTCCCACCAGCCATCCTTCATGGTACAAGCACTGCTCTTTCCACCAGCCATCCTTCATGGTACAAGCACTGCTCTTCCCACCAGCCATCCTTCACAGTACAAGCACTGCTCTTTCCACCAGCCATCCTTCATGTTGCAAGCACTGCTCTTCCCACCAGCCATCCTTCATGATGCAAGCACTGCCCTTCCCACCAGCCATCTTTCATGGTGCAAGCACTGCTCTTCCCACCAGCCATCCTTCATGGTACAAGCACTGCTCTTCCCACCAGCCATCCTTCACAGTACAAGCACTGCTCTTTCCACCAGCCATCCTTCATGATGCAAGCACTGCTCTTCCCACCAGCCATCCTTCATGTTGCAAGCACTGCCCTTCCCACCAGCCATCCTTCATGATGCAAGCACTGCCCTTCCCACCAGCCATCCTTCATGATGCAAGCACTGCTCTTCCCACTAGCCATCCTTCATGGTGCAAGAACTGCTCCTCCCACCAGCCATCCTTCATGTTGCAAGCACTGCCCTTCCCACCAGCCATCCTTCATGATGCAAGCACTGCTCTTCCCACCAGCCATCCTTCAAAGTACAAGCACTGCTCTTCCCACTAGCCATCCTTCATGGTGCAGGCACTGCTCTTCCCACCAGCCATCCTTCATGGTGCATGCACTGCTCTTCCCACCTCCAGGAATAAAGTCCAGCTCACCAGTTTCCCAAAATCCCTTCATAAAAGTAACCTTATTCACACTTCAACAGCACATCCATTAAAAATTACTTGTCTCCATTCACTCCTATCTCACACTCCCACAAACCTGCTGGATGCTCAAGCCTCTAAAACTCAAAGCCTCCTTTACCCTCATGATTATACTGTTTTCTTAATTTCAATTCAGTTCAATCTAATTCTTTATTTCAAAACTACTGAACATAAAAGACATAAAAAAAACATGAAGACCCATGCAATGCATAGCATCTTGGGCTAACCACACCACGGGCGGGGAGTCTCAAAACTCCAGACCATCGCGGTTTCTTTCCCTGCCCGTGGTATGGTTTGTTTGCAATCGTGTCATTATGATTTCGTGAGTCATCTTGGGCTAAATCTAATCTAGTCTTAAAATCTACATAATATCTTTATCTTTTAGGTCTAATATATCGTATTAACTCTAACTGTTAGGGTGCTGATCAATGCATCTCTGCTAGTGCTCCAAATGTTTTCATTTTTTATGTAAAGAAAAAAAGATAACCTAGGTAGTAGGTTGGTAAACAGCAACCACCCAGGGAGGTACTACCGTCCTGCCAAGTGAGTGTAAAACGAAAACCTGTAATTGTTTTACATGATGGTAGGATTGCTGGTGTCTTTTGTCTGTCTCATAAATATGCAAGATTACAGGTACGTCTTGCTACTTCTACTTGCACTTGGGTCACACTACACAAACATGTACAAGCATATATATACACACCCCTCTAGGTATTCTTCTATTTTCTTTCTAGTTCTTGTTCTTGTTTATTTCCTCTTATCTCCATGGGAAGTGGAACAGAATTCTTCCTCCGTAAGCCATGCGTGTTGTAAGAGGCGACTAAAATGTTGGGAGCAAGGGGCTAGTAACCCCTTCTCCCGTATAAATTACTAAATTTAAGAGAAACTTTTGTTTTTCTTTTTGGGCCACCCTGCCTTGGTGGGATATGGCCGGTGTGTTGAAAGAAAGAAGAAAGAAAAAAAAAGATAAATTTTTATAGGTATTTTAATAAAAAAAATTAAGGTCAGTACTTACTGAGATACAAAGCAATGAAACTGGCAATGGATGCTCATGTGATGGCAACATGGAGTCCTGCTACTTGTAGAAATTTCTCAGATAACCTGTGTTTTCTCATCTGATGTTGATTTATGCAGTTTTTAGGTTCTGATATTTATAATTGAGAGTAAATCTTGTGAATTCACAGCCAATGGTTGTTCTGACACAAATATTATATATGGAAATATTAATGAAACAATCACATTTACACACTGACTAGTGAACATGTCCACCTACTCGGGTCACATACTACTGTATAAAAATATATACAAATTATTTACAGGTCCCGCCAATGTATTCTGAAGTGCTGGAGTGTATGAAACTCCTTGAAGCATGGTGTCAGAGTAGCACTTTACACTGCTGATGGTGCATTCATCCCACAATGCTGATGGCATACTGACCCATCAGCACTGACCCCAGTGAACCTTGGCACATATTTTCTATTTGTTCTCACCGTTCCACACATATCAGTATTGTTCACATACACGAAATCAGCGAGCGAGCATGGGGATGTATACCAGTTGCCAGTGAACAATGTATGGCCCTTGCCAAACTAGGCACTGAATTTTTGTTTCAGGTACATAAATACATCCTGGATTTTGTATAGCAGGTTGTTTCTGTTGGGTGTATGCCTGTCTGAGAAGCGCAACATTCATAGCAACACACTAAAAAAAACCCGCACACAGAAGAGAGGAGCTTATGACAACGTTTTGTCGTAAATGGTCAAAGTCAGACTGAAATGTCATCAAAAGATGGTTTAATTTTTGTGCATTATTCCAGTCATGGTATTGTACCTTTTTGTTCTTTATTTATGGCAACAGCATGAATCTGTTGCAAGAGGTGGTGGTCACAGAAGATTTGGGTACTGATGTAAAAGTCTGTTGACCAGTACTATGCTATACTGAACTTGTAGATACAAGGCACAAGCGTGACTGTGGCAAGGACTAGATACATTTCGGCCAGTTGAATCTTTGCACCAGTGCAGCTGTGATGATTCTGCAACATGTGTAATACCTGTTTGTCTGACTGACAATCAGGTTCGTGAGTGGCTAATCAAAATACAATTGGAAGTACTCGAAAAGGAGAGCGTTAATACAACATGGCATTAGTGAATCCCTGGGGTTTGCCATGCTGTTTGCTGGAGTTGGTGCTCAATTGAACTGGTGCTCCAATAAGGTATTATGTAGGCCAAGAGCTTTTAAATATGGTACCAAATTTTAACACAGGAAAAATAGTGTATCGATCAATGATCAGAGCACTAGCAGTAATTCGTGGATCAACAGTTTGACAGAAAAAGGGTTAACAGAAACCTAAAAAAAAAATTAAAGTTAGAAGATAATAGTTCAAATGAAGTTATAATTGTCTATTTATGGCAAAGGGTGAGTGTTACTAGTTTATGAACTGACAATACAAAACAATATTATTCAGTTAAAGCTCTCAGGTACCAGCTCATATTATTACAGTAGCACACAATATAATGAAAGACCAATTCACTGAAGACTGTTTCTGCAGACATGGATACAGGAAGTTAAGGACATGGATAATACTATGTAAAATTCATGATAAAACAGCTTTGTCTGAAAGAAGGGGTTGAGACATAATAAATATAAGGGAGTAGAAAAAATGTAGAAACAAGAATTACAGGAGAATGAGTAATGCATAAAAACACTACAATCTTAAAGGTTCCTGCTGCTTTTAACAATCCATCAATCATACTTTTTTTCAATGCCAAAGGTTTCAGCTTTTCTATGGAATGTACAACATTATTTTCAGTCAAAACTTACATACAGTATTTGGGAACAATCAATAAAGATACAGTGGACCCCCGCATAGCGACTTTAATCCGTGCAAGAGGGCTCATTGTTATGCGAAATGATCGGTATGCGAATGAATTTTCCCCATAAGAAATAATGGAAATCAAATTAATCCGTGCAAGACACCCAAAAGTATGAAAAAAAAATTTTTACCACATGAAATATACATTTTCCTACACACAAAGAGAAGGATACATGCACAATAGTAGAGTAGTACATGCACAATATATATTGTGCATGTACTACTCTACTAAATGAAGAATAAATGACACTTACCTTTATTGAAGATGCAGCAATGACTGATGAGACACTGTGTCCTGGGAGTGCCTTTTCCTCCTGAGTACTGTAGGTCCTGTTTGGCATTTTCTTCCAGAACAGGCCTTATCACACTGTGTATGCCACTACGATTCTTAAATCTCTCAAACCAACCTTTGCTGGCTTTAAATTCACCAATATGAGCACTAGTTCCAGGCATTTTTCCCTGTTCACCTGGGTGTTAGTCGACTGGTGTGGGTTGCATCCTGGGAGACAAGATTAAGGACCCCAATGGAAATAAGTTAGACAGTCTTCGATGACACTGACTTTTTTGGGTTATCCTGGGTGGCAAATCCTCTGGGGTTAATTGTTTCTTGGTATTCTCAATAAGCCACACCAACAACGGTGCTACAGCAGCAGCTGACAGTGCTACAGCAGCAGCTGACGGTGGTACAGCAGCAGCAGACGGTACTACAGCAGCAGCTGACAGTGCTACAGCAGCAGCAGACGATGCTACAGCAGCAGCAGACGGTACTACAGCAGCAGCTGACGATGGTACAGCAGCAGCTGACGGTGGTACAGCAGCAGCAGCAGCTGACAGTGCAGCAGCAGCAGCTGACGGTGGTACAGCAGCAGCAGCAGCTGTACCACCAATAGTAGCGATGGTTGATTGGGGTTTATTATACAACCTGGCCAGCTCGGAGACACGCACTCCACTTTCATACTTATCAATGATCTTTTTCTTCATCTCTATAGTAATTCTCACCCTTATTGCTGTAGGGTTGGCACTAGAAGCTTTCTTGGGGCCCATGGTCACTTATTTTGCAGATAAAATCACCAAAAACACTGTAATAATACGAAATGTTCCGATTGTATGCTTGGATGTTACCGCGGAGGCTGGCTGGTAAACAATGCCACCGGCGGCACATGTGAGGCTGGCTAAGGGCGCACATTGGACGCATCTTGGACGAAGAGCGGTGAGCGGGTTTTTGAGCGGTATGCGAGGCAAAATTTTTGCGATAAAAGCGAGCGGTATGCGGATTGAACGTTATGTGATGCGTACGGTATGCGCGGGTCCACTGTACTTCCGTCTGATCAACTAGCTGACAAAGGGCTGTCGTGGGATCAGAGTCAATGACAGAATAAAAAACAAGTGGTTGGAAATTACAAAATACTGATATTACAGTGGAACCTTGGTATACAACCAGCTCCCTACTAGAGCAAAGCTCACATCTCGACCAAACAAATACAACCTGCCAGAACTTCGCTGTAAACTATTTCGTGTTTCTTCGCATTTTTTGGCACTTTTTTCTTTTGTATTACAGTGGACCCCCGACATTCGATGGCATCGACATTCAATAAATCCGACATTCGATGCATTTTAACGCAAAAATTTCGCCTCAACATTCAATGGAAAACCCGACATTCGATAAGATTCATACAAGACGTGTCCACGTGTGGCCTGAACTGCACCGTGTGTGCCAGTGTTTACAAGCTAGCCAGTGTGCGCGCATCTAAGGATACATTCGGTACATTCCATATTATCACTGTTTTTGGTGCTTGTTTCTGCAAAATAAGTAACCATGGGCCCCAAGAAAGCTTCTAGTGCCAACCCTTCAAGAAAAAAGGTGCTAATGACTATTGAAATGAAGAAAGAGATAATTGCAAAGTACGAAAGTGGAGTGCGTGTGTCGGAGTGCATGATGATTTGGTAAAGAAACTGCCTGCAACTAGTGGTGATGTGAGTGAATTTAAGGCCAGCAAAGGTTGGTTTGAAAGATTTAAGAATCGTAGTGGCATACACAGTGTGGTAAGGCATGGTGAGGCTGCCAGTTCAAGTCCTAATGGAAGGGGATTCCCCTTCTAAACACTAACACCATCCACACTCTCCCCTCCTCCCATCCCATCAATCATCACCAGATCTTTATTATTCTATTGTTATTAATCTATTGTTATTGTTGTTATTGTAACTATTCTATTCCATTAAACTTAATATTTCGTGTGGTAAATTTTTTTTTTTCATTCTTTTGCGTATCTTGCACGGATTAATTTGATTTCCATTATTTCTTATGGGGAAAATTAATTCGACTTTCAATATTTTCGACATTCGATAGCTCTCAGGAACGGATTAGTATCGAATGTCGAGGGTCCACTGTATTTGTATAAATAAATCACCATGGGGCCTACAAAGATTAGTGATAACAGCCAACCAAACAGAAAATTGGTTGGGAAGAACTTGTTCGACACTCAAACAGAGAGGCACTCAAACAGCCTTCTGAAATGAATTAAGGTCGCATACCGAGGTTCCACTGTATTTTAGAAGATATTCAGGAAAATCATTACTTTTATTACTATATTTCAACAACTTTGCCAACTTGATTCAATTTGGCCACAAATTTCTTTTTTCAGCATTTTTTCATCTCTTTCTCTTATCTGTATCTGCTTTCTTCACTTCATTCACTTCCAATCACTTCCAATCACATTTTAAAAATACTAAAGGAAATTCATCAACAATCACAAAATTTACATCTGCTACACTGTAAGTGTTTAGAAAGACCACTTATAAACAAAATTATTCACTCACAAATCAAAACCATAAACTAGTGTTAACTATAAAAAAAATTAAGCATTAAATATGTGTGCATACAATTTACTACACAGTTCAGTACACTCACCTTCAATATGTGAAAATCTTTGTCAAGCAAAAGAATTTCCTGAATCCCAGGCACATTTTTCAGGTATCTGAAGAACTTCAGTCCTGCACATCCTATGTCAACTACCTGAAAATATTTATTATTTTTAAAATAACAAAATCATTTTAACATACAAGCATAATTATTTTACATGTAATCTGATCTCACTCAGGCAATCCAGGGAAATATTACTTACCTGCCTCAATTAAATATTCATTGCTCTTCATACCAAGGGCCTCCACATTAAATCTATATAGTATATATATCTATATCAGTAGTAGTAGGATGGTAGACAGCAACCCGCCAGGGAGGTACTACCGTCCTGCCAAGTGAGTGTAAAACGAAAGCCTGTAATTGTTTTACATGATGGTAGGATTCCTGGTGTCTTTTGTCTGTCTCATAAACATGCAAGATTACAGGTATGTCTTGCTACTTCTACTTACACTTAGGTCACACTACACATACATGTACATGTTTATTTATACACACTCATCTGAGTTTTCTTTGATTTTATCTTAATAGTTCTTGGTCTTATTACTTTTCCTTTTATATCCATGGGGAAGTGGAATAAGAATCTTTCCTCCGTAAGCCATGCATGTTGTAAAAGTCAACTAAAATGCCGGGAACAATGGGCTAGTAACCCCTTTTCCTGTAAAGATTACTAAAAAGAATAAGAAGAAGAAAATTGTCAAAGTGGGAAGTCTGAATGTGAGTGGATGTTGTGCAAATGATAAGAAAGAGATGATTGTGGATGCTATGAATGAGAAAAAGCTGGATGTCCTGACTTTAAGTGAAACAAAGCTGAAGGGGGTGGGAGAGTTTCAGTGGAGAGGAATAAATGGGATTAGGTCAGGGGTTTCAAATAGAGTTAGAGCTAAAGAAGGAGTAGCAATAATGTTGAAGGATAAGCTATGGCAGGAAAAGAGGGACTATAAATGTATTAATTCAAGAATTATGTGGAGTAAAATAAAGGTTGGATGCGAAAAGTGGGTTATAGTAAGCGTATATGCACCTGGAGAAGAGAGAAGTGCAGACGAGAGAGAGAGATTTTGGGAAATGCTGAGTGAATGCGTGGGGAGTTTTGAACCAAGTGTAAGAGTACTTGTGGTTGGGGATTTCAATGCTAAAGTGGGTAAAAATGTTATGGAGGGAGTAGTTAGTTTAATATGTTTATTATGCACCCCATACCCATCCTGTGGGCGGTAGTCAAAAGATTACAGAGGTACATAATGGGTCCAGGGACCGGGCTCCAAAGTTTTGATGGCTGAACTAGGTACAAGGTAATGAACTCACAAGTTACAAAGGTAATGAACTCACAAGTTACAAAGGTAATGAACACTGTAAGAATGGTTACTTACGTTTATACATGGCTGCAATCATGAACAAATTTTAGAGTAATGAGCAATTCACACTTCCACACCCGGTCACAACTGTAGTGAGTTATTGGTGCAAAGAGATTTGGTAATAAGTAATACATATTTTATGAAAAAGAGGATAAATAAATATACAAGGTATGATGTAGCATGTAATGAAAGTAGTTTGTTAGATTATATATTGGTGGATTAAAGGTTGATGGGTAGACTCCAGGATATACATGTTTATGGAGGGGCAACTGATATATCGGACCATTATTTAGTTGTAGCTACAGTTAGAGTAAGAGGTAGATGGGACAAGCGGAAGGTGGCAACAACAAGTAAGAGAGAGGTGAAAGTGTATAAACTAAGGGAAGAGGAAGTTCGGGTGAGATATAAGCGACTATTGGCAGAAAAGTGGGCTAGTGCAAAGATGAGTAGTGGGGGGGAATTGAAGAGGGTTGGAATAGCTTTAAAAATGCAGTATTAGAATGTGGGGCAGAAGTTTGTGGTTATAGGAGGGTGAGGGCAGGAGGAAAGAGGAGTGATTGGTGGAATGATGAAGTAAAGGGTGTGATAAAAGAGAAAAAGTTAGCTTATGAGAGGTTTTTACAAAGCAGAAGTGTTATAAGAAGAGCAGAGTATATGGAGAGTAAAAGAAAGGTGAAGAGAGTGGTGAGAGAGTGCAAAAGGAGAGCAGATGATAGTGGGAGAGGCATTGTCAAGAAATTTTAATGAAAATAAGAAAAAATTTTGGAGTGAGTTAAACAAGTTAAGAAAGCCTAGGGAACGTAAGGATTTGTCAGTTAAAAACAGAGTAGGGGCGTTAGTAGATGGGGAGATGGAGATATTAGGTAGATGGCGAGAATATTTTGAGGAACTTTTAAATGTTCAGGAAGAAAAGGAGGCGGTAATTTCATGCACTGGCCAGGGAGGTATACCATCTTTTAGGAGTGAAGAAGAGCAGAATGTAAGTGTGGGGGAGGTACGTGAGGCATTACGTAGATTGAAAGGAGGTAAAGCAGCAGGAACTGATGGGATCATGACAGAAATGTTAAAAGCAGGGGGGGATATAGTGTTGGAGTGGTTGGTACTTTTGTTTAATAAATGTATGAAAGAGGGGAAGGTACCTAGGGATTGGCAGAGAGCATGTATAGTCCCTTTATATAAAGGGAAGGGGGACAAAACAGATTGTAAAAATTATAGAGGAATAAGTTTACTGAGTATACCAGGAAAAGTGTACGGTAGGGTTATAATTGAAAGAATTAGAGGTAAGACAGAATGTAGGATTGCGGATGAGCAAGGAGGTTTCAGAGTGGGTAGGGGATGTGTAGATCAAGTGTTTACATTGAAGCATATATGTGAACAGTATTTAGATAAGGGTAGGGAAGTTTTTATTGCATATATGGATTTAGAAAAGGCATATGATAGAGTGGATAGGAGAGCAATGTGGCAGATGTTGCAAGTATAGGTGGTAAGTTAATAAATGCTGTAAAGAGTTTTTATGAGGATAGTGAGGCTCAGGTTAGGGTGTGTAGAAGAGAGTGAGACTACTTTCCAGTAAAAGTAGGTCTTAGAAAGGGATGTGTAATGTCACCATGGTTGTTTAATATATTAATAGATGGGGTTGTAAAAGAAGTAAATGCTAGGGTGTTCGGGAGAGGGGTGGGATTAAATTATGGGGAATCAAATACAAAATGGGAATTGACACAGTTACTTTTTGCTGATGATACTGTGTTTATGGGAGATTCTAAAGAAAAATTGTAAAGGTTAGTGAATGAGTTTGGGAGTGTGTGTAAAGGTAGAAAGTTGAAAGTAAACAAAGAAATTGGGAAGGAGTATGGAAGAAGTGAATGTTTTCAGATACTTGGGAGTTGACATGTCGGTGGATGGATTTATGAAGGATGAGGTTAATCATAGAATTGATGAGGGAAAAAAGGTGAGTGGTGCGTTGAGGTATATGTGGAGTCAAAAAACGTTATCTATGGAGGCAAAGAATGTATGAAAGTATAGTAGTATCAACACTCTTATATAGGTGTGAAGCTTGGGTTGTGAATGCAGCAGCGAGGAGACGGTTGGAGGCAGTGGAGACGTCCTGTCTAAGGGCAATGTGTGGTGCAAATATTATGCAGAAAATTCGGAGTGTGGAAATTAGGAGAAGGTGTGGAGTTAATAAAAGTATTAGTCAGAGGGCTGAAGAGGGGTTGTTGAGGTGGTTTGGTCATTTAGAGAGAATGGGTCAAAGTAGAATGACATGGAGAGCATTTAAATCGGTAGGAGAAGGAAGACGGGGTAGGGGTCGTCCTCGAAAAGGTTGGAAGGAAGGAGTAAGGGAGATTTTATGGGCGAGGGGCTTGGACTTCCAGCAGGCATGCATGAGCGTGTTCAATAGGAGTGAATGGAGACAAATGGTATTTGGGACCTGACGATCTGTTGGAGTGTGAGCAGGGTAATATTTAGCTACAGTTAGAGTAAGAGGTAGATGGGAAAAGAGGAAGGTGGCAACAACAAGTAAGAGGGAGGTGAAAGTGTATAAACTAAGGGAGGAGGAAGTTCGGGCGAGATATAAGCGACTATTGGCAGAAAAGTGGGCTAGTGCAAAGATGAGTAGTGGGGGGGTTGAAGAGGGTTGGAATAGTTTTAAAAATGCAGTATTAGAATGTGGGGCAGAAGTTTGTGGTTATAGGAGGGTGGGGGCAGGAGGAAAGAGGAGTGATTGGTGGAATGATGAAGTAAAGGGTGTGATAAAAGAGAAAAAGGTAGCTTACGAGAGGTTTTTACAAAGCAGAAGTGTTATAAGAAGAGCAGAGTATATGGAGAGTAAAAGAAAGGTGAAGAGAGTGGTGAGAGAGTGCAAAAGGAGAGCAGATGAAAGAGTGGGAGAGGCACTGTCAAGAAATTTTAATGAAAATAAGAAAAAATTTTGGAGTGAGTTAAACAAGTTAAGAAAGCCTAGGGAAAGTATGGATTTGTCAGTTAAAAACAGAGTAGGGGAGTTAGTAGATGGGGAGAGGGAGGTATTAGGTAGATGGCAAGAATATTTTGAGGAACTTTTAAATGTTAAGGAAGAAAGGGAGGCGGTAATTTCATGCACTGGCCAGGGAGGTATACCATCTTTTAGGAGTGAAGAAGAGCAGACTGTAAGTGTGGTGGAGGTACGTGAGGCATTATGTAGAATGAAAGGGGGTAAAGCAGCTGGAACTGATGGGATCATGACAGAAATGTTAAAAGCAGGGGGGATATAGTGTTGGAGTGGTTGGTACTTTTGTTTAATAAATGTATGAAAGAGGGGAAGGTACCTAGGGATTGGCGGAGAGCATGTATAGTCCCTTTATATAAAGGGAAAGGGGACAAAAGAGATTGTAAAAATTATAGAGGAATAAGTTTACTGAGTATACCAGGAAAAGTATACGGTAGGGTTATAATTGAAAGAATTAGAGGTAAGACAGAATGTAGAATTGCGGACGAACAAGGAGGTTTCAGAGTGGGTAGGGGATGTGTAGATCAAGTGTTTACATTGAAGCATATATGTGAACAGTATTTAGAAAAAGGTAGGGAAGTTTTTATTGCATTTATGGATTTAGAAAAGGCATATGATAGAGTGGATAGAGGAGCAATGTGGCAGATGTTGCAAGTATATGGAATAGGTGGTAAGTTACTAAATGCTGTAAAGAGCTTTTATGAGGATAGTGAGGCTCAGGTTAGGGTGTGTAGAAAAGAGGGAGAATACTTCCCGGTAAAAGTAGGTCTTAGACAGGGATGTGTAATGTCACCATGGTTGTTTAATATATTTATAGATGGGGTTGTAAAAGAAGTAAATGCTAGGGTGTTCGGGAGAGGGGTGGGATTAAATTATGGGGAATCAAATTCAAAATGGGAATTGACACAGTTACTTTTTGCTGATGATACTGTGCTTATGGGAGATTCTAAAGAAAAATTGCAAAGGTTAGTGGATGAGTTTGAGAATGTGTGTAAAGGTAGAAAGTTGAAAGTGAACATAGAAAAGAGTAAGGTGATGAGGGTATCAAATGATTTAGATAAAGAAAAATTGGATATCAAATTGGGGAGGAGGAGTATGGAAGAAGTGAATGTTTTCAGATACTTGGGAGTTGACGTGTCGGCGGATGGATTTATGAAGGATGAGGTTAATCATAGAATTGATGAGGGAAAAAAGGTGAGTGGTGCGTTGAGGTATATGTGGAGTCAAAAAACGTTATCTATGGAGGCAAAGAAGGGAATGTATGAAAGTATAGTAGTACCAACACTCTTATATGGATGTGAAGCTTGGGTGGTAAATGCAGCAGCGAGGAGACGGTTGGAGGCAGTGGAGATGTCCTGTCTAAGGGCAATGTGTGGTGTAAATATTATGCAGAAAATTCGGAGTGTGGAAATTAGGAGAAGGTGTGGAGTTAATAAAAGCATTAGTCAGAGGGCAGAAGAGGGGTTGTTGAGGTGGTTTGGTCATTTAGAGAGAATGGATCAAAGTAGAATGACATGGAAAGCATATAAATCTATAGGGGAAGGAAAGAGGGGTAGGGGTCGTCCTCGAAAGGGTTGGAAAGAGGGGGTAAAGGAGGTTTTGTGGGTGAGGGGCTTGGACTTCCAGCAAGCGTGCATGAGCGTGTTAGATAGGAGTGAATGGAGACGAATGATACTTGGGACCTGACGATCTGTTGGAGTGTGAGCAGGGTAATATTTAGTGAAGGGATTCAGGGAAACCGGTTATTTTCATATAGTCGGACTTGAGTCCTGGAAATGGGAAGTACAATGCCTGCACTTTAAAGGAGGGGTTTGGGATATTGGCAGTTTGGAGGGATATGTTGTGTATCTCTATACGTATATGCTTCTAAACTGTTATATTCTGAGCACCTCTGCAAAAGCAGTGATAATGTGTGAGTGTGGTGAAAGTGTTGAATGATGATGAAAGTATTTTCTTTTTGGGGATTTTCTTTCTTTTTTTGGGTCACCCTGCCTCGGTGGGAGACGACCGACTTGAAAAAAAAAAAAAAAAAAAAAAAAAAAATTAAGGGAAACTGGTTATTTTTATATAGCCGGACTTGAGTCCTGGAAATGGGAAGTACAATGCCTGTACAATAAAGGAGGGGTTTCAGGATATTAGCAGTTTGGAGGGATATGTTGTGTATCTTTATACGTATATGCTTCTAAACTTTTGTGTTCTGAGCACCTCTGTAAAAACAGTGATTATGTATGAGTGAGGTGAAAGTGTTGAATGATGATGAAAGTATTTTCTTTTTGGGGATTTTCTTTCTTTTTTGGGTAACCCTGCCTCAGACACTCAGTTGACCCTAAGAGAGTTCTGGAGGAATCACTTCAGTATTTACAACTGCATAAGCCTTATAGGTAAGGCTTGAGAGGGAGTGACTTCCAGGACTTTGAACTCTGCTTGAAGACAATTGTGGCCAGATTGTGTCCAAAAGAGGGATTTTGAAGGGCTTGAGGCTGACCCTGACCCTGCTGACCCTCTGCCTGTTGTGGAAGGTATTGTGGCACTGGAGAAGTCCATGGGGTTGGAGGTGAGTGGCGAGGATGTGGAAGAATTAGTGGATGACCACAGGGAAGAGCTAACCACTGAAGAGCTGCAAGAGCTTCATCTGGAACAGCATTAGGCTACAGCTGAGGAACTTGCTTCAGAGGAGGAGGAAGAGGGAGTGGATGAGGTGCCTTCTTCACAGATTAAGGAGATTTGTGCAATGTGGAATAAGGTGCAGGCATCTACTGAAAAATATCACCCTGACCAAGCTGTAACAAGAAATCTCTACAACAAGTTCAGTGACAGACATGTCCCATTTTAGGGAAATCTTAAAGAGGCACCAGAGACAGAGGACTGTGGACAGTTATTTTGTGAGACAGGGGTCCAGTGACTCTCAAGCTGGTAATAGTAGCATTAAAAGACAATAAAGGGAAGTAACCCCAGATAAGGACTTGTTATCTAAAGTCTTTCTGGAAGGGGATTCCCCTTCCAACCAATAAGTGCTCCCTCACTCCTCCTCCCTATCTTCCAGATGCCAGCCACAGTCTTCAATAAAGGTAAGTAAATGTTACCTTAAATGTTTATTTAAATGTTAATTTATCTATTGAAATAGAAATTTAAGTAAGATTATATATATATTTTTTTCAACAAACAGGCTGCATCCCACCAAGGCAGGGTGGCCCAAAAAGAAAAATGAAAGTTTCTCTTTTTAAATTTAGTAATTTATACAGGAGAAGGTGTTACTAGCCCCTTTCATCTGGCATTTTTGTCACCTCTTACAACACGCATGGCTTACGGAGGAAGAATTCTGTTCCACTTCCCCATGGAGATCTTCTTCTTTCAACACACAGGCCGTATCCCACCGAGGCGGGGTGACCCAAAAGGAAAAACGAAAGTTTCTCCTTTTACATTTAATAACATATACAGGAGAAGAGGTTACTAGCCCCTTGCTCCTGGCATTTTAGTCACCTCTTACAACACGCATGGCTTATGGAGGAAGAATTCTGTTCCACTTCCCCATGGAGATATGAGGAAATAAACAAGAACAAGAACTAGAAAGACAATAGAAGAAAACCCAGAGGGGTGTGTATATATATACGTATATATATATACTTGTACATTTATGTGTAGTGTGACCTAAGTGTAAGAAGAAGTAGCAAGATGTACCTGAAATCTTGCATGTTTATGAGACAGAAAAAAGACACCAATAATCCTACCATCATGTAAAACAAATACAGGCTTTCATTGTACACTCACTTGGCAGGACGGTACGCCTCCCTGGGCAGGTTAGATAGGAGTGAATGGAGACAAATGGTATTTGGGACCTGATGAGCTGTTGGAGTGTGAGCAGGGTAATATTTAGTGAAGGGATTCAGGGAAACCGGATATTTTATATAACCGGACTTGAGTCCTGGAAATGGGAAGTACAATGCCTGCACTCTAAAGGAGGGGTTTGGAATATTGGCAGTTTGTAGGGGTATATTGTGTATTTTTATACGAATATACTTCTAAACTGTTGTATTCTGGGCACCTCTGCAAAAACAGTGATTATGTGTGAGTGAGGTGAAAGTGTTGAATGATGATGAAAGTATTTTCTTTTTGGGGGTTTTCTTTCTTTTTGGGTCACCCTGCCTCGGTGGGAGACGGCCGACTTGTTGAAAAAAATATATAGTATATATACTTATACACATATATATATATATATATATATATATATATATATATATATATATATATATATATATATATATATATATATATATATATATATATATATATATATATATATATATATATATATATAGTATATATATATATACATATACATATAGCACTGGTCGCCGTTGCCCAGCGGTGAGAGCAGCCACTCTCATTGCTGAGGTCCAGGTAATAAACCCTGGAGATTAACATAAAAAAAATTTTTTAGGTAGTAGGTTGGTAGACAGCAACCACCCAGGGAGGTACTACCGTTCTGCCAAGTGAGTGTAAAACGAAAGCCTGTAATTGTTTTACATGATGGTAGGATTGCTGGTGTCCTTTTTTCTGTCTCATGAACATGCAAGATTTCAGGTACGTCTTGCTACTTCTACTTACACTTAGGTCACACTACACATACATGTACAAGCACATATATACACACCCCTCTGGGTTTTCTTCTATTTTCTTTCTAGTTCTTATTCTTGTTTATTTCCTCTTATCTCCATGGGGAAGTGGAACAGAATTCTTCCTCCGTAAGCCATGCGTGTTGTAAGAGGCAACTAAAATGCCGGGAGCAAGGGGCTAGTAACCTCTTCTCCTGTATATATTACTAAATGTAAAAGGAGAAACTTTCGTTTTTCCTTTTGGGCCACCCCGCCTCGGTGGGATACGGCCGGTGTGTTGAAAGAAGAAAGATATATATATATATATATATGTATATATATATATATATATATATATATATATATATATATATATATATATATATATAGTATATATATATATACATATACATATAGCACTGGTCGCCGTTGCCCAGCGGTGAGAGTAGCGACTCTCATTGCTAAGGTCCAGGTAATAAACCCTGGACATTACCATAAAAAAATTTTTTGTAGGTAGTAGGTTGGTAGACAGCAACCACCCAGGGAGGAACTACCGTTCTGCCAAGTGAGTGTAAAACGAAAGCCTGTAATTGTTTTACATGATGGTAGGTTTGCTGGTGTCTTTTGTTTGTCTCATAAATATGCAAGATTACAGGTACGTCTTGCTACTTCTACTTACACTTAGGTCACACTAAACATACATGTACATGTTTATTTATACACACTCATCTGAGTTTTTTTTATTTTATCTTAGTTCTTGTTTTAACCCTTTGACTGTTGAAGGGCCAAATCCTGAAGTTGCTTCTGGTGTCGCAAAATATTCGAAAAAAAAAAAATTATTTTTTCTTATGAAATGATAGAGAATCTTTTCCCGATTGTAAAGACACCAAAAAAACGAAATTTGATGGAAAACTGACGGAATTACACTCTCGCGAAGTTAGCGACTTCGGCGATATTTAAAAATCGGCAATTTCGCCCACTTTGAGCCCTATTTTCGGCTAATTCCTTTATTCCAGTCAACCAAACTCATAACTATTTCTTCAGAACTCTATTTTTTCTATCGATTGAGTACAAGAAACTGCCCATTTACCGATTTCAACTACCCAATAACATGGTCAGAAATTTGCAATTTGGCCAATTTCACGAAAATTAAAAAATATGACAATTTCAAAATAAGGTCCAGAATGAACAATGCAGACATTCCTGGCTCTAAAATAACATTTTCTTTGTTCATCAGTCATGTCTCCAGGTCCCTGTGATATTACTCTTGCTTTTTATTTTGAAATTTTATTCAAACAAAAAATAGAAGATTTACTGTTATGCAGACTACTGCAATACTGTAATAATTGTAAAAATTACATCAACCCATTCATGACTGCGTATTAGAATGGCTATTTGGACATTTATTGGACAATGACATCATTTGTTCACTTTTGAACATCGGCAAAAATCAAACATTTCCTGTACTTTGTGCTCCATTTCCAGGTTCTTTTTATAGTAAAATTAATCAAAATCACCTCCATTTCTATAATATAGTTTCCATTCTATCAAATGAGACCAAGAAAACGAGAATACAACCACAAATACTATACGAAAATAGACCACAAAGTCGGCATTTTAATTAAAAAAAACGGTCGGAGTTTTTTTTTTCTCATTATGCACTGCATGCTCCAGGATTTTTTTTATGTGGTGCACACTGACCACACAGACCCATTCTCTCACATGTGGGCCTACTAGCTTTCTCCTGCCTGATTTGAAGCCGCTAGAATTTATGAGTATATATACGTCAAACACGGTACCTCGCAAACGTATATATACGGCCGCGACAGTCAAAGGGTTAATTACAGTGGACCCTCAGCTAAGGATGGCATCAGCTAACGTTAAATCCAGCTAACGATACATTTTAAAACAAAAATTTTGCCTCAGCTAATGCAAAAAACTCACCCAACGTGATTCGCTCGAGACGAGTCTACGTGTGGCCTGAGCGTGCCTCAGTTGTCCCGTGGGTGCCAGTGTTTACAAGCCAGCCAGTGCGGTCACATCAACGCATACAATCGGAACATTTCATATTATCACAGAGTTTTTAGTGATTGTACCTGCAAAATAAGTCACCATAGGCCCCAAGAAAGCTTCTAGTGCCAACCCTGTGATAAAAAGGGTGAGAATTAGTATGGAAATTAAGAAGTCACGGTGCAGGGTGGCGGTCACGGTGCAGGGTAGTAGTCACGGTGCAGGGTGGCGGTCACGGTGCAGGATAGTGGTCACGGTGCAGGATAGTGGTCATGGTGCAGGGTAGTGGCCACGGTGCAGGATAGTGGTCACGGTGCTTGTAGTGGCCACGGTGCAGGATAGTGGTCACGGTGCAGGATTTTGCTGGGTTTGGGGCTAACCCTGAGATGCCTATGCCAGTTGTGGAATCCATTGTGCCTACTTCAAAGATTAAGGAAATGTGTGTAAAGTGGGTTGAACTGCAAACCTTTATGGATGAAAATCACCCTAACACAGCTATTGCAAGCCATGCTGGTGACTATTACAATAACAATGTTGTGGCCCATTTTAGGCAAATCTTAAAGGAACGGGAGGTACAGACCTCTATAGACAGATCTGTTGTGCGACAGAGGTCCAGTGACTCTCAAGCTGGTCCTAGTGGCATTAAAAGAAGAAGGGAAGTAACCCCAGAAAAGGACTTGATACCTCAAGTCCTAATGGAAGGGGATTCCCCTTCTAAACATTAACAACTTCCACACTCTCCCTTCCTCCCATCCCATCAATCATCACCAAATCTTCAATAAAGGTAAGTGTCAGTTTGTGTGTATTAAAATTAATATTTCATGTGGTAAAAAAAAAAAAAAATTCATACTTTGGGGTGTCTTGCATGGATTAATTTGATTTTCATTATTTCTTAAGGGGAAAATTAATTCTGCTAACTATAATTTCAGCTAACGATGAGCTTTCAGGAATGGATTAATATCGTTAGCTGAGGGTCCACTGTACTTTTCCTTTTATATCCATGGGGAAGTGGAATAAGAATCTTTCCTCCGTAAGAAATGCGTGTTGTAAAAGTCAACTAAAATGCCAGGAACAATGGGCTAGTAACCCCTTTTCCTGTAATAATTACTAAAAAGAATAAGAAGAAAATTGTCAAAGTGGGAAGTCTGAATGTGTGTGGATGTTGTGCGAATGATAAGGAAGAGATGATTGTGGATGTTATGAAAGAGAAGAAGCTGGATATCCTGGCTTAGTGAAACAAAGCTGAAGGGGGAGGGTGAGTTTCAATGGAGAGAAATAAATGGGATTAGGTCAGGGGTTTCTAATAGAGTTAGAGCTAAAGAGGAGTAGCAATAATGTTGAAGGATAAGCAATGGCAGGAAAAGAAAGACTATAAATGTATTAATTCAAGGATTATGTGGAGTAAAATAAAGGTTGGGTTATAGTAAGCGTATATGCACCTGGGGAAGAGAGAAGTATAGAGGAGAGAGAGAGATTTTGAGAAATGTTGAGTAATTGTGTGGGGAGTTTTGAACCAAGTGTAAGAGTACTTGTGGTTGGGGATTTTAATGCTAAAGTGGGAAAAAATATTGTGGAGGGAGTAGTAGGTAAATTTGGGGAGCCAGGGGTAAATGAAAATGGGGAGCCTTTAACCCTTTGACTGTTTCAGGCCCCTCTCTGAAACTGTCATTCTATGTCGCTCAATTTTTGAAAAAAAAAAATTATTTTATCTTATGAAATGATAGAGAATCTTTTCCCGATGGTAATGACACCAAAAGTTCGAAATTTGGTCGAAAACACATGGAATTATGCTCCTGCGAAGTTAGCGGTCTCGGCGACATATGCGTATCGGCGATTTTGCCGAATTTGAGCCCTATTTTCAGCCAATTCCATTGTTCCAGTTGACCAAACTCATAGCTATTTCTTTTGAACTCCATTTTATCTATCAGCTGAGTACAAGAAACCTCCCATTTACTAATTTGGACTACCCAATATGGTGGTCAGAAATTGGCAATTTGGCCAATTTCACGCAAATTAAAAAAGATGCCAATTTCAAAATAGGGTCCAGAATAAACAAGGGAGACATTCGTGGCACTAAAATAACATATGCTCTGTTCATTAGTCACATCTCTAGGCCCCTCTTATATTATTATTGCTTTCTATTTTGATTTTTTATTCATACAAAAAAATACAAAATTTACTGTTATGCAGACTACTGCATTATTGTAAAAATGGTATAAATAATATCAGTGCACTAGTGAAAGAATATTAGACTCCCCAGTTGACGTGTATTGGACGTGTGGTGTGATTTATTTACTCCTGAACATTGGTAAAAATCGAACATTTCCACTACTTTGAGCTCAGTTTCAAGGTCGTTTTCATCGTCAAAGCAATGAAAATCATCTCTATTTCTGTAATATGTTTTCCATTTTATCACCTAAGACCATGAAAATGCGAATACAACGATAAATATATGAAAATACACCTCAAAATCTGCGTTTTATTCCAAAAAAACGATCAGAGTTTTTTTTTTCTCATTACGCAATGTGTGCTGCAGGATTTTTTTTATGTGGTACACACTGACCACACAGACCCATTCTCTCACATGTGGGCCTACCAGTTTTCTCCCGCTTGATTTGAAGCCGCTAGAATTATTGAGTATATATACGTCAGAAACATTGGCTCGTAAGACGTATTTATACGTCGAAAACAGTCAAATGGTTAATTGAGCTATGTGTAGAAAGAGGTTTGATAATACGTAATACATATTTTATGAAAAAGAAGATAAATAAATATACAAGGTATGATGTAGCACGTAATGAAAGTAGTTTGTTAGATTATGTATTGGTGGATAAAAGGTTGATGGGTAGGCTCCAGGATGTACACGTTTATGGAGGGGCAACTGATATATTGGATCATTATTTAGTTGTAGCTACAGTTAGAGTTAGAGGTAGATGGGATAAGAGGAAAATGGCAACAACAAGTAAGAGGGAGGGGAAAGTGTTTAAACTAAGGGAGGAGGAAGTTCGGGAGAAATATAAGCAACTATTGGCAGTAAGGTGGGCTGGTGCAGGTATGAGTAGTGGGGGCGTTGAAGAAGGTTGGAATAGTTTTAAAAATGCAGTATTAGAATGTGGGGCAGAAGTTTGTGGTTATAGGAGGGTGGGTGCAGGAGGAAAGAAGAGTGATTGGTGGAATGATGAAGTAAAGGGTGTGATAAAAGAGAAAAAGGTAGGTTATGAGAGGTATTTACAAAGCAGAAGTGTTATAAGAAGAGTAGAGTGTATGGAGAGTAAAAGAAAGGTGAAGAGAGTGGTGAGAGAGTGCAAAAGGAGAGCAGATGATAGAGTGGGAGAGGTACTGTCAAGGAATTTTAATGAAAATAAGAAAAAATTTTGGAGTTAAACAAGTTAAGAAAGCCTAGGGAACAAATGGATTTATCAGTTAAAAACAGAGTAGGGGAGTTAGTAGATGGGGAAATAGAGGTTTTGGGTAGATGGCGAGAATATTTTGAGGAACTTTTAAATGTCGACGAAGAAAGGGAGGTGGTAATTTCATGCACTGGCCAGGGAGGTACAGTGGTCCCTCAATTATCGTCCTTAATCCGTTCCTGGAAGTGGGACTATTATTGAAATAGATGATTTTCGAATCAATTTTCCCCATAAGAAGTAATGTAAATCCAATTACAGTGGACCCCCGCATACCGTTTGCATCACATAACGTTAAATCCGCATACCGATACATTTTATCTATAAGATTTTGCCTCGCATACCGCTAAAAAACCCGCTCACCGCTATTCGTCCGAGACGCGTCTAATGTGCGGCCTGAGCCAGCCTCACATGTTCCTCCGGTGGCATTGTTTACCAGCCTGCCTCCGCGGTAACATCCAAGCATACAATCGGAACATTTCGTATTATTACAGTGTTTTTGGTGATTTTATCTGCAAAATAAGTGACCATGGGGCCCAAGAAAGCTTCTAGTGCCAACCCTACAGGAATAAGGGTGAGAATTACTATAGAGATGAAGAAAGAGATATTGCTAAGTATGAAAGTGGAGTGCGTGTCTCCGAGCTGGCCAGGTTGTATAGTAAACCCCAATCAACCATCGCTACTATTGTGTCCAAGAAAATGGCAATCAAGGAAGCTGTTCTTGCCAAAGGTTCAACTGTGTTTTCAGAACAGAGATCACAAGTGATAGCTGTTGAGAGACTCTTATTGGTGTGGATAAATGAAAAACAGATAGCAGGAGAGAGCATCTCTCAAGTGATCATAAGTGAAAAGGCTAGGAAGTTGCATGAGGATTTAATTAAAAAAATGCCTGCAACTAGTGATGATGTGAGTGAATTTAAGGCCAGCAAAGGTTGGTTTGAGAGATTTAAGAAGCGTAGTGGCATACATAGTGTGATAAGGCATGGTGAGGCTGCCAGTTCAGACCACAAAGCAGCTGAAAAATATGTGCAGGAATTCAAGGAGTACATAGACAGTGAAGGACTGAAACCTGAACAAGTGTTTAATTGTGATGAAACAGGCCTGTTTTGGAAGAAAATGCCAAGCAGGACCTACATTACTCAGGAGGAAAAGGCACTCCCAGGACATAAGCCTATGAAAGACAGGCTTACTCTTCTCATGTGTTCCAATGCTAGTGGTGATTGCAAAGTGAAGCCTTTATTAGTGTATCACTCTGAAACTCCCAGAGCGTTCAGGCAAAAGAATATCCTCAAGGCTAATTTGTGAGTGCTGTGGAGGGCAAACAGTAAGGCATGGGTCACTAGGGACTTTTCTATGACTGGTTACACCAAGCATTTGCCCCCAATGTGAAAAATTACCTAACTGAAAAGAAATTAGACCTTAAGTGCCTCCTGGTGTTAGACAATGCCCCTGGTCATCCTACATACGTGGCAGAGTGACTTTGTGGGGACATGAGCTTCATTAAGGTGAAGTTTTTGCCTCCTAATACCACTCCTCTCCTGCAGCCCATGGACCAGCAGGTTATTGCAAACTTCAAAAAACTGTACACAAAAGCTCTGTTTGAAAGGTGCTTTGTAGTGACCTCAGAAACTCAATTGATTCTAAGAGAGTTTTGGAGAGAGCACTTTAATATCCTCAATTGTGTAAACCTTATAGGTAAGGCTTGGGAGGGAGTGACTAAGAGGACCTTGAACTCTGCTTGGAAAAAACTGTGGCCAGAATGTGTAGACCAAAGGGATTTTGAAGGGTTTGAGGCTAAACCTGGGAATCCTATGCCAGTTGAGGAATCCATTGTGGCATTGGGAAAGTCCTTGGGGTTGGAGGTTAGTGGGGAGGATGTGGAAGAGTTGGTGGAGGAGGACAATGAAGAACTAACCACTGATGAGCTGCTAGATCATCTTCATCAGCAAGAGGCCACACCTGAGGAAACTGCTTCGGAGGAGGGGAGAGAGAAATTGAAGAAGTTGCCTACTTCAAAGATTAAGGAAATGTGTGCAATGTGGCTTAAAGTGCAAACCTTTTTTGATGACAATCACCCTAACACAGCTATTGCAAGCCGTGCTGGTGACTATTACACTGACAATGTTGTGAACCACTTTAGGAAAGTCATAAAGGAATGGGAGGTACAGGCCTCTATGGACAGATATGTTGTGCAACAGAAGTCCAGTGACTCTGAAGCTGGTCCTAGTGGCATTAAAAGAAGAAGGGAAGTAACCCCGGAAAAGGACTTGACACCTCAAGTCTTAATGGAAGAGGATTCCCCTTCTAAACACTAAGACTCTCTCCTCCTCCCATCCCATCAATCATCACCAGATCTTCAATAAAGGTAAGTGTCATGTAACTGCATGTCTTTTTCAGTTTGTGTGTATTAAAATTAATATTTCATGTGGTAAAATTTTTTTTTTCATACTTTGGGGTGTCTTACACGGATTAATTTGATTTCTATTATTTCTTATGGGGAAAATTCATTCACATAACGACAATTTCGCATAACAATGAGCTCTCAGGAACGGATTAATATCGTTATGCGGGGTCCACTGTAATTCGTTCCAGACACCCAGAAGTATCAACAACAATTTTTTTTTTACCTAAAAGATAGATTTACATGCACAAAAGAATGAACATTCAACATGACAGTTACCTTTATTGAAGGCTGTTGTTGTAATAATGTTGGTAGAATTACCAACAATATGTAAAGTAAAAGGACACAAGTGCAACTAATGTGACATTTTATTGTGGCAACGTTTCGCTCTCCAGGAGCTTTGTCAAGCCGATACAAACAGTATATGGACACAGAGGGTATATAAAGGCTCACAGTGAGGTGCAATACTAGTGAGGTACCATTTCGATGTTCACTAGCGGTAGTAGTAGTAGTAGTGACAAAAGTCACTACTACTACTACTACTCACTCTACCATATTGTATTACTACTACAACTTTTGTCACTACTACTACTACTACTACTACTACCACTAGTGAACATCGAAATGGTACCTCACTAGTATTGCACCTCACTCTGAGCCTTTATATACCCTCTGTGTCCATATACTGTTTGTATCGGCTTGACAAAGCTCCTGGAGAGCGAAATGTTGCCACAATAAAATGTCACATTAGTTGCACTTGTGTCCTTTTACTTTACAAGGCTGTTGTTGATAATTGGAAGACAGGGAGGAGGAGAGAGGGAAGAGAGGTTATTGTTTGGAAGGGGAATCCCCCTCCATAAGGACTCTAGATCACTTCAGGGGTCACTTTCCTAGCATAAATATAGATTTACATGCAGAAAAAAATGCCAAATAAATGCAAAGCACTAATAAAATGTATAAGTGAACATTGGTAATAGTGGTAGTTGATGAGTGGAACGGTCTGCCTAGTAGGGTGATTGAAGCTAAAACATTGGGTAGTTTCAAATTTAGGTTGGATAAATACACGAGTGAGAAGGGTTGGATTTGAGTCGGACTTGCACCTGAGCTTATTGCTTGGGTAGCATTTGTTCTGTTAGTGGGTTGGATTTGTGAAGGATCAGCCTAGTATGGGCCAGCAGGCCTGCTGCAGTGTTCCTACTTTCTTAAGTTCTTATTTAACATCACACTTACCAGTAGGGTGATTGAGGCTAGGACCTTGGGTAGCTTTAAGAAGAGATTGGACAAATATATGAGTTGGAGGAGCTGAGTTTGATTTGTGTCATTGGGTATGGGAGTAAATTCTTGGGTAGCTTTGGGTAGAGGTCATTTTGATAAAGACCTGCCCTGTATGGGCCAATAGACCTGCAGTGTTCTTCCATTGTTATGTTCTTAGTGGGAAGGATTGTAAAGGACCTGCCTAGTATGGGCCAGCAGGCCTACTGCAGTGTTCCTCCTTTCTTATGTTCTTATTGGAGATTTGTTTGTGTGAGGGAGGGATGGCAAGTTTATTGTTGGAGGATACGACACTAATATCAACTCTATGGCTTATTTATCAATCACAATTCAACTAATATGACATAATAAACAATATTAAAAACATAGAAACAAGGAATATACTCTAGAATGAATAAAATAAGTCATTACGTATGTCACGAGAGGTGTTGTGTTGTTGTTGGGTATATAAGGGCCACTGAGTGTAAGCCGTCCATAATGGTGGTGAAGCAGCAGCTGAGGCGGCGGTGTTTTCTGTAGCCCTATATAACTCCAACAACATTGGAGAAGTTGGTAGAATCGCTGAATCACTAAAGAAGGAACCCTCAACCACCACCACTACGACCTTCTACCACTATTACAACTGTTACCACCATCACTACTACCCTCTACCACAATCACTACCACCATCAACCACTATCACAACTGCTTCCACTCTACCACCACCACCACCTTTGTATTTTTCTACAAACTTTTTCATAAATTATGTGTTTCTCACATTCTTTACCAAAGGGCTGGCACTAGAAGCTTTCTTTGGAACCATGGTAGCTTATTTAGCACTTGCAAGCACTAAAATCAATGGAATATTATGAAATATTTCGTAGGAGCATGTGAGGGGACCGTCGCTCACTGGTAAACAATCGCACACTGGCTGGGAAGGCAGGCCGAGGCGGCTCAGAGTGTGAGTACCCGTCCCGGATGAAGGACGATTAGCGAGTTAACGGACCATTTGCGAGCCAGTGTTTAGACGAAATAACAGGACTATTTCCGAAATGGAAGACTTTTAGGCCGGACGATTATTGAGGGACCACTGTATATCATCTTTCAGAAGTGAAGAAGAGCAGGATGTGAGTGTGGGGGAGGTGCGTGAGGCATTATGTAGAATGAAAGGGGGTAAAGCAGCTGGAACTGATGGGATCATGACAGAAATGTTAAAAGCAGGGGAGGATATAGTGTTGGAGTGGTTAGTATTTTTGTTTAATAAAGTGGGTAAAAATGTTATGGAGGGAGTAGTAGGTAAATTTGGGGTGCCAGGGGTAAATGTAAATGGGGAGCCTTTAATTGAGCTATGTGTAGAAAGAAATTTGGTAATAAGTAATACATATTTTATGAAAAAGAGGATAAATAAATATACAAGGTATGATGTAGCACGTAATGAAAGTAGTTTATTAGATTATGTATTGGTGGATAAAAGGCTGATGGGTAGGCTCCAGGATGTACATGTTTATAGAGGGGCAACTGATATATCGGATCATTATTTAGTTGTAGCTACAGTTAGAGTAAGAGGTAGATGGGAAAAGAGGAAGGTGGCAACAACAAGTAAGAGGGAGGTGAAAGTGTATAAACTAAGGGAGGAGGAAGTTCGGGTGAGATATAAGCGACTATTGGCAGAAAGGTGGGCTAGTGCAAAGATGAGTAGTGGGGGGGTTGAAGAGGGTTGGAATAGTTTTAAAAATGCAGTATTAGAATGTGGGGCAGAAGTTTGTGGTTATAGGAGGGTGGGAGCAGGAGGAAAGAGGAGTGATTGGTGGAATGATGAAGTAAAGGGTGTGATAAAAGAGAAAAAGTTAGCTTATGAGAGGTTTTTACAAAGCAGAAGTGTTATAAGAAGAGCAGAGTATATGGAGAGTAAAAGAAAGGTAAAGAGAGTGGTGAGAGAGTGCAAAAGGAGAGCAGATGATAGAGTGGGAGAGGCACTGTCAAGAAATTTTAATGAAAATAAGAAAAAAATTTGGAGTGAGTTAAACAAGTTAAGAAAGCCTAGGGAAAATATGGATTTGTCAGTTAAAAACAGAGTAGGGGAGTTAGTAGATGGGGAGATGGAGGTATTGGGTAGATGGCGAGAATATTTTGAGGAACTTTTAAATGTTAAGGAAGAAACAGAGGCAGTAATTTCATGCACTGGTCAGGGAGGTATACCATCTTTTAGGAGTGAAGAAGAGCAGAATGTAAGTGTGGGGGAGGTACGTGAGGCATTACGTAAAATGAAAGGGGGTAAAGCAGCTGGAACTGATGGGATCATGACAGAAATGTTAAAAGCAGGGGGGGATATAGTGTTGGAGTGGTTGGTACTTTTGTTTAATAAATGTATGAAAGAGGGGAAGGTACCTAGGGATTGGCAGAGAGCATGTATAGTCCCTTTATATAAAGGGAAAGGGGACAAAAGAGACTGTAAAAATTATAGAGGAATAAGCTTACTGAGTATACCAGGAAAAGTGTACGGTAGGGTTATAATTGAAAGAATTAGAGGTAAGACAGAATGTAGGATTGCGGATGAGCAAGGAGGTTTCAGAGTGGGTAGGGGATGTGTAGATCAAGTGTTTACATTGAAGCATATATGTGAACAGTATTTAGATAAAGGTAGGGAAGTTTTTATTGCATTTATGGATTGAGAAAAGGCATATGATAGAGTGGATAGAGGAGCAATGTGGCAGATGTTGCAAGTATATGGAATAGGTGGTAAGTTATTAAATGCTGTAAAGAGTTTTTATGAGGATAGTGAGGCTCAGGTTAGGGTGTGTAGAAGAGAGGGAGACTACTTCCCGGTAAAAGTAGGTCTTAGACAGGGATGTGTAATGTCACCATGGTTGTTTAATATATTTATAGATGGGGTTGTAAAGGAAGTAAATGCTAGGGTGTTCGGGAGAGGGGTGGGATTAAATTTTGGGGAATCAAATTCAAAATGGGAATTGATACAGTTACTTTTTGCTGATGATACTGTGCTTATGGGAGATTCTAAAGAAAAATTGCAAAGGTTAGTGGATGAGTTTGGGAATGTGTGTAAAGGTAGAAAGTTGAAAGTGAACATAGAAAAGAGTAAGGTGATGAGGGTGTCAAATGATTTAGATAAAGAAAAATTGGATATCAAATTGTGGAGGAGGAGTATGGAAGAAGTGAATGTTTTCAGATACTTGGGAGTTGACGTGTCGGCGGATGGATTTATGAAGGATGAGGTTAATCATAGAATTGATGAGGGAAAAAAGGTGAGTGGTGCATTGAGGTATATGTGGAGTCAAAAAACGTTATCTATGGAGGCAAAGAAGGGAATGTATGAAAGTATAGTAGTACCAACACTCTTATATGGGTGTGAGGCTTGGGTGGTAAATGCAGCAGCGAGGAGACGGTTGGAGGCAGTGGAGATGTCCTGTTTAAGGGCAATGTGTGGTGTAAATATTATGCAGAAAATTCGGAGTGTGGAAATTAGGAGAAGGTGTGGAGTTAATAAAAGTATTAGTCAGAGGGCAGAAGAGGGGTTGTTGAGGTGGTTTGGTCATTTAGAGAGAATGGATCAAAGTAGAATGACATGGAAAGCATATAAATCTATAGGGGAAGGAAGGCGGGGTAGGGGTCGTCCTCGAAAGGGTTGGAGAGAGGGGGTAAAGGAGGTTTTGTGGGCAAGGGGCTTGGACTTCCAGCAAGCGTGCGTGAGCGTGTTAGATAGGAGTGAATGGAGATGAATGGTACTTGGGACCTGACGATCTGTTGGAGTGTGAGCAGGGTAATATTTAGTGAAGGGATTCAGGGAAACCGGTTATTTTCATATAGTCGGACTTGAGTCCTGGAAATGGGAAGTACAATGCCTGCACTTTAAAGGAGGGGTTTGGGATATTGGCAGTTTGGAGGGATATGTTGTGTATC
The DNA here is from genome assembly GCF_038502225.1 of Cherax quadricarinatus. Lineage (NCBI taxonomy): Eukaryota > Metazoa > Arthropoda > Malacostraca > Decapoda > Parastacidae > Cherax > Cherax quadricarinatus. The sequence goes on from NC_091349.1 coordinate 19,850,492, forward strand.
TTTATATGTGTATGCTTCTAGACTGTTGTATTCTGAGCACCTCTGCAAAAACAGTGATAATGTGCGAGTGTGGTGAAAGTGTTGAATGATGATGAAAGTATTTTCTTTTTGGGGATTTTCTTTCTTTTTTTTGGGTCACCCTGCCTCGGTGGGAGACGACCGACTTGTTGAAAAAAAAAAAAAAAAAAAAAAAAAACGTATGAAAGAGGGGAAGGTACCTAGGGATTGGCGGAGAGCGTGTATAGTCTCTTTATATAAAGGGAAGGGGGGACAAAAGAGATTGTAAAAATTATAGAGGAATAAGTTTACTGAGTATACCAGGAAAAGTGTACGGTAGGGTTATTACTGAAAGAATTAGAGGCAAGACAGAATGTAGAACTGCAGATGAGCAAGGAGGTTTTAGAGTGGGTAGGGGATGTGTAGATCAAGTGTTTACATTGAAGCACATATGTGAGCAGTATTTAGATAAAGGTAGGGAAGTTTTTATTGCATTAATGGATTTAGAAAAGGCATATGATAGAGTGGATAGGGGAGCAATGTGGCAGATGTTGCAAGTATATGAAATAGGTGGTAAGTTACTAAATGCTGTAAAGAGTTTTTATGAAGATAGTGAGGTTCAGGTTAGAGTGTGTAGAAGAGAGGGAGACTACTTACCTGTAAAAGTAGGTCTTAGACAAGGATGTGTAATGTCACCATGGTTGTTTAATATATATATAGATGGGGTTGTAAAAGAAGTACATAAATGCTAGGGTGTTCAGGAGAGGGGTGGGATTAAATTATGGGGAATTAAATACAAAATAGAAAGTGACACAGTTACTTTTTGCTGATGATACTGTGCTTATGGGAGATTCTAAAGAAAAATTGCAAAGGTTAGTGGACGAATTTGGTAATGTGTGTAAAGGTAGAAAGTTGAAAGTGAACATAGAAAAGAGTAAGGTGATGAGAGTATCAAACGATTTAGATAAAGAAAAACTGGATATCAAATTGGAGAGGAGTATGGAAGAAGTCAATGTTTTCAGATGCAGTGGACCCCCGGTTAACGATATTTTTTCATTCCAGAAGTATGTTCAAGTGCCAGTACTGACCGAATTTGTTCCCATAAGGAATATTGTGAAGTAGATTAGTCCATTTCAGACCCCCAAACATACACCTACAAACGCACTTACATAAATACACTTACATAATTGGTCGCATTGGGAGGTGATCGTTAAGCGGGGGTCCACTGTATTTGGGAGTTGACGTGTCAGCGGATATATTTATGAAGGATTAGGTTAATCATAGAATTGATGAAGGGAAAAAAGGTGAGTGGTGCATTGAGGTATATGTGGAGGCAAAAAATGTTGTCTAAGGAGGCAAAGAAGGAAATGTATGAACATATAGTAGTACCAACACTCTTATATGGGTGTGAAGCTTGGGTTGTAAATGCTGCAGCGAGGAGGCGGTTGGAGGCAGTGGAGATGTCCTGTCTAAGAGCAATGTGTGGTGTAAATATTATGCAGAAAATTCAGAATGTGGCAATTAGGAGAAGAAGTGGAGTTAATAAAAGTATTAGTCAGAGGGCTGAAGAGGGTTAGTTGAGGTGGCTTGGTCATTTAGAGAGAATGGATCAAAGTAGAAAGACATGGAGAGCGTATAAATCTGTAGGGGAAGGAAGGCGGGGTAGGGGTCATCCTCGAAAAGGTTGGAGGGAGGGAGTAAAGAAGGTGTTGTGGGCGAGGGGTTTGGACTTCCAGCAAGCGTGCGTGAGCGTGTTAGATAGGAGTGAATGGAGACAAATGGTATTTGGGACCTGACGATCTATTGGAGTGTGAGCAGGATAATATTTAGTAAAGGGATTCAGGGAAACCAGTTATTTTATATAACCGGATTTGAGTCCTGGAAATGGGAAGTACAATGCCTGCACTCTAAAAGAGGGGTTTGGGATATTAGCAGTTTGGAGAGATATATTGTGTATTTTTATACGTATATACAGTGGACCCACGCTTAACGATCACCTCCCAATGCGACCAATTATGTAAGTGTATTTATGTAAGTGCATTTGTACGTGTATGTTTGGGGGTCTGAAATGGACTAATCTACTTCACAATATTCCTTATGGGAACAAATTCGGTCAGTACTGGCACCTGAACATACTTCTGGAATGAAAAAATATCGTTAACCAGGGCTCCACTGTATTTCTAAACTGTTGTATTCTGGGCACCTCTGTAAAAACAGCGATTATGTGTGAGTGAGGTGAAAGTGTTGAATGATGATGAAAGTATTTTCTTTTTGGGATTTTCTTTCTCTTTCAGTCACCCTGCCTCGGTAGGAGACGACCGACTTGTTGAAAAAAAAAAAAATATCAATAATAACACTGCGCTAGTCAAGGATTCGAGCCCATGTTGTACTGGCCTGCCTCATGGTAAGTGAGAACCACATGATGTTTTAAACCACAGGACCACCCAACCCTACAAGAATGGCGCAGTCAGCACACAACTAGCTGTTGGGCCGCCACCCAAAGGCATATGGATGTGTGGGAGCTTCTAAGCTAATTTCATTCTCATCCCTGTTTGGTGTACTAGCCTCACAAGCAGTATTTATATATTATTGTAACCATGAACAAGTGGTATTGATCAATAACAACACTGCGCTAGCCAAGGATTCGAACCCATGTTGTACTGGCCTGCCTCATTGTAAGCGAGAACCACATGACGCTTTAAACCACAGGACCACGCAACCCTACAAGAATGGCGCAGCCAGCACACAGCTAGCTGTTGGGCTGCCATCCGAGGGCATTTGGAGATGTGAGAGCTTCTAAGCTAATTTCATTCTCATCCCTGTTTGGTGCACACAGCTAGCTGTGTGCTGACTGCACCATTCTTGTAGGGTTGGATGGCCCTGTGGTTTAAAGCATCATTTGGTTCTCACTTACCATGAGGCAGGCCACTACAACATGGGTTCGAATCCTTGGCTAGCGCAGTGTTGTTATTGATCATTACCACTCGTTCATGGTTACAATAATATATACACTGTATATATATATACATGTACATGTATATATATCTTCTTTCAACAAACCGGCTGTATCCCACTGAGGAAGGGCGGCCCAAAAAGAAAAACAAAAGTTTCTCTTTTTTAAATTTAGTAATTTATACAGGAGAAGGGGTTACTAGCCTCTTGCTCCCGGCATTTTAGTCGCCTCTTACAACACGCATGGCTTACAGAGGAAGAATTCTGTTCCACTTCCCCATGGAGATAAGAGGAAATAACAAGAACAAGAACTAAAAAGAAAATAGCAGAAAACCCAGAGGGGTGTGCATATATATATATATGCTTGTACATGTATGTGTAGTGTGACCTAAGTGTAAGTAGAAGCAAGACGTACCTGAACTCTTGTATATTTATGAGACAGAAAAAAAGACACCAGCAATCCTACCATCATGTAAAACAATTACAGGCTTTCGTTTTACACTCACTTGGCAGGACAGTAGTACCTCCCTGGGTGGTTGCTGTCTACCAACCTACTACCCCATCTGCCATAAACAATCGTTCCATGGACAATCACATATGGCAATGACTAGATGAACAAATTGTCTTCACAAAGATTGCAACCCAGATATACTCAGGCAACACAACTACTAACCAAATAAGACACCTAGCCAACCGCACTAGCCACCACTCCGCCTCACAGCTCACAATTAGTATCTCTTGCGATGGCAAGCAGTGAACATGTCCTTGTAGTCACTTGTGGTTTTCAACCATTAACCCTCTCAGGGTCCATGCCATAGATCTACGGCTTTACGTTCAGGGTCCAAACCGCAGATCTACGCCACGAGCTCAGCTCACTCTGATAAGCTGTGAGTGGTAAATTTGGGCCTAAATATGAGAGAATACATCTATGTGGTATATGTGCACCACATAAAACAAATCCTGCAGAATACAGTGTATAATGAGAGAAAAAACTGAGAAGGTGATTTTCGATTAAAACAGCGACTTTGCAGTGTTTTTTCGCATGTTTTTTATATTTGTATTTGTGATTTCTTGGTCTCATTTGATAGAATGGAAGACATATTACAGAAATAAGAGATGATATTGATTGGTTTTAGCACTGGAAATGGCTTGAAACTGAGCTCAAAGTAGCGGAAATGTTAAATTTTTGCCGATGTTCAAGAGTAAACAAACGACCTCGCACATCTAATACACGCCAGCTGGTGGGTCTATATACATTCACAAATGTGGTGATGATATTTATACAATTATTACAATACTGCATAACAGTATAGTATCTTCTATTTTTTGGTGTGAATAAAAATTCATTATGTGAATAAAAAATCAAAATAGAATTCATTTGTAAAGCCTCAAAATGTAACTAATGAACAGGGGAAATGTTAGTTTAGTGCCAGGAATACCTACATTGTTTATTCTGGACCCTATTTTGAAATTGGAATATTTTGAACTTTGTGTTAAATTGGTCAAATTACAGTTGACGTGGCAATTTCTTGTGCTCAATCGATAGAATAGAAGTAATACTAGTGAAATAGCTAAGAATTTGATCGATTGGAATGTAATGTAATTGGCCTAAAATGGGAGTCAAAGTCGGCAAAATCGCCGATTCGCAAATACAGTGAACCCCCACTTTACGATCAGCTCCCAATGCGACCAATTATATAAGTGTATTTATGTAAGTGTGTTTGTATGTGTATGTTTGGGGGTCTGAAATGGACTAATCTAATTCACAATATTCCGTATGGGAACAAATTTGTTCAGTAATGGCACCTGAACATACTTCTGGAATGAAATAATATCGTAAGCCGGGGGCCCACTGTATTGCTGACACATCAAAATTTACGAGAGCATAATTTCGTCAATTTTCCATCAAATTTCGTACTTTTTGTTTTATTAACTTCAGAAAAAGATTCTCTACCATTTCATAAGAATAAATAACAAAATTTTTTTTGAAAATTCTTGGACCCTGGTGCACACTTTGAAATTTGGCCTCTGGACCCTGAAAGGGTTAAAGCTGTTCTGTGTTTCTTGACCAATCTCTTCCAAATAAATGTGAGCTCTCTATACACAGAGTATACACACAGTATGAATGTATATGGGAAGAAATTAAAAAAAAATATTTATATAATTCAAATATCGGAACATAACTAATAGAAATGGAAAAACGAGGAAGTTATCATGATAGGTGGTGAACCTTTAGAGCAAAAGGTGGAAATATATACAAAAAAAAAAAAATGAATCCAAACAGGCAGAAACGCAGTAGGTTGAGTTGCAAAAGACAGTGGTCTACTGCATATAAACTCAAGTTACGATGAATGATTATAATTTTTTATTAGCACACTGGCCGATTCCCACCAAGGCAGGGTGGCCCGAAAAAGAAAAACTTTCATCATCATTCACTCCATCACTGTCTTGCCAGAACGGTGCTTTACACTACAGTTTTAAAACTGCAACATTAACACCTCTCCTTCAGAGTGCAGGCACTGTACTTCCCATCTCCAGGACTCAAGTCCGGCCTGCCAGTTTCCCTGAATCCCTTCATAAATGTTACTTTGCTCACACTCCAACAGCATGTCAAGTATTAAAAATCATTCGCATCGCCATTGGGCCGTGCGGACGTGCTGCGCAGTAGCTCCTGATTGAGTTGGCATTTGCGCAGTGTTGACGTGTACTTGGCTCTGTGAAGACCTGTTTGCGCGCTCTCTAGAATTGAAGCAAGATGCCCTCCATCGAGCAACTTTATCAACAGCTTAAGGAAGAATTGAGGTTGGCGAATTTGGAAATTCGGCGATTGACCGAGGAGAACAAGAAGATTCGTAGTAGTCCTCCTGTTTTGAGTCCTCAGGTCAAGAAGGGAAACTGGTCAGTGGCTGGACAGCAGGGAAAGAAGTTGACGATCAAGAAGACGAATGGAAAGGTAGAAACGATGAAGAAGAAAGAGACTGCCGTGGAAACTGTTGTGGAAACATCCAATACATTCTCAGTGCTACCCGACGAATGTGAGTTGACTACTGGGAACGACACGACGAAAGACATTAAGGAAGGTAAGAATATTGTTGTTGTTGGGGATAGCCAAGTTAGGTATATGGATAGGGCGTTCTGCTTGAAGGACAGGAGTAGGAGACAGAGAGTTTGCTTTCCTGGGGCTGGGATGGAGGATATTGTTAGCCGTCTGGATGACATCATGAGAGGTAATGGGAGCAATCCTATTATCTGTCTCAGTGCTGGAGGCAACGATGTTGGCAGACGTAGGAGTGAGGACCTGATTAGCAGGTATAGGGCAGCAATAGAAATAATTAGGAGTAAGGGTGGGAACCCTCTCATATGTGGTATTTTGCCAAGGAGGGGAGTTGGAAGTGAATGGTTGTCCAGGGCAATTGGTGTCAATTGCTGGCTGGACAAATACTGTAAGGAAAATGCGGTAACATTCATTGACAACTGGGACCTCTTCTATGGCAGAAATGACATGTATGCTAGGGATGGGTTTCACTTATCTAGGTGTGGGGTGGGAGCACTGGCAACTGCAGTGGAGGGAGCAGTTAGGACTTTAAACTAGGAATAGTTAGTGGTATGGGTTTTGGCAGGAAAACAGTGAAGTCCCAGTGTAGTAATATTAGGAGTTCTAGGGGAACTAGTAATAATAAGAACGAGATAGATATTGAAAAGCCAGGGACCTTGGGTGATAAGGACGGTAATAGGTTTAGTAGAAAAATAGAAATGAGCAGGAAGGGTAAAGAGAAAGGAGAGTCTTTCAATGTTTATTATGCTAATTGCCGTAGTGCTAGGAATAAGATGGACGAGTTGAGATTAGTTGCTAGTGTAGGTAACATTGATGTATTTGCCTTAACTGAGACGTGGTTTAATTCAAAAAGTCGGGACATGCCTGCGGAATGTCATATTCAGGGTTTTAAATTGTTCCAAGAAGATAGAAGTATTGGGAGGGGGGGTGGGGTGGCATTGTATGTCCGAGATCGCTTGAACTGTTGCATAAAAACGGGTATTAAGTCTGAAGTAACACATACAGAGTCTGTTTGGATAGAATTTTCAGAGGGGCATGAAAAACTGATTTTAGGAGTGATATACCGTCCCCCTAACTTAGATAGGGACCAAGGGAAACTACTATGGGAGGAAATTGTTAAGGCCACAAGGCACGATAATGTAGTAATTCTAGGAGACTTTAACTTTAGTCATGTTGATTGGAATTTCTTGACTGGGAATTTAGAATCGTACGACTTCTTAGAAGTATTTCAGGATTGTTTTTTGAAGCAGTTTGTGACAGAACCTACAAGGGGAAATAACCTGCTTGACTTAGTTATGGCAAACAATGAATCCCTTGTTAATAATTTAGAAATTTCAGAGGAACTGGGTGCTAGCGACCACAAATCAATTACATTTAGCATTGAATGGAAGTACGATAGTAGCGATAACTCAGTAACAGTCCCAGATTTTCGCTTAGCAGATTACGATGGGCTTAGAGAACACTTATCATCTGTTGACTGGGGTAACGAAGAGAGCTATCAATATGACAGTTTTCTGAACACTATACATGCTGCTCAAAGAGCGTTTATCCCATATAAAGAAATTAGATCAAATAGAAATGACCCAAAATGGATGAATAATAGGCTCAAATATCTACTAGGGCATAAGAAAGGAATTTATAGGCGTATCAAAAGAGGTGAGGGTCATCTTATGAATCAGTATATTGACATTAAGAGGGACATTAAAAAGGGGATAAGAAAAGCTAAAAGGGACTATGAAATTAAAGTTGCTAGGGATTCTAAAACTAACCCAAAAAGTTTTTTCCAGGTCTATAGAACAAAAGTTAGAGATAAGATAGGTCCCCTTAAAAATAACTATGGGCACCTTACTGACAATGAGAATGAAATGTGCTTGATTTTAAATAATTATTTTCTCTCAGTTTTTACACAGGAAGACACTAACAATATTCCAGTAATTAATTTTTACAGTGGGCTAGAAGAAGATAAATTATGTAACATCACAGTCACTAGTGAGATGGTTGTGAGGCAGATAGACAGACTGAAGCAAAATAAGTCGCCGGGTCCTGATGAGGTTTTTTCAAGGGTTCTTAAGGAATGCAAAATGGAACTCTGTGAACCATTAACTAATATTTTTAATTTATCTCTTCAAACAGGTGTAGTGTCTGATATGTGGAAGATGGCTAATGTAACTCCTATTTTTAAAACAGGGGACAAGTCGTTACCGTCAAATTACCGCCCAATAAGCCTGACCTCAATTGTAGGCAAATTACTAGAGTCAATTATAGCTGAGATTATAAGAAGCCATCTCGATAAGCATAGCTTGATTAATGATACTCAGCATGGATTCACAAGAGGCCGGTCTTGTCTAACTAATTTATTAACTTTCTTCAGTAAAGCTTTTGAGGCTGTTGACCACAATAAAGAATTTGATATTATTTACTTAGATTTTAGTAAGGCTTTTGATAGAGTTCCGCACCAGAGACTGTTAAAGAAAGTGGCAGCTCATGGTATTGGGGGAAAAGTGCTCTCGTGGATCGAGTCATGGCTCACTGACAGGAAGCAGAGAGTGTCCATAAATGGGGTTAAATCCGAGTGGGGATCTGTAACAAGTGGCGTTCCACAGGGATCAGTCTTGGGCCCGTTGTTGTTTATAATATATATCAATGATCTTGATGAGGGAATTACTAGTGATATGAGCAAATTCGCCGATGACACAAAGATAGGTAGGATAATTGATTCAAACGTAGATGTTAGGGAACTTCAGGAGGATTTAAACAAACTCTATTCTTGGTCAGAAAAGTGGCAGATGCAGTTCAATGTAGATAAATGCAAGGTTCTGAAGCTTGGGAGTGTCCATAACCCTAGTACTTATAAGTTAAATGATGTAGAACTTAGCCATACAGATTGCGAAAAGGACTTGGGGGTTATGGTGAGCAGCAACCTTAAACCAAGACAGCAATGCCTAAGCGTACGTAATAAGGCAAATAGATTACTGGGATTTATATCAAGAAGTGTAAGCAACAGAAGTCCAGAAGTCATACTGCAGCTTTATACATCATTAGTAAGGCCTCACCTTGATTATGCAGCTCAGTTCTGGTCTCCGTATTACAAAATGGACATAAATTCGTTAGAAAACATTCAGCGTAGGATGACTAAATTAATACATAGCATCAGAAATCTTCCTTATGAAGAAAGATTGAAGACTCTTAAGTTACATTCACTTGTTAGACGAAGAATGAGGGGAGACCTGATCGAAGTGTATAAGTGGAAGATAGGTATTAATAAAGGGGATATTAATAAGGTCTTGAGGATGTCTCTCCAAGAGAGAACCCGCAGTAATGGATTTAAATTAGATAAGTTTAGATTTAGAAAGGACATAGGAAAGTATTGGTTTGGAAATAGGGTAGTTGATGAGTGGAACAGTCTACCTAGTTGGGTTATTGAGGCTAGGACTTTGTTTAGTTTCAAATCTAGGTTGGATAAGTACATGAGTGGGAAGGGTTGGATTTGAGTGGGACTTTCACATCAGAGCTTATTTCTTGGGTAGCATTGAAAATTGGGTTGGGTAAATGTTTTGTTAGTGGGATGAATTGTAAAGGACCTGCCTAGTATGGGCCAGCAGGCCTCCTGCAGTGTTCCTCCTTTCTTATGTTCTTATGTTCTTATGATTCACTCCTATCAAACACGCTCACGCATGCCCGCTGGAAGTCCAAGCCCCTCGCACACAAAACCTCCTTTACCCCTTCCCTCCAACCTTTCCTAGGCCAACCCCTACCCCGCCTTCCTTCCACTACAGTCTGATACACTCTTGGAGTCATTCTGTTTCACTCCATTCTATCTACATGTCCGAACCGCCTCAACAACCCTTCCTCAGCCCTCTGGACAACAGTTTTGGTAATCCCGCACCTCCTCCTAACTTCCAAACTACGAATTCTCTGCATTATATTCACACCACACATTGCCCTCAGACATGACATCTCTACTGCCTCCAGCCTTCTCCTCGCTGCAACATTCATCACCCATGCTTCACACCCATATAAGAGCGTTGGTAAAACTATACTCTCATACATTCCCCTCTTTGTCTCCAAGGACAAAGTTCTTTGTCTCCACAGACTCCTAAGTGCACCGCTCACCGTTTTCCCCTCATCAATTCGATGATTCACCTCATCTTTCATAGACCCATCCGCTGACACGTCCACTCCCAAATATCTAAATATATTCACTTCCTCCATACTCTCTCCCTCCAATCTGATATCCAATCTTTTATCACCTAATCTTTTTATCCTTATAACCTTACTCTTTCCTGTATTCACTTTTAATTTTCTTTTTTTACATACCCTACCAAATTCATCCACCAACCTCTGCAACTTCTCTTCAGAATCTCCCAAGAGCACAGTGTCATCAGCAAAGAGCAACTGTGACAACTCCCACTTTATGTGTGATTCTTTATCTTTTAACTCTATGCCTCTTGCCAAGACCCTCGCATTTACTTCTCTTACAACCCCATCTATAAATATATTAAACAACCATGAACATCACACATCCTTGTCTAAGGCCTACTTTTACTGGGAAATAATCTCCCTCTTTCCTTCATACTCTAACTTCAGCCTCACTATAATCGTAAAAACTCTTCACTGCTTTCAGTAACCTACCTCCTATACCATACACCTGCGACATCTGCCACACTGCCCCCCTATCCACCCTGTCATATGCCTTTTCCAAATCTATAAATGCCACAAAAACCTATTTAGCTTTATCTAAATACTGTTCACTTATATGTTTCACTGTAAATACCTGGTCCACACACCCCTTACCTTTCCTAAAGCCTCCTTATTCATCTATCCTATTCTCCGTCTTACTCTTAATTCTTTCAATAATAACTCTACCATACACTTTACCAGGTATACTCAAAAGACTTATTTTATTTTTATTATCACAATGGCCGATTCCCACCAAGGCAGGTTGGCCCGAAAAAGAAAAACTTTCACCATCATTCACTCCATCACTGTCTTGCCAGAAGGGTGCTTTACACTACAGTTTTTAAACTGCAACATTAACACCCCTCCTTCAACACCCCTCCTTCAGAGTGCAGGCACTGTACTTCCCATCTCCAGGACTCAAGTCTGGCCTGCCGGTTTCCCTGAATCCCTTCATAAATGTTACTTTGCTCACACTCCAACAGCACGTCAAGTATTAAAAACCATTTGTCTCCATTCACTCCTATCAAACACGCTCATGCCTGCCTGCTGGAAGTCCAAGCCCCTCGCACACAAAACCTCCTTTACCCCCTCCCTCCAACCTTTCCTAGGCTGACCCCTACCCCGCCTTCCTTCCACTACAGACTGATACACTCTTGAAGTCATTCTGTTTCGCTCCATTCTCTCTACATGTCCGAACCACCTCAACAACCCTTCCTCAGCCCTCTGGACAACAGTTTTGGTAATCCCGCACCTCCTCCTAACTTCCAAACTATGAATTCTCTGCATTATATTCACACCACACATTGCCCTCAGACATGACATCTCCACTGCCTCCAGCCTTCTCCTCGCTGCAACATTCATCACCTATGCTTCACACCCATATAAGAGCATTGGTAAAACTATACTCTCATACATTCCCCTCTTTGCCTCCAAAGACAAAGTTCTTTGTCTCCACAGACTCCTAAGTGCACCACTCACCCTTTTTCCCTCATCAATTCTATGATTCACCTCATAGACTTCTCCCCCTATAATTTTTGCACTCTCTTTTGTCCCCTTTGCCTTTATACAAAGGAACTATGCATGTTTTCTGCCAATCCCTAGGAACTTTACCCTCTTCCATACATTTATTAAATAATAGCACCAACCACTCCAAAACTATATCCCCACCTGCTTTTAACATTTCTATCTTTATCCCATCAATCTAAGCTACCTTACCCCCTTTCATTTTACCTACTGCCTCACAAACTTCCCCCACACTCAACAACTGACTCTTCCTCACTCCTACAAGATGTTATTCCTTCTTGCCCTATACATGAAATCACAGCTTCCCTATCTTCATCAACATTTAACAATTCCTCAAAATATTCCCTCCATCTTCCCTATACCTCTAACTCTCCATTTAATAACTCTCCTCTCCTATTTTTAACTGACAAATCCATTTGTTCTCTAGGCTTCCTTAACTTGTTAATCTCACTCCAAATCTTTTTCTTATTTTCAACAAAATTTGTTGATAACATCTCACCCACTCTCTCATTTGCTCTCTTTTTAGATTGCTTCACCACTCTTAACCTCTCTCTTTTTCTCCATATACTCTTCCCTCCTTGCATCACTTTTACTTTATAAAAACTTCTCATATGCTAACTTTTTCTCCCTTACTACTCTCTTTACATCATCATTCCACCAATCGCTCCTCTTCCCTCCTGCACCCACTTTCCTGTAACCACAAACTTCTGCTGAACACTCTAACACTATATTTTTAAACCTACCCCATACCTCTTCGATCCTATTGTCTATGCTCTCATTAGCCAATCTATCCTCCAATAGCTGTTTATATCTTACCCCAACTGCCTCGTCTTTTAGTTTATAAACCTTCACCTCTCTCTTCCCTGATGCTTCTATTCTCCTTGTATCCCATCTACCTTTTACTCTCAGTGTAGCTACAACTAAAAAGTGATTTGATATATCTGTGGTCCCTCTATAAACATGTACATCCTGAAGTCTACTCAACAGTCTTTCATCTATTAATACATAATCCAACAAACTACTGTCATTTTGCCCTACATCATATCTTGTACACTTATTTATCCTCTTTTTATTAAAATATGTATTACCTATAACTAAACCCCTTTCTATACAAAGTTCAATCAGAGGGCTTCCATTATCATTTACACCTAGCACCCCAAACTTACCTACCACACCCTCTCTAAAAGTTTCTCCTACTCTAGCATTCAGGTCCCCTACCAAAAATTACATTCACTTAACATCTCCCAAAATCTCTCTCTCTCCTCTACATTCCTCTCTTCTCCAGGTGCATACACGTTTATTATGACCCACTTTTCGCATCCAACCTTTACTTTAATCCACATAATCCTTGAATTTACACATTCATATTCTCTTTTCTCCTTCCATAACTGATCCTTCAACATTATTGCTATCCCTTCCTTAGCTCTAACTCTCTCAGATACTCCAGATTTAATCCCATTTATTTCCCCCCACCGAAACTCCCATACCCCTATGGTTATGGGAAGTAGCAGGACCAATGCTGTACCAGTGAGAAAAAGTTTTTACACAGATGTATCAGCAGCATCAACTGTGACCCTAGTGTCTCTTCCATCAGCCTGAGTCTTTCATGCTATATCTCTTGGTGGGGTGGCGATGTATGTCAGAGAAAATTTAAATTGTTGTCTTAGACATGATATAAGATTAGAAACATCGAACACAGAATCGGTTTGGCTACAGTTTCTCGAGGGACATGACAAATTAATTTTGGGTGTGATTTATAGGCCCCCAAACCTTGATAGGGAGGGCAGTAAGCTGTTATGGGACAAAATTCATAAGGCATCTAGATATGAAAATGTTGTGATAATGGGAGATTTTAACTTTAGACAAATTGATTGGAACAATATGACAGGAAATCTTGAGTCTAGTGACTTTCTTGATATGGTTCAGGACTGCTTTTTAGAACAGGTTGTGATAGAACCAACTAAAGGAAACAATCTGCTTGACTTGGTTCTTGCCAACAAAGATTCACTAATTAATAATCTTGAGGTTAATGATAAGCTTGGGGAAAGTGATCACAAATCACTTAGTTTTAATATATCATGGAATTACCCAGATAACTGCAATGAAATCTCTGTCCCAGATTTTCACTTGGCCGACCTCATGGGACTGAAAAATTACCTGGGTGGGCTAAATTGGGATGTCCTGACTATGGGTCAGGTAGGTGATCTTGGTTGCCAACATGACGTTTTTCAGAGTATAGTTCTAGCTGCCCAGACAACTTCTGTTCCGAGTAGGGAAATTAGATCTAACAAAAATGATCCCAAATGGATGAACAATAGATTAAAACATCTCACTGGTCAAAAGATAGGCATATATAGGCGTATCAAAAGAGGGGATAGGCAGTTAAGAAATCAATACAGTGGACCCCCGGTTAACGAACTTTTTTCATTCCAGAAGTATGTTCAGGTGCCAGTACTGACCGAATTTGTTCCCATAAGAAATATTGTGAAATAGATTAGTCCATTTCAGACCCCCAAACATACACGTACAAAAGCACTTACATAAATACACTTACATAATTGGTCGCATTTGGAGGTGATCGTTAAGCGGGGGTCCACTGTATATTCAATTAACCCTTTGACTGTCGCGGCCGTATATATACGTTTACGAGGTACCGTGTTTGACGTACATATACTCATAAATTCTAGCGGCTTCAAATCAGGCAGGAGAAAGCTGGTAGGCCCACATGTGAGAGAATGGGTCTGTGTGGTCAATGTGCACCATATAAAAAAAATCCTGGAGCACGCAGTGCATAATGAGAAAAAAAAAAACTCCGACCGTTTTTTTTAATTAAAATGCCGACTTTGTGGTCTATTTTCGTATAGTATTTTTGGTTGTATTCTTGTTTTCGTGGTCTCATTTGATAGAATGGAAACTATATTATAAAAAAAAGAGGTGATTTTGATTAATTTTACTATAAAAAGAACCTGGAAATGGAGCACAAAGTACGGGAAATGTTTGATTTTTGCCGATGTTCAAAAGTAAACAAATGATGTCATTGTCCAATAAATGTCCAAATAGCCATTCTAATATGCAGTCATGAACGGATTGATGTAATTTTTACAATTATTACAGTATTGCAGTAGTCTGCATAACAGTAAATCTTCTATTTTTTGCTTGAATAAAATTTCAAAATAAAAAGCAAGAATAATATCACAGGGGCCTGGAGACATGACTGATGAACAAAGAAAATGTTATTTTAGAGCCAGGAATGTCTGCATTGTTCATTCTGGTCCTTATTTTGAAATTGTCATATATTTTAATTTTTGTGAAATTGGCCAAATTGCAAATTTCTGACCATGTTATTGGGTAGTTGAAATCGGTAAATGGGCAGTTTCTTGTACTCAATCGATGGAAAAAATGGAGTTCTGAAGAAATAGCTATGAGTTTGGTTGACTGGAATAATGGAATTAGCCGAAAATAGGGCTCAAAGTGGGCAAAATTGCCGATTTGTAAATATTGCCGAGGTCGCTAACTTCGCGAGAGCGTAATTCCATCAGCTTTCCATCAAATTTCGTTTTTTTGGTGTCTTTACAATCGGGAAAAGCTTCTCTATCATTTCATAAGAAAAAATATATATATTTTTTTTTTTAAATTTTGTGACACCAGGAGACACCTCAGGATTGGGGTTTGCGACAGTCAAAGGGTTGAAGAGAGAAATAAAGAGAGGAATAAGAAAAGCAAAAAGGGATTATGAGGCTAAGGTCGCAAGGGATTCAAAGATTAACCATAGAGGATTCTTTCAGGTATACAGAAGTAAGATTAGGGACAAGATTGGCCCACTTAAGAGTAACTCTGGTCAGATCACTGACAGTGATAAGGATATGTGTGAAATTCTAAATGCCTACTTCCTCTCAGTTTTCACCCAGGAAAATGCTAGCGATATTCCTGAAATAATAGATTATGTAGAACAGGTTGATAATAAACTATGTACGATTGCGGTAACTAGTGACACGGTCCTCAGACAAATAAAGAAACTAAAGCCTAACAAATCCCCAGGCCCTGATGAACTGTTTGCAAGGGTGTTAAAGGAATGTAAAGGGGAACTTAGCATACCTTTGGCTAATTTTTTTAATGTATCACTACAAACTGGCATAGTGCCTGATAAGTGGAAAATGGCAAATGTAATACCTATTTACAAGGCAGGTGACAGGTCCTTGGCTTCGAACTATAGACCAATAAGTCTTACCTCCATAGTTGGAAAATTTATGGAATCAATAATTGCCGAAGCAATTCGTAGCCATCTTGACAGGCACAGATTGATTAATGAATCTCAACACGGTTTTACAAAGGGGTGTTCCTGTCTTACGAATTTACTAACTTTTTTCACTAAGGTGTTTGAGGAGGTAGATCATGGTAATGAATATGATATTGTGTATATGGACTTCAGTAAGGCTTTCAATAGAGTTCCACACCGGAGGCTATTGAGGAAACTTAAGGCACACGGAATAGGAGGAGAAATTTTTTCCTGGGGAGAGGCATGGCTAACAAATAGACAGCAGAGAGTTTGCATAAATGGGGAGAAATCAGAATGGGGGCACATCACAAGCGGTGTTCCTCAGGGGTCAGTGTTGGGCCCGTTGTTGTTCACAATTTACATAAACAACATAGATGAGGGAATAAATAGTGACATAAGCAAATTTGTTGATGACACCAAAATAGGCTGTCCAATTCATTCTAATGAGGACACTAGAGCACTCCAGGATGATTTGAATAGACTGATACAATGGTTGGAGAAGTGGCAAATGCAGTTTAATATTGACAAATGCAAAGTTCTAAATTTTGGACAGGTAAATAACCATGCCACATATAAACTAAATAATGTAGATCTTAATACTACTGATTGCGAAAAGGATTTAGGAGTTCTGGTTAGCAGTAATTTAAAACCAAGACAACAGTGCATTAGTGTTTGCAATAAAGCTAACAGAATTCTTGGCTTCATATCTAGAAGTATAAATAATAGAAGCCCTCAGGTTGTTCTTCAACTCTATATATCCTTGGTTAGGCCTCATTTAGACTATGCTGCTCAGTTCTGGTCACCGTATCACAGAATGGATATAAATGCTCTGGAAAACGTACAGAGGAGGATGACAAAGATGATCCCATGTATCAGAAATCTTCCCTATGAGGACAGAATGAGGGCCCTGAATCTGCACTCTCTTGAAAGGCATAGAATTAGGGGGGGATATGATCGAGGTGTATAAATGGAAAACAGGAATAAATAAAGGGGATGTAAATAGCGTGCTGAAAATTTCCAGCCAAGACAGGACTCGCAGCAATGGTTTCAAGTTGGAAAAATTCAGATTCAGAAAGGATATAGGAAAGCACTGGTTTGGTAATAGAGTTGTGGATGAGTGGAACAAACTCCCGAGTACAGTTATTCAGGCTAAAATGTTGTGTAGTTTTAAAAATAGGTTAGATAAATACATGAGTGGGTGTGGGTGGGTGTGAGTTGGACCTGACTAGCTTGTGCTGCTGGGTCTGGTGCCGTACTCCTTCCTTGAGTGGAGGCGACCAGACTGGGTGGGTCATTGGGCTAATCCGGGGAGGGGGGGGGGGTCATTGGTCTAATCCGAGGGGGGACATGGACCTGCTCCGCATGGGTCAGTAGGCCTGTTCCAGTGTTCCTTCTTTTTTATGTTCTTATGTTCTTATAGCTCTCAGAGTCATATATGTAGTCCATAAACTCAAGATAAGTCATAATGAACCACTGTCAGTGGTCCACTCTGCCTCGTCACATCCACTTTTCTAGACACAGAGGTGTTAGTGAAGGGTCAGTCAAGTTCACCTGAACTTTTGTTAAATTCTAACTTCCAATAGAAAACCAAACCATGTGTTGACTTTAAATTAATTTTGAGATAAAGAAAAACTAATTTTTTATAGGATGGGGATGAGAACAATAAAAATAAAAAGAATTAAGTGACATGAATACAAGACACTCCATGGGGAAGTGGAACAGAATTCTTCCTCCGTAAGCCATGCGTGTTGTAAGAGGCGACTAAAATGCCGGGAGCAAGGGGCTAGTAACCCCTTCTCCTGTATATATTACTAAATTTAAAAAGAGAAACTTTAGTTTTTTCTTTTGGGCCACCCCACCTCAGTGGGATACGGCTGGTATGTTGAAAGAAAGAAGAAGAAAGAATACAAGAAAAATAAAAATGTATATTGATGATGAGAGTGAAATGTGTAGACAGTCTAGAGGTAATGTATTCCAAGAAGTTCTGCAATTTATACAAAAATTTTAAATACAGTGGACCCCCGAGTTTTGTGATTAATCCATTCCAGAGAGTCTGCCGACTGGCGAAATTCACAACTGGCGAATCTATTTTCCCCAAAAGAAATAATGGAAATCTAATTAATCAGTTTCAGACACCCAAAAGTATTAACAAAAAATAATTTGTTTAAATATTAAATATAGATATACATTCAGAGGGGAATGTATGAGAGTATAGTTTTACCAACGCTCTTATATGGGTGTGAAGCATGGGTGATGAATGTTGCAGCGAGGAGAAGGCTGGAGGCAGTGGAGATGTCATGTCTGAGGGCAATGTGTGGTGTGAATATAATGCAGAGAATTCGTAGTTTGGAAGTTAGGAGGAGGTGCGGGATTACCAAAACTGTTGTCCAGAGGGCTGAGGAAGGGTTGTTGAGGTGGTTCGGACATGTAGAGAGAATGGAGCGAAACAGAATAACTTCAAGAGTGTATCAGTCTGTAGTGGAAGGAAGGCGGGGTAGGGGTCGGCCTACGAAGGGTTGGAGGGAGGGGGTAAAGGAGGTTTTGTGTGCGAGGGGCTTGGACTTCCAGCAGGCATGCGTGAGCGTGTTTGATAGGAGTGAATGGAGACAAATGGTTTTTAATACTTGACGTGCTGTTGGAGTGTGAGCAAAGTAACATTTATGAAGGGATTCAGGGAAACCGGCAGGCCGGACTTGAGTCCTGGAGATGGGAAGTACAGTGCCTGCACTCTGAAGGAGGGGTGTTAATGTTGCAGTTTAAAAACTGTAGTGTAAAGCACCCTTCTGGCAAGACAGTGATGGAGTGAATGATGGTGAAAGTTTTTCTTTTTCGGGCCACCCTGCCTTGGTGGGAATCGGCCAGTGTGATAATAAAAAAAAAAAAAAATAATATTCAGAAAACAATGACAAATAAATATAAAGCATTAATAAAATGGATAAATGAACATTTAATATCATGCTTAAAATTTATTGAAGACTCTTGTTGGTATATGACAGACAGGTAGGAGGCGAGAGGGACGCGAGTTTATGCTTCAATATGATGCTAATATCATCTCTATGGCTTATTTATCTATCACATTTCATCTAGTATGACATAATAAACAATATTAATAACATAAAAACATGATATATACTCTAGAATGAATAAAATATGTCATAATGTATGAGAGGAGTAAAGTGATGGAAGTGTTGTTGTTGGGTTTATAAGGGCCACTGAGAGAAGCTGTACAGTGGTGGAGGCACCAGCAGAATCCACCACCACTATCACACTTCAACAATGTATGTAATTTATTAATAAGAAATAATTTACATTTTAGTAGGGAGTAGGTTGGTAGACAGCAACTGGCCAGGGAGGTACTACTGTCCTGCCAAGTGAGTGTAAAACGAAATCCTGTTATTGTTTTACACAATGGTAGGATTGCTGGTGTCTATTTTTCTGTCTTATACACATGCAAGATTTCAGGTATGTCTTGCTACTTCTACTTACACTTAAGTCACACTACACATACAGTGGACCCCCACCTTACGCTATTAATCCGCTTCAGAGAGCTCATCGTATGCCGAAATTATCGTAAGGTGAATTAATTTTCTCCATAAGAAATAATGGAAATCAAATTAATCCGTGCAAGACACCACAAAGTATGAAAAAAAAAAAATTTTTTACCACATGAGATATTAATTTTAATACATACAAACTGACACTTACCACAAAATAGAGCGAAACACCAACGTCAAAGACCTGGGAGTGATCATGTCGGAGGATCTCACCTTCAAGGACCATAACATTGTATCAATCGCAGCTGCTAGAAAAATGACAGGATGGATAATGAGAACCTTCAAAACTAGGGATGCCAAGCCCATGATGACACTCTTCAGGTCACTTGTTCTATCTAGGCTGGAATATTGCTGCACACTAACAGCACCTTTCAAGGCAGGTGAAATTGCTGACCTAGAAAATGTACAGAGAACCTTCACGGCGCGCATAATGGAGATAAAACACCTCAATTACTGGGAGCGCTTGAAATTCCTGAACCTGTATTCCCTGGAACGCAGGCGGGAGAGATACATGATTATATACACCTGGAAAATCCTAGAGGGACAAGTACCAAACTTGCAAACGAAAATCACTCACTACGAAAGCAAAAGACTTGGCAGACGATGCAACATCCCCCCAATGAAAAGCAGGGGTGTCACTAGCACGTTAAGAGACCATACAATAAGTGTCAGGGGCCTGAGACTGTTCAACTGCCTCCCAGCAAACATGAGGGGGATTACCAATAGACCCCTGGCAGTCTTCAAGCTGGCACTGGACAAGCACCTAAAGTCAGTACCTGACCAGCTGGGCTGTGGTTCGTACGTTGGTTTGCATGCAGCCAGCAGTAACAGCCTGGTTGATCAGGCTCTGATCCACCAGGAGGCCTGGTCACAGACCGGGCCGCGGGGGCGTTGACCCCCGGAACTCTCTCCAGGTAAACTCCAGGTACCTTTATTGAAGATCTGGTGATGATTGATGGGATGGGAGGAGGGGAGAGTGTGGAAGTTGTTAATGCTTAGAAGAGAAATCCCCTTCCATTAGGACTTTAGGTAGCACGTCCTTTTCCGGGGTTAATTCCCTTCTTCTTTTAACCCTTTCAGGGTCCAAGGCCAAAATCTGAAGTGGTGCCCCAGTGTCCAAGAAATTTAAAAAAAAAAAAAAAAAAAAAAAAAAATCTTACAGAATTAAAGATAATATTTTAATGAAAATAAGAAAAAATTTTGGAGTGAGTTAAACAAGTTAAGAAAGCCTAGGGAAAATATGGATTTGTCAGTTAAAAACAGAGTAGGGGAGTTAGTAGATGGGGAGATGGAGGTATTGGGTAGATGGCGAGAATATTTTGAGGAACTTTTAAATGTTAAGGAAGAAACAGAGGCAGTAATTTCATGCACTGGTCAGGGAGGTATACCATCTTTTAGGAGTGAAGAAGAGCAGAATGTAAGTGTGGGGGAGGTACGTGAGGCATTACGTAAAATGAAAGGGGGTAAAGCAGCTGGAACTGATGGGATCATGACAGAAATGTTAAAAGCAGGGGGGGATATAGTGTTGGAGTGGTTGGTACTTTTGTTTAATAAATGTATGAAAGAGGGGAAGGTACCTAGGGATTGGCAGAGAGCATGTATAGTCCCTTTATATAAAGGGAAAGGGGACAAAAGAGACTGTAAAAATTATAGAGGAATAAGCTTACTGAGTATACCAGGAAAAGTGTACGGTAGGGTTATAATTGAAAGAATTAGAGGTAAGACAGAATGTAGGATTGCGGATGAGCAAGGAGGTTTTAGAGTGGGTAGGGGATGTGTAGATCAGGTGTTTACATTGAAGCATATATGTGAACAGTATTTAGATAAAGATAGGGAAGTTTTTATTGCATTTATGGATTTAGAAAAGGCATATGATAGAGTGGATAGAGGAGCAATGTGGCAGATGTTGCAAGTATATGGAATAGGTGGTAAGTTATTAAATGCTGTAAAGAGTTTTTATGAGGATAGTGAGGCTCAGGTTAGGGTGTGTAGAAGAGAGGGAGACTACTTCCCGGTAAAAGTAGGTCTTAGACAGGGATGTGTAATGTCACCATGGTTGTTTAATATATTTATAGATGGGGTTGTAAAGGAAGTAAATGCTAGGGTGTTTGGGAGAGGGGTGGGATTAAATTATGGGGAATCAAATTCAAAATGGGAATTGACACAGTTACTTTTTGCTGATGATACTGTGCTTATGGGAGATTCTAAAGAAAAATTGCAAAGGTTAGTGGATGAGTTTGGGAATGTGTGTAAAGGTAGAAAGTTGAAAGTGAACATAGAAAAGAGTAAGGTGATGAGGGTGTCAAATGATTTAGATAAAGAAAAATTGGATATCAAATTGGGGAGGAGGAGTATGGAAGAAGTGAATGTTTTCAGATACTTGGGAGTTGACGTGTCGGCGGATGGATTTATGAAGGATGAGGTTAATCATAGAATTGATGAGGGAAAAAAGGTGAGTGGTGCGTTGAGGTATATGTGGAGTCAAAAAACGTTATCTATGGAGGCAAAGAAGGGAATGTATGAAAGTATAGTAGTACCAACACTCTTATATGGGTGTGAAGCTTGGGTGGTAAATGCAGCAGCGAGGAGACGGTTGGAGGCAGCGGAGATGTCCTGTTTAAGGGCAATGTGTGGTGTAAATATTATGCAGAAAATTCAGAGTGTGGAAATTAGGAGAAGGTGTGGAGTTAATAAAAGTATTAGTCAGAGGGCAGAAGAGGGGTTATTGAGGTGGTTTGGTCATTTAGAGAGAATGGATCACAGTAGAATGACATGGAAAGCATATAAATCTATAGGGGAAGGAAGGCGGGGTAGGGGTCGTCCTCGAAAGGGTTGGAGAGAGGGGGTAAAGGAGGTTTTGTGGGTAAGGGGCTTGGACTTCCAGCAAGCGTGCGTGAGCGTGTTAGATAGGAGTGAATGGAGACGAATGGTACTTGGGACCTGACGATCTGTTGGAGTGTGAGCAGGGTAATATTTAGTGAAGGGATTCAGGGAAACCGGTTATTTTCATATAGTCGGACTTGAGTCCTGGAAATGGGAAGTACAATGCCTGCACTTTAAAGGAGGGGTTTGGGATATTGGCAGTTTGGAGGGATATGTTGTGTATCTTTATATGTTTATGCTTCTAGACTGTTGTATTCTGAGCACCTCTGCAAAAACAGTGATAATGTGCGAGTGTGGTGAAAGTGTTGAATGATGATGAAAGTATTTTCTTTTTGGGGATTTTCTTTCTTTTTTGGGTCACCCTGCCTCGGTGGGAGACGGCCGACTTGTTGAAAAAAAAAAAAAAAAAAAAAAAATTTTTGTGAAGGTAATAAAACAAAAAAAAAATTCTGATCAGTACTTACCGAGATACAGTGGCAGGAAGTGGACCCAAAATGACCCGGTGGCGGCAACATCATGACTTCCGCAAAATCCCATTTTTTTATTTTACGTTTTTTATACTTTTTTCCTTTCTTTTCTAATTTTTTTCTTTTTCTAATAACATTTGAGGCCTGTGAGACCAGCATAATGTATATTGTATAAGTGTACACTCATTGTATTCAACACAATAACTGCACTAATTTGTTTATCATTATATAGCTTACAAAACTTGTTTACAAGTTTATTGTAAACAAAATGATGAAAATATTAGTGCAGTTATTGTGTTGAATACAACGGTACCATATAGTACCCTATGGTACAATGGTGCCATAGGATGCAATGGCACCATATGGTACAATGGCACCATATGATACAATGGTACCATATGGTACAATATGGTACAATGGCACATACAACAGTACCATATGGTACAACGGCACCATTTGGTACAATGGTACCATATACAATGGTACCATATGGTACACTGTACCATACAGTACAATGATACCATATGGTTCATTGTACCGTATGGTCAGGGCCGGATTACCGCATAGGCAAACTAGGCATTTGCCTAGGGCCCCGCGCATTTGGGGGCCCCGCGGTCCAAGGGGTTCAGGGGCTCATCAAAGACTGCGCACATGGTGCAAGTGCAAAGGGGTCCCTACCTAAAAAGTTCAAGTGTTTGGAGAGTAAAATTGATTTTTAAAAATTAATCAAAACAAAAATAAATAATGAAATAAAATAAAATAAAAATAAATAAACCTAACCATAGATGGCAACACTCAACACGCCTTTGTTTACATCAGAACAGCTGTGTTTTCCTGCTAATGGGTGAGTATGGGAGATTCCTCTCCAATTTTCTGTAGTTTATATGATTTGATAGTCTTATGCATGATGCAATGATAACAATAATGGTCAGTGATTTATAAAGGGAATAATTGTGCTGTAGTGGTTATGCTGAATATAATAGGTACATGATGTCACTACTTTAATAGCCTAATCTAGTAATACTATGCTGTCTTGAGTTTATTCTCTTTAAAATGCATGATTTAACAAGATAGTTATAATGGCTGTTGGTAAATGGTTTTGGTTGTCTTGATGTACTTTCCCTATTAAATTTAATCTAAATAGCCAGAATGCATTTAATTAGACCTTAAACAGGCTCACACCAACCCCCCCCCAAGCTGGAAGGGGTCGCTTCGCTTACCCGTAACTCAAAGGGGCCCCGCCAATCTGAATAGCCTAGGGCCCGGAGACTTCTTAATCCGGCCCTGCGTATGGTACTATATGGTACAGGTCCTCCTTCACAAATCCGGCATCATTGGGACCTGTAGTGTGCCGGATTACTGAGTTTGCTGAATTACATAGTGGTTAAGTTAGAATACACTTAATAAAATTAACCAACTTGACTTACACAGTTCATTAAACATCGGCAAAAATCGAACATTTCCGCTACTTTGAGCTCAATTTCAAGGTACTTTTCGTCATGAAAGCAATCAAAATCATGCCTATTTCTGTAATATATCTTCCATTATATCAAATGAGTCCAAAAAATGAGAATACAACCATAAAAACCATACAAAAATATACTGCAAAGAGGCGGCTAATGGCTGAGAAGTGAACTCCCTTATTTATCGTTCGTCATTTTTATTTTTGTTGTATGTTAAGAAGGATCTTTCCATCATACATTGCCCAAGTTTCAATGAGATAGACCAACAAACAACCGAGAAAAAAAAATATTTACCAAAAATCATATATGGCAAGCCCAAGCCAGGTACTGGAAATAAGTCACTTTGACTTTTCTGGGTTATCCTAGGTTCTCTATACATACACTGCTATGTATGATAATCTATGTAACTGTATTTGTGTATACCTGAATAAACTTATTTACTTCTAGTCTGTCAACTGAGTACAAGAAACCGCCCATTCACTTATTTCAACTACCCAATAAAGTGGTCAGAAATTGGCAATTTGGCTGATTTCACACAAATTTCAACAGATGCCAATTTCAAAATAGGATCCAGAATAAACAATGTAAACATTCCTGGCACTAAAATAACATTTTCTCTGTTTGTTAGTCACAGCTACATGCCCCTCTTATATTACTCTTGCTTACCATTTGGAATTTTTATTCACAAAAAAAAAAATAAAAGATTTACTGTTATGCATTATTGTAATAATTGTATAAATAATGTCAATCCATTCTTGACTCCGTACTGGAATTTGGACTGGCAGGCGGACAGGTATTGGACGGTGACGTCATTTGTTTACTCTTGAGCTTCGCTAAAGAATAGAACATTTTCGCTACTGTGAGCGCAATTTCAAGGTACTTTTCGTCATGAAAGCAATCAAAATCATATCTATTTCTGTAATATATCTTTCATTCTATCAAATGAGACTGAAAAAATGAGAATATAACCATAACAACCATACAAAAATATACCGCTAAGCGGCCGCTAATGGCTGAGAAGTGAACTCCGCTATTTATGGTCTGATTTCTTTCATTTTTGGTGTACGTGAAGAAGTATCTTTCCATCATACATTGCCCAAGTTTGAATAAGATAACCCAACAAACAACTGAGAAAATAATAATAATAATAAAAATAATAATAATAATAATAATAATAATAATAATAATAATAATAATAATAATAATAATAATAATATCTTTATTTACTACACGTACATGTACATGGTATGCAGGCCTAGCTGACATCAGTAAGTAAGTAAGTTTATTCAGGTATACACAAATACAGTTACATAGAATTATCATACATAGCAGCATATGTGTAGAGAACCTAGGATAACCCAAAAAAGTCAGACAGAGTGACTTATTTCCATAGGGGTCCTTTTACCTTATTATTATAATATAAATGTTATAATATTTTCTTATTATTCTATAATGAAGATAACATCTTATTATCATACTAAAAAGACTATCTACTACACGAGGGTCATTAAGACTATCTACAATACGAGGGTCACTATCTACAATACGAGTGACATACTACTGTATAGAAAGGCACTTGTTATGCTGAGTATTTCAAGAAAATTAGGTCAGTGTCCCAGGATAACACCCACACTAGTCGACTAACACCCAGGTACCCATTTACTGATGGGTAAACATAGACAACAGGTGTAAAGAAACACGCCTAATGTTTCTACCCTGGCTGGGAATCGAATATTTACCAAAAATCATATATGGCTAATCCAAGCCAGGTACTAAAAATAAGCCACGTTGACTTTTTTGGGGTTATCCTAGGTTCTCTACACATATGCTGCTATGTGTGATAATCTATAGAGAGAAAATAACTTTTTTGTTTCATGTTTATGGTGGAGTACGAGTGTATATCACAGTTAGTCCTGTGCTATACTCCGTTTTTCTAATATAAGCCACCAAGACAAGGATAGGAGAATGGTATTTGTTTACCATATCCTCTTCATAACTCTGTCGAACTGCTCGGTGTTATGCCAAATATTATTCATTCTGGAGTATTTAACATGTTTTATGTTATTTATATTGTTTCTTATGTCATATTAGATCAATTGTGATAGGCAAATAAGCTGTAGTGTTGATATTAGTGTAATAATAAAGCATATTCTCCTGCTTCATGAGACTGAGCTCATGGCAACCGACAGTGGCTTCAAAGCCACCTTATCTTTAATGGATAATGTACTGTGTAGGTGCTTTACATAATGAGAAGCATTTCTTTTATTCATTGGAACCATGGCTAGGGCTAAAAGTAAGCAGGGTAAAACAATAAATGGAGAAAAAGAAATTGGAATGACTTATGAAGCAAGTAGTGCCACCAAACAGTACCAGCAGGTTGGTGTGGCGACCCTAGAAATTTGAAATTATGCTAGCCAAAATTAGTGCCGAATAACTGAAGGAACCGAATAACTGATTACCGGATTTGTGATGGCGGACCTGTACTGTTGTATTCAACACAATAAACACACTAATATTTTCATTATTATTTTGTTTACAGATGTTTACAAAAAAAATATGCAAAAATATTGTATATTAGTAATGTTCTATTATATATTTACAAGTGTACAGGAATGCTACAAGTTCCTTGAGGTGGATGACAAAGCACTTTGTCTCGGAAACTGCGGAGTCAGTAGCTAGCAAATGTCGCCACTCACTCAGTCTTGGCTGGTGTCTCATGCCACCAACACCTATTGACGATATGGTACATGGTATCATATGTTACAAGGTACCATATGGTACATTGTACTATATGGTATAGGGTACCATGCAGTACAGGATAACATATGGTACAGGGTACTATATGGTACAGGGTACCATATGGCACAGGGTACCATATGGTACAGGATACCATAAGGTACAGGGTACCATATGGTACAGGGCACCATATGGTACAGGGTACCATACAGTACAGGACACCATATGGTACAGATACAGGGATAACTATGGAAATAAGTCACACTGCCTTTTTGGGGTTATCCTAGGATTTTATACGTATGCTACTATGTATGATAATCTATGTAATTGTATTTCTGTACACCTGAATAAACTTACTCAAGTGCATGTGGTATCATAAGTAAGTTTATTTACGTATACACAAATAAAGTTACATAGGAAGATGGCAAATGTAGTCCCAATTTTTAAAAAGGGAAACAGACATGAGGCACTAAACTACAGACCTGTATCACTAACGTGTATAGTATGCAAAGTCATGGAAAAGATCATCAGGAGGAGAGTGGTGGAGCACCTGGAAAGAAACAAGTGTATAATTGACAACCAGCACAGTTTCAGGAAAGGAAAATCCTGTGTCACAAACCTACTGGAGTTTTATGACAAGGTGACAGAAGTAAGACAAGAGAGAGAGGGGTGGATCGACTTCATTTTTTTGGACTGCAAGAAGGCCTTTGACACAGTTCCTCACAAGAGGTTACTGCAAAAGCTAGAGAATCAGGCACACATAACAGGAAAGGCACTGCAATGGATCAGAGAATACCAGACAGGGAGGCAACAACGAGTCATGGTACGTGACGAGGTGTCAGAGTGGGCGCCTGTGACAAGCGTGGTTCCACAGGGGTCAGTCCTAGGACCTGTGCTGTTCTTGGTATATGTGAATGACATAACGGAAAGGATAGACTCAGAAGTGTCCTTGTTTGCAGATGATGTGAAGTTAATGAGAAGAATCAAATCGGATGAGGATCAGGCAGGACTACACAGAGACCTGGACAGGCTACAAGCCTGGTCCAGCAATTGGCTCCTTGAGTTTAACCCTGCCAAATGCAAAGTCATGAAGTTTGGGGAAGGGCAAAGAAGACCGCAGACACAATATAGTTTAGATGGCCAAAGACTGCAAACCTCACTCAACGAAAAAGATCTGGGGGTGAGTATAACACCGAACATATCTCCTGAGGCGCACATCAATCAGATAACTGCTGCAGCATATGGGCGCCTGGCAAACCTACAGATAGCGTTCCGATACCTCAGTAAGGATTCGTTCAAGACTCTGTATACCATTTACGTCAGGCCCATACTGGAGTATGCAGCTCCAGTTTGGAATCCACACCTAGTCAAGCATGTCAAGAAATTAGAGAAAGTGCAAAGGTTTGCAACAAGACTAGTCCCAGAGCTACGGGGATTGTCCTACGAAGAAAGGTTGAGGGAAATCGGCCTGACGACACTGGAGGACAGGAGGGCCAGGGGAGACATGATAACGACATATAAAATACTGCGTGGAATAGACAAGGTGGACAAAGACGGGATGTTCCAGAGAAGGGACACAGACACAAGAGGTCACAATTGGAAGTTGATGACTCAGATGAATCAAAGGGATATTAGGAAGTATTTCTTCAGTCATAGAGTAGTCAGGCCTTGGAATAGCCTAGAAAGTGACATAGTGGAGGTGGGAACCATACATAGTTTTAAGGCGAGGTATGATAAAGCTCATGGGGCAGGAAGAGAGAGGATCTAGTAGCAATCAGCGAAGAGGCGGGGCCAGGAGCTATGACTCGACCCCTGCAACCACAAATAGGTGACTACAAATAGGTGAGTAGAATATCATACTTAGCAGCATACGTTTGGAGAACCTAGGGTAACCCAAAAAAGTCAGACAGACTTATTTCCATTAGGGTCCCTGTACCCTGTACCATATGGTATAATGTACCATATGGTATAATGTACCATATGGTACAATGTACTATATGGTACATTGTACCATATGGTACCATTGTAACATATGATACCACTGTGCCATATACCACTGTACCATATGGTACCATTGTACCATATGGTACCATTGTACCATATGGTACCATTGTACCATATGGTACCATTGTACCATATGGCACAATAGTACCATATGGTTCAAAACCATAGAATTCGTCTTCAGCTCCACTTCCATCAGTCTTAGAATTGTAAGTTGTGAGGAGGAGAGTCAAAATTCACCCAGAGAGTGAGTGGGGAGTGAGAGCTTATTTGCCGCCAGGCACCATGAACAAAGCTACTTTGCCGCGTTCCCACAATGCCATGCGGGCGTCTGGATTTTTTTTATAGTGTGCACACTGACCGCCCAGACCCATTCTCTCAGATGTAGGCCTACCAGCCTTCTCGCGCTAAATTTAGCGCCGCTAGAATTTTGGCGTAGATCTACGGTTTGGACCCTGAACATCTTTTTCTACGGGACAGACCCTGAAAGGGTTAATGCCACTAGGACCAGCTGACCGTAGTGCAGCAACAGCTGACCGCCGTGCAGCAACAGCTGACTTTGGTGCAGGAGCAGCTGACCGTGGTGCAGCAACAGATGATGGTGGTGTAGCAGCAGCTGACTGTGGTGCAGCAGCAGCTGACCATGGTGCAACAGCAGCTCACTGTGGTGCAGCAACAGCTGACCATGGTGCAGCAACAGCTGACTTTGGTGCAGCAGCAGCTGACCGTGGTGCAGCAACAGGTGACGGTGGTGTAGCAGCAGCTGACTTTGGTGCAGCAACAGCTGACCGTGGTGCAGCAACAGCTGATGGTGGTGTAGCAGCAGCTGATTGTGGTGCAGCAGCTGCTGACCATGGTGCAGCAACAGCTGACCATGGTGCAACAGCAGCTGACCATGGTTCAGCAACAGCTGACTGGTGCAGCAACAGCTGACCGTGGTGCAGCAACAGCTGACCGTGGTGCAGCAACAGCTGACGGTGGTGCAGCAGCAGCTGACCGTGGTACGATAGTACATATTTCTCACCCTTTTTACCACAGGGTTGGTACTAGAAGCTTTCTTTGGGCCCATGGTGGCTTATTTAGCACTATAAACAATGGAATAATACAAAATGTATCGAATGTATGCATGTAACCGGCCACCCTGGCTTGTAAACAATGACGGCAGGGCAGCCGAGGCGCTCAGGCTGGACGGACAGGTTCGGGATGAGTCATGTTGGTCTTGTTAGGACTTTAGGTAGCACGTTCTTTTCCGGAGTTACTTCCCTTCTTCTTTTAATGCCACTAGGACCAGCTGACCATAGTGCAGAAACAGCTGACTGTCATGCAGCAACAGATGACTTTGGTGCAGCAGCAGCTGACAGTGGTGCAGCAGCAGCTGATGGTGGCGCAGCAGCAGCTGACTGTGGTGCAGCAGCAGCTGACCGTGGTGCAGCAGCAGCTGACCGTGGTGCAGCAGCAGCTGACAGTGGTACAGCAGCAGCTGACCATTGTGCAGCAGCAGCTGACCATTGTGCAGCAGCAGCTGACCATTGTGCAGCAGCAGCTGACCATTGTGCAGCAGCAGCTGACTGTGGTTCAGCAACAGCTGACTGTGGTGCAGCAGCAGCTGACAGTGGTGCAGCAACAGCTGATGGTGGTGCAGCAGCAGCTGACTGTGGTGCAGCAACAGCTGATGGTGGTGCAGCAACAGCTGACCGTGGTGCAGCAGCAGCTGACCGTGGTACGATAGTACGTATTTCCCACCCATTTTACATATGATCGCTTGAGAGATGGTATCTCCTGCTATCTATTTTTCATTTATCCACACCAATAACAGTCTCTCAACATCTTCGAGTACTTGCGATCTCTGTTTCAAAAACAAACTTGCACCTTTTGCAAGAACAGCTTCCTTGATTGCCGTTTTCTTGGCCACAATAGTAGCGGTGGTTGATTGGGGTTTGGTATACAACCTGGCCAGCTCCGAGATACGCACTCCACTTTTGTACTTAGCAATTATCTCTTTCTTCATTTCCATAGTAATTTTCAGCTTTTTTACTGCATGGTTGGCACTAGAAGCTTTCCTGGGGCCCATGGTGACTTATTTTGCAGGTACAATCACTAAAAACGCTGTGATAATATGAAATGTACCAATTGTATGCATGGATACGACGGCACTGGCTGGCTTGTAAACACTGGCACCCACAGGGCAGCTGAGGCGCGCTCAGGCCACACGTGAGGCGAGTGTTTTAGCATGAGATGAGGCAAAATTTTTGCATTAAAATGTATCGTATGGCGGATTTAACGTATCACGATTTTTCTTTCTTGTTCTTCTTGTTTATTTCCTCTTATCTCCATGGGGAAGTGGAAAAGAATTCTTCCTCCGTAAGCCATGCGTGTTGTAAGAGGCAACTAAAATGCCGGGAGCAAGGGGCTAGTAACCCCTTCTCCTGCATAAATTACTAAATTTAAAAAGAAAAACTTTCATTTTTCTTTTTGGGTCACCCTGCCTCGGTGGGATACTTTTTAATTTATAAATAAGAAATATTTACATTTTAATTTATAAATAAGTAAGTAAGTTTATTCAGGTATACACAAATACAGTTACGTACATAGATTATCATACATAGCAGCATATGTGTAAAGTACCTAGGATAACCCAAAAAAGTCAAGAATGACTTATTTACATTGGGGTCCTTTTATATTTACACTTATATTTACTTTTATACTTACACTTTTATATTTACATTTGCCCTGGAGATGTTAGTTTAATTAGTTAGTTTGATGAAGGAGATGCTGGCAGAGGTTTAGGGTGGTGGAAGATAGCAGGGCGGCATATGTTCAGTGGTCCTATACACATCCAATAACATTGGAGAGTTACTTTCATGTCGTTTTTCTATCGCTTAATCGCTTAACTTACTTGCTACACTGTTAATTCTACACTTTATTGCTGGCTGGAGCTATAGCCTTTATCAATACCTGCTGCTTTAGTATCATACATATTGTAGAGTCACTGAATCACTGCAGAAGGCACATTCTCCCCTCTCTCTTCCTCCTCTACTTTGGTACTTTGCTACGAGTTTTTTCTTGAATTCTATCGTGTTTCTCACCTTCTTTACCAAAGGGCTGGCACTAGGAGCTTTCTTTGAGCCCATGGTGGCTTAATTAGCAGTGCAAGCACAAAAAACAATGGATTCTTATGAAATGTGTTGTATGAACCCATGGGGTGACGGTCATGCGCTGGTAAACAATGGCACACTGAGTGTGAATAGTGCAGGAGACAGGCTTTATGTGCGCACTGACGGGCGGACGCGTACCAGACAGTTGCCGAATCACGAGTCCAAACACGAACCACGGAGCTAAATTTTGCTGAAAAAACTTGCCTAAAATCAGATTTCATGAAAATCGCAACCGCCGAATGGTGGGGGTCCACTGTACTGTAGTATCACAAGAAGTGCTATTAGCATTATTTTATTTTAAACTATTCATATTATTTTATTAGCAAGGCAGTACTTTATTTGCGAGCATAGAGGATATGTAAAATTTGCTAAATGTTACAAAATGCTTATCTCACACACCCCTGGCTTAATAACAATTAGTACCATCAGCATTTGAGCAGCTCACCTCTGGCTTAATAATAATTAGTACCATCAGCATTTGAGCAGCTCACCTCTGGCTGCACATACTAAGTGAACAACAGGCAGGTGCATCTCAACCTCTGTAGCTTGTAAACAAAGAACCAGGTCAACCAGGAGAGTGAGGAGCTACTACAGTGTCATGTGTTTGGTGAGTAAAAAATTAAGAATACTATTTACAGATGATGGACATTTTCATTGGCTAAGGGTCAATGTGAATGCTTCCACTAGGTGGGTTAAATAATATAACAAATATTTATATAAAAGAGATGCTATATAATCTATTCACACTTTGAAAATCACTGTTACCAGAGACTCAATGCTTCAGTATTTTCTTACCAACAAAACTCTGAATAAAAAATATTTTACAAAAGATTCCAAACAGAGAAGAGTTGAGGATGATAAGTCAGGCATGAATTTCAAAAAAGTGAGAAATAATAAATATCTATCACAGTAAAAGATATATTCAATGGGAAATAAAGCAACAGGGATGCACTTCAAATGAACCATAACACAATATCAGAGAGTTAAAGGACATTTTTTCCTTGACCCAAGTCTTACCTTGGTAAATACTCCTTTACTAACAGAGATGATCATCTCCATAACTTTCACATATCTCTGGCAATATAAGGGAGGAGAGAAGATAATACTATCATCATATATACACAATGTACCATTGCTGCCATCCTCAATCTTCTGTCTCAACATTCTGTTTTCACACAAGGTTGTTTCACCATTCTCTGGAGGTAAAAAGCAATAATGTGTCATTAGAAAAGTAAGAGGGACTATACAACCAATAATACATAACAGAAATTGATTTTGAGAAGAATAAAATCATATTAGAACAAAACTGAAGAATGAGGTGGATGTGGGGGGGGGGGGGTGAACGATGGGATACCTGAAGTAGACTAATGTGAACTGTATTACATAAAAAAAATAATGAGATGTAATGAGGTGACTTCTTCAAAAGATAAGCCACTAAAGGAAACTAAGTTTATGACATTTTAAAACGTAGAAAATAAATTCTTGCTAGAAGAGAGCACAATCCATGACACACTCCAATAAATACTGCCTTTCTCTTAATGAAAAAGAAAACAAGCTCTGAGTCACCATAAATCAATTAAAAAAATAGAACCCAGCAAATAGAAACAGTTGAAAAATATCCACCCAAACTAGAAAGCATCAAATGCACCTTGGAATGTAATACCATAGTGCAATCCTTTGGTATATTACAGTTTACCCTCAGCTAACAATGGCATCACCTAACGCTAAATCCAGCTAACGATACATTTTAACGCAAACATTAACCTCAGCTAACGCTAAAAAACTCACCTAACGATATTCGTTCTCAGGTACCAATTAATATCGTTAGGTGAGGGTCCACTGTATTTTTTTAACATTTTGGCCATCTCTTACCAAGGAAAAAAAAAATTAATTAAAATTCTTTAGTTCTCTATTGATATTACAATGTTGGATTTACATATTATAAAATATTGTTGCATATTATAAAATACTTATTACAAAGAAGGCCACTATTATGCCTAGGTATGCCTAGGCATTTCGGGCAGACTAATACTAATTGCTACTCTATATTGACACAGGTTATGGATCATACTGATATTAAAGTTAGGTAGCTGTAGTGATTAACTAGATTTACAAGTGAGGTAGTTCAAAACATTTAAGAAATTAACAATTAGTTTATCTATTAATGGGAATGGTGTTGTCTTGGCATGAAACAGTTTCTATTAAAGCTCCTCTATTGGAGTGTCCTAGACAAACTATGACTACCTTAAGAATTATGAAGCAAAAGCTATATTCAAAATTTTGTTTACAGTCATCAGTGTAAATTAGGGGAGTCACAGATATCAAATAAGTGTATTTTGTTTTGGATATGTGCAAGGTAAGGTAGTTTTCATGTGGTTAGGTAGGGTGACCTGACACTTTCATTGTCACTTATTCAATCACTGTCTTGCCAGAAGGACACCAAATCACAATATCCCCACCCATCCTTCATCTACTGTACTTATTTTTAGTAATTATATCAGCTAATTATTTATTCATTTATTTTTTATTTGGACATGATACATAGTTGTACAAAGAAATACGTATAGTGAATGGGTGTACATGCCAAAAGCCCCTTGTATGCAGAGCATTATGGGCAGGCTTAAAATTAACTTAAGATTAACTAAGCAATGGTATATTCAGTGGTAAAAATTACAGTAAACAAATTACAACATGAAGAATTGAGACACTTATGCAACCCATGGGAATCTTTATTGAAGAAACGTTTTGCCACACAGTGGCTTCATCAGTCCAATACAAAGTAGAAATGGATAAGGAGAGGAGAAGTTTGAGGTAATCAGTCCCTCAACCTGGAATCGATGTGTTCAGTCCATCACTCTTGTAGGAAATGCAGCATAGGGCCAGAGAGGTGGCTTATATACTGCTTATATATGCTGCATTTCCTACAAGAGTGATGGACTGAACACATTGATTCCAGGTTGAGGGACTGATTACCTCAAACTTCTCCTCTCCTTACCCATTTCTACTTTGTATTGGACTGATGAAGCCACTGTGTGGCAAAAGGTTTCTTCAATAAAGATTTCCATGGGTTGCATAAGTGTCTCAATTCTTCACGTTGTCGGTTTTCTAAACCATTCATCACAAAATTACAACATGAAGAACAAATGAGTATTTCAAATAAGAAGCACTAAAGTTATACAAATTTGTAGCATAACAATGTATAATATAACTGAATCAGATCAAGTAAAATCAATGATTTGTAGTGCAGAAACAGGTCATGTGGTCATTAGATGAGTTACTGTGCATTCAAGAGAATGGAGTATTCTATTAAGTAACGTATTTAAAAAAAAACATAGTTTGATAGGGTCACAGGTTATACATTTATGAGATTCAGTTATTCAGTATTTATTTAGTTGTGGTTGAGTAAGTGTTTTTAAGAAGAGTCTTGAATTAATAAACAGACAGTATTTCTTTTATATTCACAGGTAATGAATTCCAGATTTTTGAGCCTTTTATGTGAATTGAGCTTTTACATAGTGGTTGAGGGACTGATTACCTCATTCTCCTCCTGTTCTTCACGTTTCTCCTTTGATTGGACTGATGAAGCCACTGTGTGGCGAAACGTTTCCTCAATAAAGATACCTAAGAGTTGCACATGTGTCTAATTTATCAACGTGTCGGTTCTCTGAACCATTCATCTACAATAAGTATGGATGTTTTGTACGGTGAGTAAGTTTAGAGTTTTGAATATTAGTGGAGTATGCTGCCTGGATTGGGAATTTGTTATCATTCTGACTGCAGCCTTTTGTTGGGTAATTAATGGTCTGAGATGATTTATTGTTGTTGAGCCCCATGCACAAATTCCATAGGTGAGATAAGGGTAAATTAGTGAGTGATATTACAGGTTGACCATCACTAATCCAGCACCATCAAGACATGTAGGGTGCTGGATTAGTGATTTTGCCGGATTACAGAGTAGTTAGGTTAGAATACACTTAACCCAACGGCGATATTTATGTATCGGCGATTTCACCCACTTTACACCCTATTTTTGGCCCATTCCATTGTTCCAGTCTACCAAACTTATACCTATTTCACTAGTATTCCTTCTATTCTGTTGACTGAGTACAAGAAACCGCCCATTTACGTATTCCAGCTACCCAGTAAAATGGTCGGAAACTGGTAATTTGGCCAATTTCACACAAATTTCAAGAGATGCCAATTTCAAAATAGGGTCCAGAATAAACAATGCAAACATTCCTGGCATTAAAATAACATTTTCTCTGTTCATTAGTCATATCTCCAGGCCCCTCTTATAATACGCTTGCTTTACATTTGGAATTTTTATTCACGCAAAAAATAGAAGATTTACTGTTATGCAGATTACTACATTATTGCAATAAATGTATAAATGATGTCAACCCATTCATGACTGCATATTAGACCAGCCACTTGGACACGTAATGGATGGTGACGTCATTTGCTTACTCTTGAACATCAGCGAAAATCAAACATTTCTGCTAGTTTGAACTCAATTTCAAGGTACAGTGGAACCTCTACTTACGAGTTTAATACGTTCTGTGACCTTGCTTGTATCTGGATTTGCTCATTTGCAGAGTTTTCCTCATTTAAATTAACTGAAGTGCAATTAATCCGTTCCAGCTCTCAGGAAGCGCAACAAGATACTTCAATATTTCGCTAATATCATCTATACAGCTTATTTATCTATCTCAATTCATCTAATATGACATAATAAACAATAAAAATAACATAGAAACTTGATATATACTCTAGAATGAAAAAAATACGTCACTATGTGACAGGTGGGGGTGGCCACAACCACCCCCACATTGTTGTGGCAATCACTGCCATCCAGTGATGACCTTTTGAAGCCATCTATTATTATAATTAATATTATATAGTACATCATTATTATACATGTATTATATATGAGTACTGGAAATGGGAAGTACAATGCCTGCACTTTAACCCTTTGACTGTTTCGGTTGTATATATACGTCTTACGAGCCACCGTGTTTGACAAATATATACTCAAAAATTCTAGCAGCTTCAAATCAAGCAGGAAAAAGCTGGTAGGCCCACATGTGAGAGAATGGGTCTGTGTGGTCAGTGTGCACCATATAAAAAAATCCTGCAGCACGCAGTGCATAATGAGAAAAGAAAAACTCCGTGTTTTTGGATTAAAACGCCGACTTTGTGAATGGAAAACTTAGTATAGAAACAGAGGTGATATTGAAATGGAACTCAAAGTAGGGGAAATGTTTGATTTTTGCCAATGTTCGAAAGTAAACAAATGATGTCATGTCCAATAAATGTCCAACTAGCAATTCTAATATGCAGTCATGAATGAGTTGACATTATTTATACAATTATTACAGTTTTTCTTTTTCGGGCCACCCTGCCTTGGTGGGAATCGGCCAGTGTGATAATAAAAAAAAATAAAAAAAATATTACAATATTGCAGTAGTCTGCATAACAGTAAATCTTTTATTTTTTGTTTGAATAAGAATTCAAAATAGAAAGCCAGAGTAATATCAAAGGAGCCTGGAGACGTGACTGATGAACAAAGAAAATGTTATTTTTGAGCTAGGAATGTCTGCACTGTTCATTCTGGACCCTATTTTAAAAATTTCTGACCATGTTATTGAGAAGTTGAAATTGGTAAATGAGAAGCTTCTTGTACTCAATAGATAGAACTCTATTGAGTTCTAAAGAAATAGCTATGAGTCTGGTTGACTGGAACAGAAAATAGGGCTCAAAGTGGGTGAAATCGCCGATTTGTAAATATCGCCGAGGTCGCTACATTCACGAGAAAGTAATTCCGTACATTTTCCATCAAATTTCGTTCTTTTGGTGTCATTACCATCGGGAAAAGATTTTCTATCATTTCATAAGAAATTTTTATTTTTTTTTTTTCAAAAATTTTTCGACACCAGAAGACACCTCAGGATTTGAGGCTGCGACAGTCAAAGGGTTAAAAGAGAGGATTTGAGATATTGGCAGTTTGCAGGGGTATGTTTTATATGCTTCTAAACTGTTGTATCTGGGTGCCTCTGCAAAGACAGTGATTATGTGTGAATGAGGTAAATGTGTTGAATGATGAAAGTATTTTCTTTTTTGGAGATTTTCTTCCTTTCTGGGTCACCCTGCCTTGGTAGGAGGTAGCCGACTTGCTAAAAAAAAAAAAATGTATTGTTACTATATGCATTATTATTATTATATGCATTATTATTATTATTATTATTATTATTATTATTATTATTATTATTATTATATAAATAATTTGTAATTTTATTCACACAAAAAATAGAAGGTTTACTGTTATGCAGACTACATTATTGTAATAATTGCAAAATAACGTCAACATTCATGACTGCATTCTGGAATGGACAGTGACGTCATTTGTTTACTCTTAAACATCACCAAAGAATTGAACATTTCTGCTACTTTAAGCTCAATTTCAAGGTACACCTACCATCTGACTTACGACCTGCTCGACTTACGACCATTCGACTTACGACCATGTTTTTTATGCCAAATTTCTGGGAAATAAACAACTATTTGTGTTGTACACAGTGTTTATCCTAAACCTTACAGTATAAAATACAGTACTAACAACATAAAAAGTAAAGTAAAACATGAAATACCAAAATAAAACAATAAAATAAAGTCATTACAAAAATGTTTTGTTGATGTTCAGTAGTAAAGTTCGACTTACGACCATTTCAACTTACGACTGGTTTCTCGGAACCGAACTCGGTCATAAGTCGGATGGTAGGTGTACTTTTTGTCGTGAAACCAATCAAAATCATATCTATTTCTGTAATATATCTTCCATTCCATCAAATGAGACCAAAAAAGCGAGAATACAACCATAAAAACCATATGAAAATACCGCTAAGAGGCGGCTAATGGCTGAGAAGTGAACTTCATTATTTATGGTCTGATTTCTTTCATTTTTGGTTATGTTAAGTATCTTTTCATCATACATTGCCCAAGTTTCAATAAGATAGTCCAACAAACAAATGAGATCCAATTCCCGAGGTCAAGAGCAAAAACCCCTCACCAGCGTCAAGGAACCTCCCTAGAAGTCCACTCACTTATGGAAATTTCGCTCATGTATGGAGGCAAAAAATCTACCGAGCGACTGCTCATATTTGGAAAAACTCACACATAGATACGCTCGCAAGTGGAGGTTCCACTGTATTTTCTGTCGTGAATCCAATCAAATCGTATCTATTTCTGTAATATATCTTCCATTCTATCAAATGAAACCAAAAAAAGGAGAATACAACCATAAAAAACATACAAAAATACACTGCAAAGTTGGTTTTACACCATAAACACGGTTGCAGTTTTTTCTCATTATGCGCTGCATGCTGCAGGATTTTTTATATATATTTTATATATATATATTTTATATATATGTTAAATGATCAGTTATGGAAGGAGAAAAGAGAATATGAATGTGTAAATTCAAGAATTATGTGGATTAAAGTAAAGGTTGGATGCGAGAAGTGGGTCATAATAAGCGTGTATGCACCTGGAGAAGAGAGGAATGCAGAGGAGAGAGAGAGATTTTGGGAGATGTTAAGTGAATGTATAGGAGCCTTTGAACCAAGTGAGAGAGTAATTGTGGTAGGGGACTTGAATGCTAAAGTAGGAGAAACTTTTAGAGAGGGTGTGGTAGGTAAGTTTGGGGTGCCAGGTGTAAATGATAATGGGAGCCCTTTGATTGAACTTTGTATAGAAAGGGGTTTAGTTATAGGTAATACATATTTTAAGAAAAAGAGGATAAATAAGTATACACGATATGATGTAGGGCGAAATGACAGTAGTTTGTTGGATTATGTATTGGTAGATAAAAGACTGTTGAGTAGACTTCAGGATGTACATGTTTATAGAGGGGCCACAGATATATCAGATCACTTTCTAGTTGTAGCTACACTGAGAGTAAAAGGTAGATGGGATACAAGGAGAATAGAAGCATCAGGGAAGAGAGAGGTGAAGGTTTATAAACTAAAAGAGGAGGCAGTTAGGGTAAGATATAAACAGCTATTGGAGGATAGATGGGCTAATGAGAGCATAGGCAATGGGGTCGAAGAGGTATGGGGTAGGTTTAAAAATGTAGTGTTAGAGTGTTCAGCAGAAGTTTGTGGTTACAGGAAAGTGGGTGCAGGAGGGAAGAGGAGCGATTGGTGGAATGATGATGTAAAGAGAGTAGTAAGGGAGAAAAAGTTAGCATATGAGAAGTTTTTACAAAGTAGAAGTGATGCAAGGAGGGAAGAGTATATGGAGAAAAAGAGAGAAGTTAAGAGAGTGGTGAAGCAATGTAAAAAGAGAGCAAATGAGAGAGTGGGTGAGATGTTATCAACAAATTTTGTTGAAAATAAGAAAAAGTTTTGGAGTGAGATTAACAAGTTAAGAAAGCCTAGAGAACAAATGGATTTGTCAGTTAAAAATAGGAGAGGAGAGTTATTAAATGGAGAGTTAGAGGTATTGGGAAGATGGAAGGAATATTTTGAGAAATTGTTAAATGTTGATGAAGATAGGGAAGCTGTGATTTCGTGTATAGGGCAAGGAGGAATAACATCTTGTAGGAGTGAGGAAGAGCCAGTTGTGAGTGTGGGGGAAGTTCGTGAGGCAGTAGGTAAAATGAAAGGGGGTAAGGCAGCCGGGATTGATGGGATAAAGATAGAAATGTTAAAAGCAGGTGGGGATATAGTTTTGGAGTGGTTGGTGCAATTATTTAATAAATGTATGGAAGAGGGTAAGGTACCTAGGGATTGGCAGAGAGCATGCATAGTTCCTTTGTATAAAGGCAAAGGGGATAAAAGAGAGTGCAAAAATTATAGGGGGATAAGTCTGTTGAGTGTACCTGGTAAAGTGTATGGTAGAGTTATAATTGAAAGAATTAAGAGTAAGACGGAGAATAGGATAGCAGATGAACAAGGAGGCTTTAGGAAAGGTAGGGGGTGTGTGGACCAGGTGTTTACAGTGAAACATATAAGTGAACAGTATTTAGATAAGGCTAAAGAGGTCTTTGTGGCATTTATGGATTTGGAAAAGGCGTATGACAGGGTGGATAGGGGGGCAATGTGGCAGATGTTGCAAGTGTATGGTGTAGGAGGTCACACTGGCCGATTCCCACTGGCCAGTGTGACCTCCTACACCATACACTTGCAGGTAGGTTACTGAAAGCAGTGAAGAGTTTTTACGAGGATAGTGAGGCTCAAGTTAGAGTATGTAGGAAAGAGGGAAATTTTTTCCCAGTAAAAGTAGGCCTTAGACAAGGATGTGTGATGTCACCGTGGTTGTTTAATATATTTATAGATGGGGTTGTAAGAGAAGTAAATGCGAGGGTCTTGGCAAGAGGCGTGGAGTTAAAAGATAAAGAATCACACACAAAGTGGGAGTTGTCACAGCTGCTCTTTGCTGATGACACTGTGCTCTTGGGAGATTCTGAAGAGAAGTTGCAGAGATTGGTGGATGAATTTGGTAGGGTGTGCAAAAGAAGAAAATTAAAGGTGAATACAGGAAAGAGTAAGGTTATGAGGATAACAAAAAGATTAGGTGATGAAAGATTGAATATCAGATTGGAGGGAGAGAGTATGGAGGTGGTGAACGTATTCAGATATTTGGGAGTGGACGTGTCAGCGGATGGGTCTATGAAAGATGAGGTGAATCATAGAATTGATGAGGGAAAAAGAGTGAGTGGTGCACTTAGGAGTCTGTGGAGACAAAGAACTTTGTCCTTGGAGGCAAAGAGGGGAATGTATGAGAGTATAGTTTTACCAACGCTCTTATATGGGTGTGAAGCGTGGGTGATGAATGTTGCAGCGAGGAGAAGGCTGGAGGCAGTGGAGATGTCATGTCTGAGGGCAATGTGTGGTGTGAATATAATGCAGAGAATTCGTAGTTTGGAAGTTAGGAGGAGGTGCGGGATTACCAAAACTGTTGTCCAGAGGGCTGAGGAAGGGTTGTTGAGGTGGTTCGGACATGTAGAGAGAATGGAGCGAAACAGAATGACTTCAAGAGTGTATCAGTCTGTAGTGGAAGGAAGGCGGGGTAGGGGTCGGCCTAGGAAGGGTTGGAGGGAGGGGGTAAAGGAGGTTTTGTGTGCGAGGGGCTTGGACTTCCAGCAGGCATGCGTGAGCGTGTTTGATAGGAGTGAATGGAGACAAATGGTTTTTAATACTTGACGTGCTGTTGGAGTGTGAGCAAAGTAACATTTATGAAGGGATTCAGGGAAACCGGCAGGCCGGACTTGAGTCCTGGAGATGGGAAGTACAGTGCCTGCACTCTGAAGGAGGGGTGTTAATGTTGCAGTTTAAAAACTGTAGTGTAAAGCACCCTTCTGGCAAGACAGTGATGGAGTGAATGATGGTGAAAGTTTTTCTTTTTCGGGCCACCCTGCCTTGGTGGGAATCGGCCGGTGTGATAATAAAAAAAAAATAAAAAAATTGCACACTTACCACAAAGACCTATTCTCTCATATGTAGGCCCAAATTTACCGGTCACAGTTTATCTGAGTGAGCTGAGCTCATGGCAACTGACAGTGGCCTCAAAGCCACCTTATCTTTTATGGACAATGTACAGTGTATGTGCTTCACACAATGAAAAGCATTTCTTTTATTCATTGGAACCATGGCTAGGGCTAAAAGTGAGCAGGTTAAAACAACAAATTAAAAAAAAGAAAAGAAATTGGAATGACTTATGACTTATGCAGCAAGTAG
Organism: Cherax quadricarinatus; assembly: GCF_038502225.1. Taxonomy (NCBI): domain Eukaryota; kingdom Metazoa; phylum Arthropoda; class Malacostraca; order Decapoda; family Parastacidae; genus Cherax; species Cherax quadricarinatus. The sequence continues at coordinate 19,893,470 of NC_091349.1, forward strand.
CACCACCAAAACAGTAGTGACAGGTTGGTGTGACGACCCTGGAAATTTGAAATTATGCTAGCCAAAATTAGTGCTGGATTACTGATGGAACTGGATTACTATTGCCGGATTAGTGATGGCCGACCTGTATTATTTCACACTTAAAATCTCCTACGTTCATTCTTCCTAATTCTGACTTATGAATGCAGATATCATTCCTGATATAAATCTCTTGCAAAACTACAATAACAATCAGTATTCTCCTGAAAATAACTGTCATTATTATACAGCAAGTCAGGCAAAAACTGTTTTCAGTGCCACCAAGAACATAACAGTACTCAGTTATAATGTTAGATCCCTGAGCAAACACTATGACCTCTTAGCACTTCTCAATTCTTTAAATGTTAACATGTTTTTTATTATTCTTACTGAAACCTGGTTAAAACACAACACACATCACTGCCTTACCTGGTTACACAGCCATACATAACTGTAGGACTGATCAAAGAGGAGGTGGTATTGCTATTTACTATGATGAATTAGAATGTACTAAGTCCTTGTGAATGAAAATAACCCTCAAAGTTATAAACTAGGGGAAGTAGTTCTTGATCACACAGTGTGTGAAAAGAACTTGGGATTCATGGTAAGCAGAAACCTTAAGCCAAGACAACAGTGCCTAAGTGTGAGCAACAAGGCTAACAGATTACTGGGATTTATTTCAAGAAGTATAAGTAACACGAGTCCAAAAGTTATTTTACAGCTCTATACATCACTAGTAAGGCCACACTTGGATTATGCCACCCAGTTTTGGTCTCCTTACAACAGGATGGATATCGATTCATTGGAGAACATACAGAGAAGGATGACCAAAATGATTCACTGTATAAGGAATCTCCCGTATGAAGATAGACTTAGATCTTTGAATCTTGACTCTCTTGAGAGACAGAATAAGGGGAGATATTATTAACCCTTTGACTGTTTTGGTCATATATATATGTCTTATGAGCCAGTGTTTCGGACGTATATATACTCAATAATTCTAGTGGCTTCAAATCAAGCAGGAGAAAGCTGGTAGGCCCACATGTGAGAGAATGGGTCTGTGTGGTCAGTGTGAACCATATAAAAAAAAATCCTGCAGCATGCAGTTCATAATGAGAAAAAAAACTCCAACCGTTTTTTGTAATAAAACACCGACTTTGAGGTGTATTTTGGTATAGTATTTATCATTGTATTCTCATTTTCATGGTCTCATGTGATAAAATGGAAAACGTATTACAGAAATAGAGATGATTTTGATTAGTTTCACAATGAAAACGACCTTGAAATTGAGCTCAAATTAATGGAAATGTTCGATTTTTACCAATGTTCAAGAGTAAGCAAATCACACTACACGTCCAATACACGTCAAATGGGGAGTCTAATATTCTTTTACTAGTGCACTGATATTATTTATACCTTTTTACAATAATGCAGTAGTCTGCATAACAGTAAATCTTTTATTTTTTGTATGAATAGAAAATCAAAACAGAAAGCAATAATAATATAAGAGGGGCCTAGAGACATGACTAATGAACAGAGGGTATGTTATTTTAGTCCCAAGAATGTCTACATTGTTTATTCTGGACTCTATTTTGAAACTGGCATCTTTTTTAATTTGCATGAAATTGGCCAAATTGCCAATTTCTGACCACTTTATTGGGTAGTTCAAATTGGTAAATGGGCAGTTTTTTGTACTCAAGTGATAGAAAAAATTGAGTTCTAAAGAAATAGCTATGAGTTTGGTCAACTGGAACAAAGGAATTGGTCAAAAATAGGGCTCAAAGTCGGCAAAATCACCGATGCGTGTATGTCGCCGAGACCGCTAACTTCGCCGGATCGTAATTCCGCGAGTTTTCGACCAAATTTCATACTTTTGGTGTCATTACCATCGGGAAAAGATTCTCTGTCATTTCATAAGAAAAAAATCATTTTTTTTCTTTGAAAAATTTTTCGACATAGAATGAGTTACAGAAAGCGGCTTGCGACAGTCAAAGGGTTATAGTGTATAAGTGGATGATGGGCATAAACAAAGGCAATGTTAATAAAATACTGAGGATGTCAAATCAGGTAAGAACCAGGAATAACAGATTTAATTTAGATAAATTTAAATTTAGAATGGACATAGGTAAGCACTGGTTTTCAAGTAGAGTGGTCGATGCATAGAACAATCTTCCGAGTTGGGTGATCGAGGCTAGAACCTAGGGTAGCTTTATAAAGAGACTGGACATATACATGAGTGGGAGGAGCTGGGTGTGACTGGTGTCATGGGTATAGAAGTAAATTCTTGGGTAGTGGCTAATGCGATGGGCTGGAGTTTTAAGACTCTATGACCGCGGGTTCAATCCCGGCCGGGGTATGGTTTGTTTGCAATCGTGTCATTACGATTTCGTGAGTCTTCTTGGGTAGCTTTGGGAAGGGGTGGTTTTGATAAGGACTGGCCTTGCATGGGCCAGTAGGCCTTCTTCAGTGCTCCTCCATTCTTATGTTCTTATGTTTTAAAGTTTACATGCACCAGAGATAAAAATGGTGATATACAGTGGAACCTCTGCTTATGAATTTCATCCGTTTCATGACCTTGTTTGAACCTCATTTGTTCATATGCTGAGTTAATTTTCCTCATTTAAATTAACCCTTTCAGGGTTGGTGCCATACTAGTACGGCTTGCACGCCAGGGTTGGTGCCGTACTAGTACGCATAAATTCTAGCGCCTTCAAATCTTGTGAGAGAAAGCTGGTAGGCCTACATATGAAAGACTGGGTCTATGCGGTCAGTGTGCAAAGTATAAAAAAAATCCTGCAGCACACAGTGCATGAGAAAAAAAGCTCCGACCGTGTTTTTGGTTTAAAACAGCGACTTTGCAGTGTATTTTTGTATGATATTTATGGTTGTATTCTAGTTTTCTTGGTCTCATTTTATAGAATGGAAAACACATTATGGAAATTGAGATGATTTTGATTGGTTTCTTAAAGAAAAGTACCTTGAAACTGAGCTCAAAGTAGCAGAAATGTTCGATTTTTGCCAAAGCTCAAAGGTAAACGAATAATGCCACATGTCCAATACACGTCAACTGGTGTGTAATAATCTTTTACAAGTACCCTAATATTATTTATACCATTTCTATGCCATTTCTACACGAATGCAGTAGTCTGCATAACATAAATCTTCTATTTTTTGTGAGAATAAAAATTTGAAGTGAAAAGCAAAAGAAATGTAACAGAGGCCTGGGGACATGAGCAATGAACAGAGGAAATGTTATTTTATTGCCAGAAATGTCTGTCCTGTTTATTCTGGACCCTATTTGGAAATTGGCATCTTTTGAAATTTGTGGGAAATTGGCAAAATTGCCAATTTCTGACAACGTTATTGGATAGTTGAAATAGGTAAATGGGTGGTTTCTTGTACTCATTCGATAGAAAAAGTGGAGTTCTAGCGAAATAGGTATGATTTTTGTCGACTGGTACATTGGAATTGGCAGAAAATAGGGCTCAAAGTGGGCAAAATCGCCGATGCATAAACATTGTCGAGACTGCTAACTTCGCGAGAGCATAATTCTAAGTTTTCCATTAAATTTCATACTTTCGGTTTCATTATGATCGGGAAAAGATTCCCTATCATTTCATAAGAATTTTTTTTTTTTTTTTTTCGAAAAATTTCCGACCCTGAAAACAAGTTTAGGAGAGGGCCTGCCGACCCTGAAAGGGTTAACTGAAAGGCCATTAATCTGTTCCGGCAGAATTCCTGCTCTCAGGGGCAGGAAAAATACACTCTATGGCTTATTTAAAATACGCTCTATGGCTTATTTATCATAATTGATCTAATATGACATAATAACAATATAAATAACATAGAAACATGATACAGTTGTCCCTCGATAATCGTAGGGCTCGAGAGTCGTAATTTTCGGAAATCGTAGCAATATTTTCGTAAAAACATGGGCTCGCTAATCATAGATTGACTCACGAATAGTAGTTCATCCGGGACGCGTACGCACGCTCTGAGCCGGGGCAGCCTCTCTTCCCAGCCAGTGTGGCATTGTTTACCAGTGAGCGACGGTCCCCTCACTTGCTCATACGAAATATTTCATAATATTCCATTCATTTTAGTGCTTGCAAGTACTAAATAAGCTACCATCGCTCCAAAGAGAGCTCCTAGTGCCAAGCCTGTGGTAAAGAAGGTGAGAAATACGATTGAATTTAAGAAACACATCATTGAACAATATGAAAGTAGCGTACATGTGGCTGAACTGGCCAGGATGTATAACAAACCCTATACAACCATATGTTCCATCGTGGCCAAGAAAAAGGAAATCAAGGACGCTGTTGTTGCAAAGGGGGTAAATATGCTGACAAAAATGAGATCACCAGTACTCGAAGAGGTTGAGAAGTTATTATTGGTGTGGATAAACGAGAAACAATTAGCAGGAGATAGTATTATGACGTCGATTATTTGTGAAAAGGCTAGGCAGTTGCACGACGATCTGGTAAAGAAATTGCCTGCAACTAGTGGTGATGTGAGTGAATTTAAGGCCAGCAAAGGTTGGTGTGAGAGATTTAAGAACCGTAGTGGCATACACAGTGTGGTAAGGCATGGTGAGGCTGCCAGTTCGGACCACAAAGCGGCTGAAAAATATGTGCATGAATTCAAGGAGAACATAAAGGCTGAAGGACTGAAACATGAACAAGTGTTCAATTGTGACGAAACAGGCCTCTTTTGGAAGAAAATGCCAAAGAGGACCTACATTACACAGAAGGAAAAGGCACTGCCAGGACACAAGCCTATGAAAGACAGGCTGACGCTCATGTTCTGTGCTAATGCTAGTGGGGATTTCAAAGTGAAGCTGTTACTAGTGTACCATTCTGAAAATCTCAGCGTGTTCAGGAAAAACAATGTTATGAAGAGTAAATTGTGTGTTTTGGAAATCTAATAGTAAGGCATGGGTCACAAGGGAAATTTTCGTCAAGTGGTTCAATGAAGTGTTTGGCCCTAGTGTGAAGAATTACCTCCTGGAAAAGAAATTGGATCTCAAGTGCCTCCTAGTAATGGACAATGCACCTGCTCATCCTCCAAACTTGGATGACCTAATTTTCGAGGAGTTTGGGTTCATCACAGTAAAGTTCTTGCCCCCGAATACCACTCCTCTCCTCCAGCCCATGGACCAGCAGGTCATTGCAAACTTTAAAAAACTCTACACCAAAGCAATGTTTCAAAGGTGCTTGAATGTGACCTCAGACACTCACTTGACCTTAAGAGATTTTTGGAGAGAACACTTCAGCATCCTCCATTGCATAACCCTTATAGGTACGGCTTGGGAGCGAGTGACTACCAAGACTTTGAACTCTGCTTGGAGAAAATTGTGGCCAGATTGTGTCGACAAGAAGGATTTTGAAGGGTTTGGGGCTGACCCTGATGAGCCTATGTCTGTTGTTAAATCTATTGTGGCACTGGGGAGTTCCATGGGGTTGGATGTGAGTTTAGAGGATGTGGAAGAGTTGGTAGAAGACCACAACGAAGAGCTCACCACTGAGGAGCTGCAAGAGCTTCAGCAGGAAGAGCAACAGATCGCAGCTCAGAATCTTGCTGCGGAGGAGGAGGAAGAGAGATGGAAGAAGGTGCCTTCTTCAGAAATTAGGGAGATTTTTGAAATGTGGGGTAAGATGGAAAGATTTATGGAGAAACATCACCCTGACAAGGCTGTTGCAAGCCATGTTGGCAACATGTACAGTGACAAGGTCTTGGCCCATTTTAGGGAGGTGTTAAAGAGACGCCAGAAACAGAGCTCTCTGGACAGTTATATTGCGAGACAGGACTCCAGTCACTCTCAAGCTGGTCCTAGTGGCATAAAGAAACAGAGAAGAGAAGTAACCCCAGAAAAGCAATTGGTACCTGAGGTGTTGATGGAAGGGGATTCCCCTTCCAAACTGTAAATAATCCAATCTCTCTCCTCCTCCAGTCTTCCATACGCTAAGAAGAATCGCCAATAAAGGTAAGTGTTATGCTGTTAACGTTTCATTCATCATGTCCCATTGTATTGTTTATGTACTACATCTATATTTCATGTAAAAAAATTTTTTGTTTTAATACTTCTGGGTGTCAGGAACGGATTAATTGTATTTACATTATTTCTTATGGGGAAAATTGATTCGAAAATCGTAGATTTCGATAACAGTAACACCTGCAGGAATGGATTAATTACGATAAACGAGGGACCACTGTATATACACTAGAATTAATAAAATAGGCCATAACATGGCAAGTGGAGGCAGCCATAACCGCTCCCGTATAGTTGTGGTATTCAGTGCCATGTGAAGCGGGATATTTTTTATGCTATGAACACTCACTACACAGACCCATTCCTGTCTGAGTGAGCTGAGCTCCTGATTTAGATCTTCATGAAAGGACCCTGGCTTCAATAATGTAGCTGTACCTGACAACCAGTCTAAGGGTTAATAGCTACAGACAGTTGTCTGCTACTGGAGTGTACCTGGAGAGGGTTTTACAGTCAATGCCCCCACCAGGCTTTATAATGAATCAGGGTCTGATCAACCAGGCTGTTACTGTTGGTGCACACAACCCAGCGAACGGACCTCAGCCCGGCTGATCGTGTGCTGACTTTAGGTGCCTGTCCAGTGCCTTCTTAAAGACAGCCAGAGATCTATTGGTAATCCACCTTATGTATGCTGGGAGGCAGTTGAACAGTCTTGGGCCCCTGACACTCACTGTGTTGTCTCTTATCGTGCTAGTGGCACCCCAGTTTTTCATTGGGGGATGTTGAATCGTCTGTAGAGTCTTTTGATTTCATAGGGACTGATTTTCATGTGCAAGTTTGGTGCTAATCCCTCTAGGATTTTACGACAGACACCAGTATGTACATGCAAATGGAGTCAACTCTGCTATCCAACCTGTTTGCCTGGAGTTTACTTGGAGAGAGTTCCGGGGGTAATGCCCCCGCGGCCCGGTCTGTGACCAGGCCTCCTGGTGGATCACAGCCTTATCAACCAGGCTGTTACTGCTGGCTGCACGCAATCCAATGTACGAGCCACAGCCCGGTTGGTCAGGTACCGACTTTAGGTGCTTGTCCAGTGCTTGCTTGAAGACAGCCAGGAGTCTATTGGTAATCCCCCTTATGTATGCTGGGAGGCAGTTAAACAGTCTCGGGCCCCTGACACTTATTGTATTGTCTCTTAACGTACTAGTGATACCCCTGCTTTTCATTGGGGGGATGTTGCATCGTCTGCCGAGTCTTTTACTTTCGTTGTGAGTGATTTTTGTGTGCAAGTTCGGTACTAGTCCCTCTAGGATTTTCCAGGTGTATATAATCATGTCTCTCTCCTGCCTGCATTCCAGGGAGTACAGGTTCAGGAACTTCAAGCGCTCCCAGTAACTGAGGTATTTTATCTCCATTATGCGTGCTGTGAAGGTTTTCTGTACATTTTCTAGGTCAGCAATTTCACCTGCCTTGAAAGGTGCTGTTAGTGTGCAGCAAAATTCCAGCCTAGATAGAACAAGAGACCTGAAGAGTGTCATCATGGGCTTGGCATCTCTAGTTTTGAAGGTTCTCATTATCCATCCTGTCATTTTTCTAGTAGATGCAATTGATACAATGTTATGGTCCTTGAATGTGAGATCCTCCAACATGATCACTCCCAAGTCTTTGACGTTGGTTTTTCGCTCTATTTTGTGGAAGGAATTTGTTTTGTACTCTGATGAAATTTTAATTTCCTCATGTTTACCATATCGGAGTAATTGAAATTTCTCATCGTTGAACTTCATATTGCTTTCTGCAGCCCACTGAAAGATTTGGTTGATGTCCGCCTGAAGCCTTGCAGCGTCTGCAATGGAAGACATTGTCATGCAGATTTGGGTGTCATCTGCAAAGGAAGACATGGTGCTGTGGCTGACATCCTTGTCTATGTCAGATATGAGGATGAGAAACAAGATGGGAGCGAGTACTGTGCCTTGTGGAACAGAGCTTTTCACCGTAGCCGCCTCAGACTTTACTCTGTTGACTACTACTCTTTGTGTTCTGTTTGTGAGGAAATTATAGGTCCATCTACCAACTTTTCCTGTTATTCCTTTAGCACACATTTTGTGCACTGTTATGCCATGGTCACACTTGTTGAAGGCTTTTTGCAAAGCCTGTGTATATTACATCTGCATTCTTTTTGTCTTCTAGTGAATCTAGGACCTTGTCATAGTGATCCAGTAGCTGAGACAGACAGGAGCGACCTGCTCTAAACCCATGTTCCCCTGGGTTGTGTAATTGATGGGTATCTAGATGGGTAGCGATCTTGCTTCTTAGGACCCTGTAGGAGTAGGAGTACCCCAAAGTAGTGTCCTATGACCACTCCTCTTTCTCATCTACATCAGTGATCTCCCCAGTGCATCCCAACTCCTTACACCAGTTCTATTCGCAAATGACACTACATATGTCTACTCCCATTCAGACTCAGCTGTGCTTGAAAACACTGTAAACAATGAACTGCTAGATATATGCTTGGATGATGACCAACAAACTCACACTTAACATAGAAAAAACTTACTTCATGCTGTTTGGCAACAGAGCCTCAAATATTCAACTCAACATACTGTTAAATGGTTCCCCTATATCAAGACACACGTAGGGCAAATTTCTAGGTCTTCTCCTTGACTGTAATCTTAAATTTCAGTCCCATACCCATCACATAGCCAAGAAAATTTCCAAATCAGTAGGAATCCTTTCCAAGATACGCTATTATGTACCACAAACGACTCTGCTTACCTTGTACCACTCTCTAATATATCCTTACCTCACCTATGGTATCTGTGCCTGGGGCTCTACCACAGCCAACCACTTTCGACCCTTAATAATCCAACAAAAAGCTGCTGTGTGGGTGATAACCAGCTCCTGTGCTAGACAGCACACCCCACCACTTTTCAAAAGACTCAACTTGCTAAATATACAAGGCATACACTTTTATTATTGTGCCTACTACATACACAGAACTTTAAACTCCACTGTAACCCCCCCCCCCTTAAAACTACTCCTCGACAGTTACAACAGAATGCAGTCACAATACGAGGCATAAGGCCCTTTTCAACATCCCTCGAGTAAAACTCTCGCTATGCAAGAACACTATGCACATAAAAGGCCCAAAGATCTGGAATTCGCTACTGGAACAAGTCAAGGATCCCCAGACAACTTATAAATTTAGGACTCTGCTAAAAAATCATCTTATCTCACAATATTAACCAAATCAACCAAACATCTACTGGCTAGTTTTATCATGTGACCTCCTGGCTTTTAATTCTGCCATTCCATAAAATATTACCACCTGCACCATTCCTTGTAAATTAGATTTCGTACTAAGTATACATAAGATTTATTAAGTCCAAACAAGATTATAAAACAGCTAACCACTATTCTATGTTTAGTTTTAAGTAATTATTACTATGTACTATTACCTTATCTAGTTTTAATTAGTTACTATGTATTAGGATTAGTTTGCCCGAAATGCCTCGGCACGAAAGTGGCTATCTTTGTACTTAGCAAATCAAAATTTTAATTACACATTGTAACCTTTACAAAGAAATAAACTTATTATTTATTATTATCATCATGGTAATCCTTCATGTGAGTCTCTGTGAAAACTGCAAACACTGCATTTGACTCTGTAAGCAGTCCATGGATGAAAGGTATTTTGTTGTTCGTTGCTGGCTTTAGACCCTGTATATTTTGCAAAGATGAAGGTTGTTGTATTGGTGGTATAGGGGATGAGGTCTTTTTTCTGGCAAAAATATCTGTTGTTTTGGAGTGGAGACCACTGACTGTGATTCTTCTCCTGAAATGATCGGAGTTGGTGTGCAATTTCTGCCATTTCCTGCCAGCTTATTTACCTTCCTGGTGCTAAAAAACTGCTCTCTCTCTGGAGCGGTTGTGGCTACCCAAGTTTTCCCATGGTCTGGATGTTCTGTATCTTACTGTCCCCTTTAGGTGGAGTGCCTGACAATATAAGTTATAGCAATGTCTTTCCTGAACTGAAGAGTGACACATTTCAGGGTGGAAAAGATTACAGGAAGGAAGGTTGCATTTTTCTGTTGTCATACGGGCACAGCATTTTCTGGGGTGGTCAAAGTTGCACATCCCATCTGTTTTTCCAGATATTCCATGCCTGCAGATACCTAATGCATAGAATCTGCATAGGTCTGATTTCTGTTTGCCTTGGCTTTTTGGGACTGCATTTTCTACTGGTGCATGATTTTGTGTCTCTTTACTATCTTCAGCACTTGTACTAACAATGGTGCCTACACCAGTTTTTTTCTGGTATTTTATCTTCACTATTCCTTGGGGCATCCCCATGTTTACTATCTCCAGTGGTACTGCAAGTTTGTAACATTAGGTTTTGCATGTCTACACCTGTTTCCCCACTAGAGCTCCTGTCTCCCTCCGGGCCACCAACTTTCATTTCTGTATTCTTACAGTTACTGTCTACCAGGACAGCATCTGCATCATGGGCAACAGAACCATCTGGCCCAGTCCTTTTATTTTCCCATCTGTTATAGAGTGCTGTCAGGTTTCCTATGAGGGTCATTTTGATATTTCCGTCTTTTAATACCAACGTGATTTTTTTCCACAGTTGGCCTTCATTTGGGCATACCCAATAACACTTCCCTGGTTTAACATCACTTGTATATGATTCCTGAATATCTGCACAAGATGCGTGGGGTCATTTCCTACAGAAGTTACACGTAATCCGTGCAGAAGCCCGTTTGTTACTAAAGCTGCAGACTACACAGACTTTCATGTTGTGATTTTTTGGTCGTTGTACTGTATATTCTATTAATGACCTCCTTAAAGTGTAGATCTGTATGTGTATCTATTTGTATTTGTATATGTATGAAACAATCTTACCGAAATATGACTGAAAACACTGTATGTGCATATGTCCTGAGTCTATAGTTATTAACCTCGAGTAGGAGAGTACAGCCTCTCCTCACTTAACAATGGAGTTTCGTCCTTAAGACCATGTCGGTAAACAAATTTGTCGATAAGCAGGAAGTGTACTATATTGGTAGTGGGCTTGTGTCAACTATCATTGATATTGTTTTTATGTCACCTCCGCACCGTTTATAATATTTTTAGTGTACATGGAACATCGGTATACAACCAGTTCCCTACTCAAACAAAGCTCAGCACTTGACCAAACAAATACGACCTGCCAGAACTTCGTTGTAAACTATTTCGTGTTTCTTTGCATTTTTTGGTGTTTTTTGTATTATTTGTATAAATAAGTCACCATGGGGCCTACGACAATTAGTGATAACAGCCAACCAAACAGAAAATTGGTTGGGAAGAACTTGTTCAATACTCTAAAGGAGCAGCACTCGAACAGCCTTCTGAAATGAATTAAGGTCACATATCAAGGTTCCACTGTATTTTTAACCCTTAAACTGTCCAAATGTAGATCTACATTTGCACGCATAGCACTCCGAACATAGATCTACTTTTTTTTTTTTACATAAGAAACAATGTAAAATTGAACGTAGATCTACGTTCGGAGTGCTATGCATGCAAACGTAGATCCATGTTTGGACAGTTTAACCCGTAAACGGTCCAAGCAACTCTACGTTCACATGTGTAATACTCCAAAAGTAGATCTACGTTTTTTTACACATTTTCAAATATAACAAAAAAAAAGTAGATCAAAGTTTTTTTACACATTTTCAAATGCAAAAAAAAAAAAAAGAAGATCTACTTTTTTTACATACTTTCAAATGTTGAAAAAATGCATATACGTACAGTGGACCCCCGGTTCGCGATGCTATGTGTATCTGATAAATCCGGTAACCGATGCATTACATCGCAGAAAATTTGCCTCGCTTCCCGATACATAACCCGGTATGAGATGTGGTTCGTACGAGACGTGTCCATGTGTGGCCTGAACTGCCCCGTGTGTGCCAGTGTTTACAAGCCAGCCAGTGTGCGCGCATCTAAGGATACATTCGGTACATTCCATATTATCAATATTATCACTGTTTTTGGTGCCTGTTTTTGCAAAATAAGTCACCATGGGCCCCAAGAAAGCTCCCAGTGCCAACCCTTCGAGACCAAGGGTGCTAATGACTTTTGAAATGAAGAGAGAGATAATTGCAAAGTACAAAAGTGGAGTGCGTGTGTCGGAGCTGGTCAGGTTGTATAGTAAACCCCAATCAACCATCTCTACTATAGTGAGCAAGAAAACGGCAATCAAGGAAGCTGTTCTGGCAAAAGGTGATTACGAAACAGCGACCGCAAGTGTTAGAAAATGTTGACTGTTATTGGTGTGGATAAATGAAAAACAGATAGCAGGAGATAGCATCTCTCAAGCAATCATTTGTGAAAAGGCTAGGCAGTTGCATGACGATTGGTAAAGAAATTGCCTGCAACTAGTGGTGATGTGAGTGAATTTAAGGCCAGCAAAGGTTGGTTTGAAAGATTTAAGAATCGTAGTGGCATACATAGTGTGATTAGGCATGGTGAGGCTGCCAGTTATGTTGTGCGACAGAAGTCCAGTGACTCTCAAGCTGGTCCTAGTGGCATTAAAAGAAGAAGGGAAGTAACCCGGGAAAAGGACTTGCTACCTCATGTCCTAATGGAGGGGGATTCCCCTTCTAAATGCTAACACCATCCACACTCTCCCCTCCTCCCATCCCATCAATCATCACCAGATCTTCATTAAAGGTAAGTGTCAATTATTCTTTCATTATTTATTGTTATTTATTGTTATTGTTGTTATTGTAATTACTATTCTATTGCATTAAACTTAATATTTCATGTGGTAAAAGTTTTTTTTTTCATACTTTTGGGTGTCTTGCACGGATTAATTTGATTTCCATTATTTCTTATTTACCTGGAGTTTACCTGGAGAGAGTTCCGGGGGTCAACGCCCCCGCGGCCCGGTCTGTGACCAGGCCTCCTTAGGTCAGTGTCCCAGGATGCGACTCACACCAGTCGACTAACACCCAGGTACCCATTTTACTGATGGGGAACATAGACAACAGGTGGAAAGAAACACGTCCAATGTTTCTACTCTGGCTGGGAATCGAACCCAGGCCCTCGCCGTGTGAAGCGAGAGCGTTAACCACCGATATTTTTGGTTTACGATGAGCTCTCAGGAACGGATTAGTATCGCGAACCGGGGGTCCACTGTATACGTTTGGACCGTTTACGGGTTAAGGGCTAAATGTTTATACAGTAGTGCACTGTATAGTGTAATAAACAGAATAGGGGAAATCATACTCTTCCCTCCTTGCATCACTTCTACTTTGTAAAAACTTCTCATATGCTAACTTTTTCTCCCTTACTACTCTCTTTACTTCATCATTCCACCAATCGCTCCTCTTCCCTCCTGCACCCACTTTCCTGTAACCACAAACTTCTGCTGAACACTCTAACACTATATTTTTAAACCTACCCCATACCTCTTCGACCCCATTGCCTATGCTCTCATTAGCAAATCTATCCTCCAATAGCTGTTTATATCTTACCCTAACTGCCTCCTCTTTTAGTTTATAAACCTTCACCTCTCTCTTCCCTGATGCTTCTATTCTCCTTGTATCCCATCTACCTTTTACTCTCAGTGTAGCTACAACTAGAAAGTGATCTGATATATCTGTGGCCCCTCTATAAACATGTACATCCTGAAGTCTACTCAACAGACTTTTATCTACTAATACATAATCCAACAAACTACTGTCATTTCGCCCTGCATTATATCTTGTATACTTATTTATCCTCTTTTTCTTAAAATATGTATTACCTATAACTAAACCCCTTTCTATACAAAGTTCAATCAAAGGGCTCCCATTATCATTCACACCTAGCACCCCAAACTTACCTACCACACACTCTAAAAGTTTCTCCTACTTTAGCATTCAGGTCCCCTACCACAATTACTCTCTCACTTGGTTCAAAGGTTCCTATACATTCACTTAACATCTCCCAAAATCTCTCTCTCTCCTCTACATTCCTCTCTTCTCCAGGTTCCTGACCAGCCGGGCTGTGGCTCGTACGTTGGTTTGCATGCAGCCAGCAGCAACAGCCTGGTTGATCAGGCTCTGATCCACCAGGAGGCCTGGTCACAGACCGGGCCGCGGGGGCGTTGACCCCCGGAACTCTCTCCAGGTAAACTCCAGGTCAGAGAGCCTGTCATAAGCCCGAGTTGTCGGTAAACAAGTATGTTGCTAAGTGAGGAGATGCTGTACTGTGGTTAATAGCATCAAAAGCTTTTTGCAGATCAATAAAACGTCTAATATGATATTCTTTCAAATGTTAAATATTGTTCCAAGAATCTTTAATATTGCATTATTTGTTCCTTTATTTTATGTCTGATTCTAAAATGACAAAGAGTTGTGAATTTGCTTGTGAATTACTTCCTCAAATACTATTTTTATAATAATACTCCTGTAGACATTTACTAAAAAAGAGAAGAAGAAAAACTTTATAAAACTGGGATGCTTGAATGTGCGTGGATGTAGTGCGGATGACAAGAAACAGATGATTGCTGATGTAATGAATGAAAAGAAGTTGGATGTCCTGGCCCTAAGTGAAACAAAGTTGAAGGGGGTAGGGGAGTTTTGGTGGGGGGAAATAAATGGGATTAAATCTGGAGTATCTGAGAGAGTTAGAGCAAAGGAAGGGGTAGCAGTAATGTTGAAGGATCAGTTATGGAAGGAGAAAAGAGAATATGAATGTGTAAATTCAAGAATTATGTGGATTAAAGTAAAGGTTGGATGCAAAAAGTGGGTCATAATAAGCATGTATGCACCTGGAGAAGAGAGGAATGTAGAGGAGAGAGAGAGATTTTGGGAGAAGTTAACTGAATGTATAGGAACCTTTGAACCAAGTGAGAGAGTAATTGTGGTAGGGGACCTGAATGCTAAAGTAGGAGAAACTTTTAGAGAGTGTGTGGTAGGTAAGTTTGGGGTGCCAGGTGTGAATGATTATGGGAGCCCTTTGATTGAACTTTGTATAGAAAGGAGTTTAGTTATAGGTAATACATATTTTAAGAAAAAGAGGATAAATAAGTATACAAGATATAATGTAGGGCGAAATGACAGTAGTTTGTTGGATTATGTATTGGTAGATAAAAGACTGTTGAGTAGACTTCAGGATGTACATGTTTATAGAGGGGCCACAGATATATCAGATCACTTTCTCGTTGTAGCTACACTGAGAGTAAAAGGTAGATGGGATACAAGGAGAATAGAAGCATCAGGGAAGAGAGAGGTGAAGGTTTATAAACTAAAAGAGGAGGCAGTTAGGGTAAGATATAAACAGCTATTGGAGGATAGATGGGCTAATGAGAGCATAGGCAATGGGGTCAAAGAGGTATGGGGTAGGTTTAAAAATATAGTGTTAGAGAGTTCAGCAGAAGTTTGTGGTTACAGGAAAGTGGGTGCAGGAGGGAAGAGGAGCGATTGGTGGAATGATGAAGTAAAGAGAGTAGTAAGGGAGAAAAAGTTAGCATATGAGAAGTTTTTTATAAAGTAGAAGTGATGCAAGGAGGGAAGAGTATATGGAGAAAAAGAGAGAGGCTAAGAGAGCAGTAAAGCAATGCAAAAAGAGAGCAAATGAGAGAGAGGGTGAGATGTTATCAACAAATTTTGTTGAAAATAAGAAAAAGTTTTGGAGTGAGATTAACAAGTTAAGGAAGCTTCGAGAACAAATGGATTTGTCAGTTAAAAATAGGAGAGGAGAGTTATTAAATGGAGAGTTAGAGGTATTGGGAAGATGGAGGGAATATTTTGGGGAATTGTTAAATGTTGATAAAGATAGGGAAGCTGTGATTTCGTGTATAGGGCAAGGAGGAATAACATCTTGTAGGAGTGAGGAAGAGTCAGTTGTGAGTGTGGGGGAAGTTCGTGAGGCAGTAGGTAAAATGAAAGGGGGTAAGGCAGCCGGGATTGATGGGATAAAGATAGAAATGTTAAAAGCAGATGGGGATATAGTTTTGGAGTGGTTGGTGCAATTATTTAATAAATGTATGGAAGAGGGTAAAGTACCTAGGGATTGGCAGAGAGCATGCATTCCTTTGTATAAAGGCAAAGGGGACAAAAGAGAGTGCAAAAATTATAGGGGGATAAGTCTGTTGAGTATACCTGGTAAAGTGTATGGTAGAGTTACTGTTGAAAGAATTAAGAGCAAGACGGAGAATAGGATAGCAGATGAACAAGGAGGCTTTAGGAAAGGTAGGGGGTGTGTGGACCAGGTGTTTACAGTGAAACATGTAAGTGAACAGCATTTAGATAAGGCTAAAGAGGTCTTTGTGGCATTTATGGATTTGGAAAAGGCGTATGACATGGTAGATAGGGAGACAATGTGGCAGATGTTGCAGGTGTATGGTGTAGGAGGTAGGTTACTGAAAGCAGTGAAGAGTTTTTACAAGGATAGTGAGGCTCAAGTTAGGGTATGTAGGAAAGAGGGAAATTATTTCCCAGTAAAAGTAAGCCTTAGACAAGGATGTGTGATGTCACCGTGGCTGTTTAATACATTTATAGATGGGGTTGAAAGAGAAGTAAATGCGAGGGTCTTGGCAAGAGGCATGGAGTTAAAAGATAAAGAATCACACACAAAGTGGGAGTTGTCACAGTTGCTCTTTGCTGATGACACTGTGCTCTTGGGAGATTCTGAAGAGAAGTTGCAGAGATTGGTGGATGAATTTGGTAGGGTATGCAAAAGAAGAAAGTTATAAGTGAATACAGGAAAGAGTAAGGTTATGAGGATAACAAAAATATTAGGTGATGAAAGATTGGATATCAGATTGGAGGGAGAGAGTATGGAGGAGGTGAATGTATTCAGATATTTGGGAGTGGACATGTCAGCGGATGGGTCTATGAAAGATGAGGTGAATCATAGAATTGATGAGGGGAAAAGGGTGAGTGGTGCACTTAGGAGTCTGTGGAGACAAAGAAGTTTGTCCTTGGAGGCAAAGAGGGGAATGTATGAGAGTATAGTTTTACCAACGCTCTTATATGGGTGTGAAGCATGGGTGATGAATGTTGCAGCAAGGAGAAGGCTGGAGGCAGTGGAGATGTCATGTCTGAGGGCAATGTGTGGTGCGAATATAATGCAGAGAATTCGTAGTTTGGAAGTTAGGAGGAGGTGCGGGATTACCAAAACTGTTGTACAGAGGGCTGAGGAAGGGTTGTTGAGGTGGTTCGGACATGTAGAGAGAATGGAGCGAAACAGAATGGCTTCAAGAGTGTATCAGTCTGTAGTGGAAGGAAGGCGGGGTAGGGGTCGGCCTAGGAAAGGTTGTGTGCGAGGAGCATGGACTTCCAGCAGGCATGCGTGAGCGTGTTTGATAGGAGTGAATGGAGACAAATGGTTTTTAACACTTGACGTGCTGTTGGAGTGTGAGCAAAGTAACATTTATGAAGGGATTCAGGGAAACCGGCAGGCCGGACTTGAGTCCTGGAGATGGGAAGTACAGTGCCTGCACTCTGAAGGAGGGGTGTTAATGTTGTAGTTTAAAAACTGTAGTGTAAAGCACCCCTCTGGCAAGACAGTGATGGAGTGAATGATGGTGAAAGTTTTTTCTTTTTCGGGCCACCCTGCCTTGGTGGGAATCGGCCAGTGTGATAATAAAAAAAAAAAAATACTGTTAGGGTATAGATTAGTTTGTAGTCATTAACATCAGACGAATCACCATCTTTGTGAATGGGTGTTATCCTGGCTCTTATGAGAACATCTAGAATGGTTAACTCTTCTACAGGAGAATATAACAATAACTTTTCTACTGTACAGTATAAACAATACAACAAAGCTACAGAAAAATAAATTAATCTCTGACCTGATACAGAGGTACCATGTATTATATTTTTCTTGGAACTAGGATCCATACCAGGAGAGTCAGAGGCAAGAAGACAACAGCTTTTAAAACAATCACTTCATAAACACTGAAAAACAAATAATAAAATTATTTACAAAATATATTATCATTAAACTTCTCTCTTGCTAATGCGCTGAGATGTTAAATGTTAGTTTACTCAAAAGTTTACTAAATAAACTTGAAATTCACACATTTTTAGTTTATGACATGTTTTGTCAATCAGGTGGTCCTGCCAAGTGAGTGTGAGAATAATATAAAATGGGTGAATCTGTACACAATGTATCAGAGATTGCAAGGGAGATGTATTTTGGGTACATGAAGCACAGAGTCAAACAGTGTGGCAATCCATATACTGACAATATTTGCAGTCCAACACTGAATGAGGCAACTGTTGCCCCAATAATGGCTAGTGTATGGCCAAATTACACTAAACCATTACCCAGTAAACAGTCACTGAATGGGCAAAAGTTGGAAGTAATTTACCAAAACACACTTGAAACTGCCCTAGTTACCATTACTTTACCCAGTGTAAAACACACTTGACACTGCACTAGTTACCATTACTTTACCCAGTGTAAAACACACTTGACACTGCACTAGTTGCCATTACTTTACCCAGTGTAAAACACACTTGACACTGCACTAGTTACCATTACTTTACCCAGTGTAAAACACACTTGACACTGCACTAGTTGCCATTACTTTACCCAGTGTAAAACACACTTGACACTGCACTAGTTGTCATTACTTTACCCAGTGTAAAACACACTTGACACTGCACTAGTTGCCATTACTTTACCCAGTGTAAAACACACTTGACACTGCATTAACATTTACTTTACCCACTAATTACTTCATTACAGCAATGAGTGACAATGACTGGCACAAAAAGTTTACTGACAACGGAAACATTAACAAATAGGCCAGTATTTATCTACAAAAAATACAAAGCCCCTACACTATGTATTGTTCTATAACTAAGAAGATAACAGTAAAAAGACTAAGTAGCCCATGGCTAACAAATAGCATCCTCATGTTCATTGATCATGCTTACAAGTGTGAGGTCACTGTCAGAGGCAGGAAGCCTAACTAATTTACAGCCACTACTGTACAAGAACGCAGCTCAATATTTATCACCCACTATTCCAACTTTCCCAACAATGCTTAACCCCTTAACTATCCAAACGTAGATCTACGTTCTCTCGTCCAGTGCTCCGAATATTTTGAAAACAAATTTTTTTTTTTAACCCTTTGACTGTTTCCGACGTATAAATACGTCTTACGAGCCAATGTTTCTGACGTATTTATACGCACAAATTCTAGCGGCTTCAAATCGAGCGCCAAAGGCCTGATAGGCCTACACGGGAGAGAATGGGTCTCAGTGGTCGGTGTGCACCCTGTGAAAAAAATCTGGGACCTAGCGGTGCATTGTGGGAACGCCATGTTGTCAGTCCATTTTCACCATGCCTCTCGGTAAGAAGTTCCTCACTCCTCGGCGGATTGGAGGTCTTTTGTTCCCAAGTGATAGCTCTAACAGCGATGAAAGTGTCAGCGACAGTGAATTCAAGGGTTTTCAAGTGAGTGTTACCGAAAAAAGTGCCCAGGATAACGTAAATAGTGACGAAAACCCAGATGACCCACAACCTTCGACCTCTGGTGCTGTGCCGGCTTGTTCACGTTCACGTTCGCCTGTACCAGGACGAAAGAGGAAACTATTTGGTCGTGTACAACACCCTGATGATAGCAGTGATAGTGATAGTGATAGTGATAGTGATTTCAAGGTCATTGAAAGCAGTTCTAGTGACAGTGAGAGTGAATATTCCCCAGTGAAGCGCCAGTATGTACGACGTAGCATGCGGTCTGGTAGTGTTTCATATGTTGTTCCAAGGGGAAGGAGAAACTCTGGGAGCACATCCCGTGGCCCAACACCACGACCTGATAGTGAAGATGACGATATTGTAACGATGGGTATGAATGGTGACAGTGAGGGAGGAGGCAGTGGTGGTGATAGTGAGGGTGGCACGGCCCATGTGGCACCATCACCGGGCCACGCTACTAGCCACGCGGCTGACTCAGCAGAACAACCAGCCTCACCCTACCCCACACTGCCACAACCTGCACCACCACAACCTGCACAGCCACAACCACAGCCACAACCACGGTACAATATCCAGACCCCACCAGCAGACCGCATCTGGGATTGGCAGGACGGTGACGAGTTTGTTCCCAGTCCCCATGACTTTGATGAAACACAAAGTGGAATAAAGCCATCTTGTCCACTTGGGAACAATGCCAGTGAACTGGACTGCTTTGAGTTATTCTTCGATGAACCCCTGATGGACATCATTGTCAGGGAAACCAACACATACTGTGAATACACCATGGCAAATACAATTCTCTCACCAAAATCACGGCTACACAAGTGGAAGGAGACAACTGTGGCAGAGATGTACCTGTTTTTTGCCACAATAATGCTTATGCCACATGTGTATAAGCACACTGTCACCACATACTGGACAACAGATCGCCTGATTTCAACTCCAGGTTTTAGTGACATTATAGGTGTCAATCGTGATAGGTGATACTGTTGCGTATGTTACACTTTTCAGACAAAACCAGGCCTGACAGAAGCGACAGGTTATATAAGATAAGAAATGTGTTTATGTACCTGAAACAAAAGTGCTGCATGTATTTTTATCCCTTCAGGAAGCTTGTTATTGATGAGTCCTTGATTTTATTCAAAGGAAGACTCTCATTCAAGCAATATATACCAAGCAAGAGGAAACGCTTTGGTATAAAGCTATTTGTACTGTGTGATTGCAGAAGTGGTCTTGTTTTAGATATTATTGTGTACACTGGCAGTAATACTTTGAGAGATACCATGAAGTTATTGGGTATCTCTGGTGATGTGGTTCGAACAATGATGGAACCATATCTTGGTAAGGGGCATATGTTATTTACTGATAACTGGTACACAAGCCCCTTACTCAGTGATTTCTTGCGAGTGAACTTGACAGACGTGTGTGGCACAGTGCGTGGTAATCGCAAACATATGCCAAGGTTCGACGCTGGCACTCGCAGAGGTGAGGTGCAAGCCTTTGCTGCCAATGACATCATGGCATTTCGGTCGCATGACAAACGTGATGTCACATTGTTGACATCAGTTCACACAAACGAAATGGTACCCAGTGGCAGGGACAACAGAGAGACCAATGAACCCATTCTAAAGCCTGCAGCTGTCATGGACTACAACCTCAATATGCGCTTAGTGGACAAATGTGACATGCAGATTGGGTTTGCAGACTGTGTACGCAAGAGTTATAAGTGGTATATCAAACTTTTTTTCCATCTTGTTGATATCTCTATGCTAAATGCTTATAACATATACAAGTTGAAGACCAACAAAACACCAAAATATGGTGAATTTTGCCTGTCAGTAATCAGACAAATAATTGCAAAGTACAAAGGAGCAACTCCTGCAATAGACCAGCGCCCACAGACGTCATCTCGTATGAGGCCTGGTGATCACTACCCCATACAACTGCCTCCTACTACTGCCAAGAAAAATGCACAGAAGAGGTGTTATGTATGTATGCATACCACAAAACGCCCACAAACACGCAGAGACACTCGTTTTATGTGTGAGGAGTGTGAAGTGCCCCTCTGCATATACCCATGTTTCAAAGAGTTCCACAAGCTGCAGCAGTTCTAGGAACGTGTTTAGTGACTGTACATATGTATATATATTATGGAACAATAGTAATAAACATTGTTTTGTATTGTTTGTTTGTGTAAACAAAGTGTATACACAAACTAATAGTGATAAAGTTTGTTCTGTTATTGTGTTGTAAATAATGAGTGTATATTTGAACAATGCACCTTACATTGGTCTCACAGGCCACATAAGTTACCTGGAAAAGAAAAATATTGAAAAATGCAAGAAACCTTTGAATTAGAGTAAATAAAAGAATACCGGGTGGGCGGCAGTCGCCGCTGTTGCCGTACGCACGTCAAAGAAGAAACAACACCAGTAATAAAAGAATAACAGCAAGGACCCTAGAACTCAACTTGTCTACCCAGCAGGACGCCAGTGTATCATCAACCCCCCTCACCGCCGCCACCCAGGGAACAACAACAACAACAACAAACATGGCTGACTCCCCCTCCAACTCCACTCCCTTCAAAGGATTCATCCATGATAACTCAGGTATGATTATTCCTGACAATATCAAGGACTACATCGTTGCTCTAGAAAATGAAATCAAAGATATCAAAGCAGCACTCGAGCGACGAGATTCCAAGATAACCAACCTCAAGAATAAGATCCAAAACCTTGAAGAGAAGATTACATCGGGAAGTGTTGACACAGAAAATACTCTAAAAGCAGCTATAGCCAGTCACACTGAGCAAATAACAACAATAAATATGAAGGTTGAAGAAGCAATCAAGGACTGGAATCAGAACATGCACACTCGACTAAATGAATACCTTGATTTCCAAGACGACAAAACTGAACAAGATAAGTTGTCTGATGCAGTTATAATAAACAGTCCACACATTCCTAGTGACATAACACAAGCACAGTGCAAAGAAACTGCTGTCAGGATAATACAGAACCACGTACAAGTCATCGTGCAAAACAATGAAATCAAAGAAACACGTTTGCTAGGAAAACCAGGAAGTAAACACAGTATAATGATCAGACTTCATTCATACGATAAAAGAAAGGACCTAATTAAATCAGCAATTACAATGAAAAATGGAGTGTACATAAATGAGTGTCTAACAAAAAAACGTCAAAACCTTCTGTTCAGGCTGAGAAAACTTAAACAGGAAAACAAAATACATCAGTGTTTCACGCGAGATGGGAAAATACTAGTAAGGAAAACATCAACAGGACAACAATATACCATCTCAAACGAACATGATTTCTCTACCTTCCTTAGAAAAGCTGACATTTCTGTAACAGATTAGATAAGTGCCCTTAATACATATATATGTGTGGTGCATATAGTGTACGTTACTATTATATTGTACATTATTATTTTTATTATTTTTCATCACTAGCTAATGCCAACTACCTCCAATACTCTATACTTCTTTCTTACTGCTATTAATTGCTCATAATTTTAAATTACAAGTCAAATCTTACTCCAAATTAATAATATTCATTTTTCTTACCTGTCCATTTAATTTTGTTTATCACTACTTGTTTTTTAGTCACTTTTCATTGTGTATGCAATTAGTGTATATTCCAATTACTTTTTTGCAAGTACCAAAACTATCTTTTGCTAGCTAGTACCAACTACCTCATTTTTTTTTACTTTTATTGTGCAATAAACTGCTCAATTTATCTAATATTACAAATCAGATCTTACTCCTAAACCAATATTATTTCATAGTGACCATCTGTCCATTTAACTTTGTTTACCATTACTTAATTTTAGTCCCTTATATATTTTCTCCTTTATTTTAGCTTTATATAACTACCCTAGTTTATACATTCACAATTGTTAAAATAATCAAGGTGCTATTCTCAGGTGCTAAAGTAGAACAAGTTCACAATTTTGCCATTATATTCCAAAACTCATTTATTTTATAGTACTACCTACTATCATATTCCCAAGCTCCATTATTTGATCATCACTTTATTTGTACTAGTCCCTTTTATATTGTCTCCTTTATTTTAGCTTAAAAAAAAAAAAAAAACTACCTTAGCTCATTATTTTACATTTGTTAAATAATTCAGGTGCTATTTTTTTTAGCTTAAGACTATTTACTCTGTTTTATACTTAATTCTACCTATAGATTCACTACTAATCTTATGATTACAAGCATTGATCCTGATACCAACCTCTTATTTAATGACTTAAATGAATCAAACAGTTACTGTAATTACTACACTGCAGAACAATCAAAGGCACTTCTCAGTGCCAACAACAACATAACTATCTTTAACTACAATATCAGATCTTTAAGCAAGCATTACGATGACCTCATAGCATTACTAAATTCCTTACATGCCAATATGTCCATCATTACACTAACTGAAACCTGGCTAAAGCCTGATAGTACAGATGTCTATGCCATTCCTGGTTACACAGCCATACACAACTGTAGGCCAGACCAACAAGGGGGTGGCACAGCCATATACTACTCAGACCAACTAGAATGTATCACTAATACTTGCACAAGAGATGAACATGGGGAATATATAATAGCCAAATTCAAATCCAAATACCTACAAAAACCTCTCACATTGATAAACATCTACAGAGTTCCACAGTCAAACATTAGCCAATTTAGTCAAAACCTAGGAAGTATGATAACTGATGCACGCATGAACAAAGATCACTTACTACTCTCAGGTGACTTCAATATAAATCTCCTGCAAGACCAGGACCCACACGTTACTGAATTCACAAACACAATGAGTAACTGTATGTTGCTACCAACAGTAACAAAACCTACAAGAGTTACAGAGACTAGTGTTTCCCTACTTGACCACATCTGGACCAACACCATATCCCCTTTAAAATCAGGCATAATTACAGATAATACCACAGACCACTACCCTACTTTCCTCATAACAACTCTTGGTAAATTACCCCAAGACACTACTAAAGTCACCTTCAGACTTCACAATGAGGCAGCCATTAATAACTTCACAACAGCAGTAGCAAACATTGACTGGCACACTGAGCTAGAAATCAATACAGATATTGACGAATGTATTAATAATTTTCTAAAAAAGACCCAATACCTCTATAACAAGCACTGCCCTAAAAAAACTAAGCAGATGACAGCTAAGAGACTGAACAGTCCCTGGCTAACACCCAGCATTCTCAAATCCATAAATACAAAACACCAATATGAAAAACAGTACAGAATGGGTCACATGACCAGAGACCAAACAAAACGTTACTCGTCAATCCTAACCACCCTGATAAGAAGGGCAAAAAAATTGTATTATGAGAACAGATTATCCAACTTACGAGGTGATATAAAAAAGACCTGGAAAACCCTATCAGAAATTCTGGGAACAAAAAAGATATCACGAAATAGCGAAATAAAATTAGCAAAATCAGATGAACCCCAACTCCCACCAACAGAAACAGCAAACAGACTCAATGATTTCTTCTCCACTATAGGACAAAACCTTGCCAATAAAATCCCAAGCTCAGATACCCCACCAAATGACTACCTCACCGGCAACTACCCGAACACACTGTTCCTAGCTCCGACTAACCCATACGAAGTCTCCCTTATTATCAACGCACTAAAAAACAAGGCAGGAGATTTAAATACCTTACCACCCTTTATATACAAAAAAGTGTCACAAGTGCTATCACCAATCATTGCAACACTCTTTAACAAATCCATTGAATCCTCCACCTTCCCTACAGTACTCAAAATAGCAAGGGTCACCCCGATCCACAAAGGAGGAGACCAAACAGAGTTGAATAACTATAGGCCAATATCCAACTTACACCCTCTCTCAAAAATCTTCGAAAAATTAATTCATAAACGAATCTACTCCTACCTTATCTCCCAAAACATACTCAACCCCTGCCAATTTGGATTCAGGCCTAATAAAAATACTAATGATGCTATTATACACATGCTAGAACATATATACAATGCAATAGAGAAAAAAGAAGTCCCACTGGGGATCTTCATTGACTTACGTAAAGCTTTTGATACAGTTGACCATGACTTGCTCCACGTAAAATTGTCACACTATGGTATAAGAGGGCACTCCCTCAACTACCTCAAGTCATACCTCAGCAACAGAAGCCAATATGTGTACGCAAATGGGGCAAACTCTTCTGCACAACCAATTACAGTTGGTGTCCCACAGGGAAGTGTCCTTGGCCCTCTTCTCTTTCTCCTATACATAAATGACCTACCAAATGCTTCGCAATTACTCAAACCCACACTATTTGCTGATGACACAACATACGTCTTCTCCCACCCGAGCCCAGTCACGCTAGCCAATACTGTAAATACCGAATTACAGAAAATATCTACCTGGATGAGTACTAACAAACTTACACTAAACATTGACAAAACCTACTTCATTCAGTTTGGTAACAGAGCTACAGATGTCCCTCTTAACATAATGATAAACGGATCACCTATCACAAAGCTAACAGAGGGAAAATTCTTAGGAATCCACCTTGATAATAGACTCAAATTTCATACACATATACAACAAATTTCTAAGAAAATTTCCAAGACTGTAGGCATACTATCGAAGATACGGTACTATGCTCCACAGTCAGCCCTCCTGGCCCTATATCACTCTCTTATTTACCCCTATCTCACCTATGGAATTTGTGCATGGGGCTCAACAACAAGTAACCATCTCAGACCACTAATTACCCAACAAAAGGCTGCAGTTAGAATGATAACAAATTCTCACTACAGGCAGCACACTCCACCAATATTCAATACACTCAACCTACTCACCATACAAAACATCCATACTTATTACTGCACCTATTACATACATAGAACACTCAACTCTGATATTAACCCTCCCCTCAAACATCTCCTTGCCAACCTCAACAGAACACATGACCATAACACAAGGCACAGATCACTCTTTGATATTCCTCGTGTCCATCTCACACTATGCAAAAACTCAATGCACATAAAAGGCCCTAAAATCTGGAATTCATTACCTGTAAATATAAAAGAAACACTACCTGTTTATAAATTCAAGTCTCTTCTCAAAGATCACTTACTCACCCAAAACCAAATAAATACTGAATAACTGAACCTTATAAATTGTATATCTTAAATGTTTCTCACAATTATATCACATAAATGTTAAACCTAAAACCCAATCTAACTTTATTATTTTTTAAATACACTACCTAACAGAATACTCCATTCTACTGAATTTACAACAATGCATGCAACCATATGACCTGTCTTTGTAATACTCACTTGTGCTTTATAGTAATCTGTTTACATTAATGTTTTTCACTGATTTCATCATTGCTTAGTTAATCTTAAGTTAATTTTAAGCCAGCCCGTAATGCTATGCATAGTATAAGTGGCTTTGGCATGCTGCTCTTATCTGTATTTTTTTGTACCTCTGTATGTGTGCTCAAATTATAAATAAATAAATAAATAAAATAAAATAAATTTCTGCAAACTTTGCGGCTCTATATCTCGGTAAGTACTGATGGCAAAAAATTTTTTTTAGGCTTAAAACACTAGTAAAAATATTCCTAACATTTTCATGAGAAAAAATAATTTTTTTTTTTTTCGAATATTTGGCGACATAGAATGACAGTTTCAGAGAGGGCCCTGAAACAGTCAAAGGGTTAATAAAGAGGACATTTTTTTACATAAACCAATGTAAAAAAAATCTAGAGTCAGTACTTACAGAGATATAAGGCCGCAAAGTCGGCACTTGTCGCTCACCTGACGGCAACATGAAGCACTGTCGCTTGCAGAGGTGTTGCCGATATACTTTTTTTTCTCATTTTTTTTTAATTTGTACATTTTTTTTATGTTCTGATAATTACAACTGGTAGTAGTTCTTGTGATTTAATAGCTAATTTTTATTCTGACACTAATATTAAGTACTGAAATAGTACTCAAATACAGTGGACCCCCGGATACCGTTGGCATCACATAACGATTAATCCGCATACCGCTTGCTTTAATCGCAAAAATTTTGCCTCGCATACCGCTTAAAAACCCGCTCACCGATTTTCGTCCGAGACGCGTCCAATGTGCGCCCTCAGCCAGCCTCACATGTGCCGCCAGTGGCATTGTTTACCAGCCAGCCTCCGCGGTAACATCCAAGCATACAATCGGAATATTTCGTATTATTACAGTGTTTTCGGTGCTTTTTCTGGAAAATAAGTGACCATGGGCCCCAAGAAAGCTTCTAGTGCCAACCCTACAGCAATAAGGGTGAGAATTCCAATAGAGATGAAGAAAGAGATCATTGATAAGTATGAAAGTGGAGTGCGTATCGCCGACCTGGTCAGGTTGTACAAGAAACCCCAATCAACCATCGCTACTATTGTGGGCACCAGAAAGGCAATCAAGGAAGCTGTTCTTGCCAAAGGTTTAACTGTGTTTTCGAAACAAAGATCGCAAGTGATGGAAGATGTTGAGAGACTCTTATTGGTGTGGATAAATGAAAAACAGCTAGCAGGAGATAGCGTCTCTCAAGCGATCATAAGCGAAAAGGCTAGGAAGTTGCATGAGGATTTAATTAAAAAAATGCCTGCAACTAGTGCTGATGTGAGTGAATTTAAGGCCAGCAAAGGTTGGTTTGAGAGATTTAAGAAGCGTAGTGGCATACATAGTGTGATACGGCATGGTGAGGCTGCCAGTTCGGACCACAAAGCGGCTGAAAAATATGTGCATGAATTCAAGGAGTACATAGAGACTGAAGGACTGAAACCTGAACAAGTGTTTAATTGTGATGAAACAGGCCTGTTTTGGAAGAAAATGCCAAGCAGGACCTACATTACTCAGGAGGAAAAGGCACTCCCAGGACATAAGCCTATGAAAGACAGGCTTACTTTGTTGATGTGTTCCAATGCTACTGGTGATTGCAAAGTTAAGCCTTTATTAGTGTATCACTCTGAAACTCCCAGAGCGTTCAGGCAAAAGAATGTCCTCAAGGAGAATTTGTGTGTGCTGTGGAGGGCAAACAGTAAGGCATGGGTCACTAGGGACTTTTTCTATGACTGGTTACGCCATGCATTTGCCCCCAATGTGAAAGATTACCTAACTGAAAAGAAATTAGAACTTAAGTGCCTCCTGGTGTTAGACAATGGCCCTGGTCATCCTACAGACGTGGCAGAGCGACTTTATGGGGACATGAAATTCATTAAGGTGAAGTTTTTGCCTCCTAATACCACTCCTCTCCTGCAGCCCATGGACCAGCAGGTTATTGCAAACTTCAAAAAACTGTACACAGAAGCTCTGTTTGAAAGGTGCTTTGTAGTGACCTCAGAAACTCAACTGACTCTAAGAGAGTTTTGGAGAGAGCACTTTAATATCCTCAATTGTGTAAACCTTATAGGTAAGGCTTGGGAGGGAGTGACTAAGAAGACCTTGAACTCTACTTGGAAGAAACTGTGGCCAGAATGTGTAGACAAAAGGGATTTTGAAGGGTTTGAGGCTAACCCTGAGAGGATTATGCCAGTTGAGGAATCCATTGTGGCATTGGGAAAGTCCTTGGGGTTGGAGGTTAGTGGGGAGGATGTGGAAGAGTTGGTGGAGGAGGACAATGAAGAACTAACCACTGATGAGCTGATAGATCAACTTCAACAGCAAGAGGCCAGACCTGAGGAAACTGGTTCAGAGGAGGGGAGAGAGAAATTGAAGAAGTTGCCTACTACAAAGATTAAGGAAATGTGTGCAAAGTGGCTTGAAGTGCAAACCTTTTTTGATGAAAATCACCCTCACACAGCTATTGCAAGCCGTGTTGGCAACCTGTACACTGACAATGTTGTGAAACACTTTAGGGAAGTCATAAAGGAACGAGAGGTACAGGCCACTATGGACAGATATGTTGTGCGAAAGAAGTCCAGTGACTCTGAAGCTGGTCCTAGTGGCATTAAAAGAAGAAGGGAAGTAACCCCAGAAAAGGACTCGACACCTCAAGTCTTAATGGAAGGGGATTCCCCTTCTAAACACTAACACTCTCTCTCCCCTCCTCCCATCCCATCAATCATCACCAGATCTTCAATAAAAGTAAGTGTCATGTAAGTGTGCATGCCTTTTTCAGTTTGTGTGTATTAAAATTAACATTTCATGTGGTAAAAAAAAAAATTTTTCATACTTTTGGGTGTCTTGCACGGATTAATTTGATTTCCATTATTTCTTATGAGGAAAATTCATTCGCATACCGATTATTTCGCATACCAATGACCCCTCTTGCACGGATTAAAATCGGTATGCGGGGGTCCACTGTAGTCACAAACACAGTGACAGGAAAACATTTTCACCTACCTCAGTCACATACCATTGTCTAGAAATATATACATAGTATTTATAGGTCCCAGCAATGTTTTGGATATGCAGGAGTATATAATAATAATAATAATAATAATAATAATAATAATAATAATAATAATAATAATAATAATAATAATAATAATAATGTTCCCTTAAAGCATGATGTAAGACAAGTATCAGTCCACTGCTGACAGTGCAGCAATGGTGACATTTGTTTTCACTGTTATATGTAAACATGTCTGTCTAGCTCTCTATCTCTGTCTCTGCTTACCTGTCTCTCTGTCTGCTTCTCTCTCTGTCTTTGACGAGTGTCAATCCACTGCTGACAGTGCAGTTGTGGTGACAGTTGATGAGCATCCACTGCCTTGGCTAACTTCACAACAGCATTAGCAAACATTGATTGGCACACTGAGCTAGAAATCAATACAGATATTGACGAATGTATTAATAATTTTCTAAAAAAGACTCAATACCTCTATAACAAGCACTGCCCTAAAAAAACTAAGCAGATGACAGCTAAGAGACTGAACAGTCCCTGGCTAACACCCAGCATTCTCAAATCCATAAATACAAAACACCAATATGAAAAACAGTACAGAATGGGTCACATAACCAGAGACCAAACAAAACGTTACTCGTCAATCCTAACCAGCCTGATAAGAAGGGCAAAAAAATTGTATTATGAGAACAGATTATCCAACTTACGAGGTGATATAAAAAAGACCTGGAAAACCCTATCAGAAATTCTGGGAACAAAAAAGATATCACGAAATAGCGAAATAAAATTAGCAAAATCAGATGAACCCCAACTCCCACCAACAGAAACAGCAAACAGACTCAATGATTTCTTCTCCACTATAGGACAAAACCTTGCCAATAAAATCCCAAGCTCAGATACCCCACCAAATGACTACCTCACCGGCAACTACCCGAACACACTGTTCCTAGCTCCGACTAACCCATACGAAGTCTCCCTTATTATCAACGCACTAAAAAACAAGGCAGGAGATTTAAATACCTTACCACCCTTTATATACAAAAAAGTGTCACAAGTGCTATCACCAATCATTGCAACACTCTTTAACAAATCCATTGAATCCTCCACCTTCCCTACAGTACTCAAAATAGCAAGGGTCACCCCGATCCACAAAGGAGGAGACCAAACAGAGTTGAATAACTATAGGCCAATATCCAACTTACACCCTCTCTCAAAAATCTTCGAAAAATTAATTCATAAACGAATCTACTCCTACCTTATCTCCCAAAACATACTCAACCCCTGCCAATTTGGATTCAGGCCTAATAAAAATACTAATGATGCTATTATACACATGCTAGAACATATATACACTGCAATAGAGAAAAAAGAAGTCCCACTGGGGATCTTCATTGACTTACGTAAAGCTTTTGATACAGTTGACCATGACTTGCTCCACGTAAAATTATCACACTATGGTATAAGAGGGCACTCCCTCAACTACCTCAAGTCATACCTCAGCAACAGAAGCCAATATGTGTACGCAAATGGGGCAAACTCTTCTGCACAACCAATTACAGTTGGTGTCCCACAGGGAAGTGTCCTTGGCCCTCTTCTCTTTCTCCTATACATAAATGACCTACCAAATGCTTCTCAATTACTCAAACCCACACTATTTGCTGATGACACAACATACGTCTTCTCCCACCCGAGCCCAGTCACGCTAGCCAATACTGTAAATACCGAATTACAGAAAATATCTACCTGGATGAGTACTAACAAACTTACACTAAACATTGACAAAACCTACTTCATTCAGTTTGGTAACAGAGCTACAGATGTCCCTCTTAACATAATGATAAACGGATCACCTATCACAAAGCTAACAGAGGGAAAATTCTTAGGAATCCACCTTGATAATAGACTCAAATTTCATACACATATACAACAAATTTCTAAGAAAATTTCCAAGACTGTAGGCATACTATCGAAGATACGGTACTATGCTCCACAGTCAGCCCTCCTGGCCCTATATCACTCTCTTATTTACCCCTATCTCACCTATGGAATTTGTGCATGGGGCTCAACAACAAGTAACCATCTCAGACCACTAATTACCCAACAAAAGGCTGCAGTTAGAATGATAACAAATTCTCACTACAGGCAGCACACTCCACCAATATTCAATACACTCAACCTACTCACCATACAAAACATCCATACTTATTACTGCACCTATTACATACATAGAACACTCAACTCTGATATTAACCCTCCCCTCAAACATCTCCTTGCCAACCTCAACAGAACACATGACCATAACACAAGGCACAGATCACTCTTTGATATTCCTCGTGTCCATCTCACGCTATGCAAAAACTCAATGCACATAAAAGGCCCTAAAATCTGGAATTCATTACCTGTTAATATAAAAGAAACACTACCTGTTTATAAATTCAAGTCTCTTCTCAAAGATCACTTACTCACCCAAAACCAAATAAATACTGAATAACTGAACCTTATAAATTGTATATCTTAAATGTTTCTCACAATTATATCACATAAATGTTAAACCTAAAACCCAATCTAACTTTATTATTTTTTAAATTCACTACCTAACAGAATACTCCATTCTACTGAATTTACAACAATGCATGCAACCATATGACCTGTCTTTGTAATACTCACTTGTGCTTTATAGTAATCAGTTTACATTAATGTTTTTCACTGATTTCATCATTGCTTAGTTAATCTTAAGTTAATTTTAAGCCAGCCCGTAATGCTATGCATAGTATAAGTGGCTTTGGCATGCTGCTCTTATCTGTATTTTTTTTTGTACCTCTGTAAGTGTGCTCAAATTATAAATTTGTTTTCACTGTTACACACAAACATGTGTCTGTCTGTCTGTCTGTCTGTGTCTAGCTTTCTGTCTGTCTATCTAGCTCTGTTTATCTCTGTCTCTGCTTATCTGTCTCTCTGCTTGTCTCTCTTTCTGTCTCTCTGCTTGTCTCTCTTTCTGTCTCTCTGCTTGCCTCTCTGTCTCAGAGAGAGCCACTCGTGAACCAACAGGTATTACACACGACGCAGTTGGCAGTCGTCATCATGTCTGATCCCTCAGCAAGTGTAAATGTGTATTATTTGCCAGTCATGTTTACTACGCATTTAATATCTACAAGCATAGTATAGCACCCAGGAGCTGAGTCTCGACCCCTGCAACCACAATTATGAGAGTATAATTAGGTGAGTACTTTGTCTGGATTTTTTGGGTTATCCAAGGTAATTTACACTACGTATAACTGTATTTCTGTGTACCTGGAGTAGGGCCTGAGTGGTTGAGGGGAGAGGACATGTGTGTGTTGAGTGAGGTCCTAGGCCTTCTATCTCAGAACTGCTTATTTCACCCGACAGATAACTCATCATGCAACTCGTATCATTGGATCGCAGCTGCACTGTTGCTGGAACTCTTATGTGTGAGCTGTGACTAGTGATATACCTAGTGAAACAAACTTGTTGATTTGAAGTGACTCTAGAAGGCCTACCTTCACTACCCCTTGCCTGCCTCCTCCCCTCCTTCCTTGATTTGGAACTCAGCCATTCGCCTCTATTCACTTACGGTCTAGAGGCAGATTTTGCCAGTCCTCATAACTGCTTGAGTGCCAGTGTCAGCCCTGGCAGCACTCCACGATTTGTCTCTCACTCTTCTTACGAATGTGTCTCCTGTGTGCCTATTTGCCTGCTAGAAGCAAATCCCCAAGTGGTTGACATGGGTTTAGCAAGCACATTCAAGCAGGCTTGAAAGCAACACTCCAAGCCAGCCAGGACAAGCTAAGGTAGCCTGCATTTACAGCTGGCCTGACCCCCAGCATGTAGTATACTGTACATATTTTTTCTACAGTGTTGCTGCCATACCAGTGTTTTCCTGTAGTGGCTTAGTTAAGAACAATTTAATGATCATTGCAGTACCTGGTAACTCCTTTGGCTACCAGAGATGGCTTTTTAAGTAGGATATGCCAGAGGTTCAGCTATGGACAAAGTAAGTTTGTGCTGATTTGTTTGTGCACAATGTGAAAATTCGTCTGTCATTCCAAGGCACATGTGCTAGAAGTGTTAAGTGTTGTAGGTTTGGAGTAACTATTTGCATGAGTATTGCAGCAGATTTCGCTGACCCAGGACAAGGTGCGAGCATCGGTACCAACATAGGCTTAATATGGCTGAGGAATGCCTGGCATGGTGGGTGACCTTGAGAGTGGCACTATAAGACCCGCATGCCACTTACACCCATATTGTTTGCGTCTAGTGAGGTAAATGTCCCTTCCTTGACTTTCCTATTCATTGGTATCCCTTAACTCATCGCCATTATCATCATATAGGATGAGGGCGGGTTTAGCTGATCCAGGCTAAACAGCACTCCAAGCCAGCCAGTCCAAGCCAAGTTAGCCTGCAGTTACAGCTGTTCTGACCCACAGCACATCTCTGTGAACGTTCTACAGTGCTCCAGCCATACCAATGTTTTCCTGCATCGAGAAAGCAAAGCCTGAGAAAGCCAGTGTGAAATCTGCTTTCAGTGTCTCTGCACTGCTTTGCATTGCCAGTAAAATGCCAGTAAAAGCAAACATTTACCTAGTGGCTTAGTGTGGGTTGATAAGTCGGATGAAGAGCGGAGTAGCTGTGTTGCTACCACCCACATATCTCTCCATGCTTGAACATGTCCACTATTGCTCACAGACCAGGTGAAGAAAGAAGATATTTTGAGCGCTGATGATAAGGTCGGAGGTTCTGCGAGTTGTCAGAAAGCGCATATTCATCCCTCAGAAGTCGCCTCCTGTGAAGACGCTGTGTTATGTAGTTGGTGCGTGGGTCGCCAGATACACCCCACCCAGAGTAACTACATCAACTTTCTTTCACCTCTACACTAGGATTATTTCTGACTTTCAGCAACAGTGTTTTGCTTTATAGAAAGTTATATGTCCTTTGTAAGCCTGTATTAAGACTTCAAAATGCTCAGAATTTATTTCAGTGTAGTGACTCCTTACATTTATTAACTCAATGTAATGCATTGTCTGCTCAGTGTAACTATACTATTAAATATGGTTACACAATTAAGTTGCTTGTCCTAGTGTCGTTACTCTGTTTTCTAATACATTTTCTCATTCAGACTGAAACTTTACTGCTAAATTCCTGGTACTACATCAAATTGCACTGTTCATCTGTGCTGTGAGTGTGTAATTTATGCTATTTTTATAAAATTAAGTAAATTTTGTACACAGGTGCAGCTGCATGAGTTGCCATGCATGGCAGCATGTGTGTGCATTGTCTGGGATAGCCCGGGTGAGTCAGACCAGATGACTATTTCCATTGTCATTTTTACTGCGATTATTGCATCTTTTACTGTGAACAAGCTTACTCCTGCATGATGTTCAGTTTCATGAATACTTTCTTGAGTGATTAGGCCGGTGGCCCAGTGGCCTGGTGGCTAAAGTTCCCGCTTCACACACAGAGGGCCTGGGTTCGATTCCCAGCGGTGGAAACATTTCGACACGTTTCCTTACACCTGTTGTCCTGTTCACCTAGCAGCAAATAGGTACCTGGGTGTTAGTCGACTGGTGTGGGTCGCATCCTGGGGGACAAGATTAAGGACTCCAATGGAAATAAGTTAGACAGTCCTCGATGACGCACTGACTTTCTTGGGTTATCCTGGGTGGCTAACCCTCCGGGGTTAAAAATCCGAACGAAATCTTATCTTATCTTAGGTTACATTTAAACTGTGTTATGCAGGAGTCAGCCTGTTAACTTCTATTTTCCTTGCCATCTCATCTAATGAGTTTAGCGCCAAGTTAAGATTGTAATAGTAACAATTTGCAATCATTATATTTCTACCTATACAATGTGTAAATTGCTTTTGATTATTTGAGCAACTGGATTAAAGTGTTCAACTTTTCACACACCTAGTGAATGAATGCAAACTTGCACTGACATTAACTCTCAAAGGAATAAAGGTGGTTTTGCTAACCCAAGTGTAAGAGACTGACTTTCTCACTTCAAGCAGCTGAACTAGAAGTGACCTATGGATGTGAACAAAGTAAATGATGGTGAAGGCAAATTCAAACATTATAGAAGTAAGGAAGCTTTGAAAAAAGAAAGAGGATTTCAAAGGAGGCTTATTGCAAGATGCAACGAGAGTGACACCAGCCATCGCAGAATGGTTAGGCTTGATTTTCCTGCCAACACTGAGTTTGAGGTCAAGTATAGATGGTTTTACGAAGCTACAATAGACAACCCAGAGGAAAACCTTCAGATTCGTTTTCGTCATGATGAGGATAATTACGTTTTTGTTACTAACAACCAAGCATTCGTAGAAAAACTTCTTAATTATAAATATGCTAACATCCAACTCCAAGCTGCCCCACCAAGATCACCTAAAGTGCTTATTGTTATCCACAATGTCAATAAGTGCTTGGATCCTAAATTCCTATTGTCAGATCAAGTTGCAAACCCTCGTCGACTTCCAAATGATCTGATATTGGCTGAGTGGATTGGCCAAGGGACTCCACCATCATATATCCACTCTCAGGCAGCACTTAACAGGAGTTACAAAATAGCCTTGTACAAACCACCTCACCGTAGATGCTATCAGCGCTGGGGTCACACTGCTTGGAAATACCCAGCTAAGTCACACTGGTGTGCAGTGTGTGCCAAGGCCCCTCCTTTTCACCAGTGCTATGATATGATCAAGAAACACCAGACTGCTGCATTACAATGTATCAACTGTAAGACCCCAGGAGTCACAGTTGCTCATGCTGACTGCAGAGTGAAAGCTGCCCACATTGCCAACCGCAGGATTCCCGACTCACTCATCACCCCCCATGATGAGGAGGTAGGCCTACCAGATACTTTATGTCTGAATACTGGCCCATGCCTGGTTTCAGACTTATGTGGTTGAGCAAGTCACTCTGGGAGTTCATCACCAGAGCACGATCACATCTGGTATAAACACTAGTGATGTTGCTGGTGTTGACACACTTGTCTGGCTAAGTCAGCTGTCAGTCAGCCACCTTGCTCAGCTGACCAGGACTTCATACCTCCAGGTGAAGCTAGTCTTGCTCGGATGGTACACAACATGCAGCTATGCATAACAGTATTTGAGAAGCAACAATGATGCTTGAAACAACAACTTGAGCACTGGGAAGAAAAACTTACAGAGGGTGCAAATGAGTACAGCAACACACAGATTGTCAGCCATTATGAAAATGAGTGTGGTGATGAACAAGCTGAAGAGTGCAGTGGTATTGATAATTACAAAAGTGATGAGTCTAATAGTGGTGTTTTCAATCACAGTGAAGATAATAAGGGCAGTGGTGACCATCATGATAGTAAAAATGATGAGTGTAATGTATTGATAAATACTGAGTGTGGAGGTGACCCGGTTGTCGATACTGGTCTATGCAGCACTGGTGTTCATAATTTTAGTCATAACGATGAGGAAAATGGTACCTGTGATGATAGTGATGAGTGTAATAGAAGTGGAGAGGTGAGTGCAAGGAATAGTGTCACCTGCCATACATTCACAGACTAAGAGTTCCATGCCCTCTGCAAACAAAGACTCCCACAAGGCCTCCATAATGGAAGTGCACTTAAGAGACTCATGGGTAAGGATAATACTGATGATACTGATATTGATTACATCTATTTGCTATTTAGTAAGTTTTTTTCATTTTGCGGAGAAATTGAATACTATCCTTGGACTTTTACAATGGAACCAAACTAGTATAAACTGTCTATTTTAAGTTGGAACATTGCATCACTTAGAAAAAGATTTCCTGACCTTCATCATAAAGTAACTACTGAACCCATTGATAGTGTGTGTCTACAAGAGAGCAGAGTCCCTGAAAAATCTCAACCCCCTAAACTGCCCTCATTTGTTATGTATAACCTCAAATCTCCTAACTCATGTGTTTTATATATTAAAAAATCACTTCCCCATCAACTTCTCACACATAAGAAAATAGAGGGGCTACAATGCCATGGTGTTAGGAATTATATTGGGAACTATGCTCTCAACATATTTAACTTGTATGCTCCTGCCGATAAATTTAATTACTTGGAGCTCCCAACTTGTGCTCAGTCTGAACCTACTCTTATTATTGGCGATTATAATGCAAGAGACAAAAGCATTGGAAACTCAGTTTGGTAATCGTAATGGTAAACAACTGTTGTCACTCATGAACAGTCATGATAATGTACAAATTGTAAGTGACCTTGAACCCACACATATCTATGGAGGTGTATTTGATCTATGTCTTGGCTTCAACATTACTTTTGCCAGCTGCGAGTCTTCCATTGTAACAGATAAATCATCAGACCATTTCCAAGGTTAACCTCACTAGATATTGGTAATACTATCCTACCTGGTGGGATATTCAAACGGAAACTGTTTTAACGTTCCCCCTGATCAACATGATGACTTTGTCGTACATGTGACTGACTGGTGTATTTCCTAGAAGTGTTCCTCTGTTGAGACTTTTAACAATGACCTTCTGAGTAGTATTCAGAACTACTTAGAGCCTCCACTGAAAGCTCCTGGTATTCTAAACCCGACTAACTTCCGTAACAGTCATAACTCTTATAAAAACCATATCTATTACAATGATCTTAAACTTCGAACATTGAAACACACTGCTCGCTGACTAGGCCTAGTCCATAGAAACCAGCGTACCCTTGAAATGCTGAGGCTCTTCCAAACTGCCCTTGCTGCTGCCAGAGAGCATATGATAGAGCTGTGGCAAACAGACTGGGAACAATTTGTCAATGATCTCAATGCTCACACCCCACTTAACCGGGCATGGAGGGACATAAACAGAATTAAGGGTAACAGAAATGGTCAGATCGCATACCTTCATCCCTTACACTGTGCGAATGAGTTAGTCAGTGCTTGGGCTGCTACATCTACCTATGACAATCTTCCCAGTATCACACAGGCAAAATTAATGGACAAATATGATGCAAGGGAGAAACTGATTTGCTCTGTAACTTTCCTTTCACTAACTTTGAACTTGATGCAGCACTAACTAAGGGTAGCTCCACGTCGCCTGGGAAGGATGGTATTACTAACCCTTTCAGGGTCCGTCCCGTAGATCTACGGCTGGTCGGTGAGTGTCCAAACCGTAGATCTACGCCAAAATTCTAGCACCGTCAAATTTAGCGCGAAAGCGCTCATAGGCCTACATATGAGAGAATGGGTCTGCGCCGTGGGTGTGCGCCGTAAACAAAAAATCTAGGCGCCTGCATAGCATTGTGGGAACGCCGGCTCAGTCACCCTTGTTCACCATGCCTTGTCGCAAGTCAGCTCTCACTCCCCGGAAAATTGGGACTCTCCTCTTCCTGTCTGATAGTTCTGACACTGATGGAAGTGGAAATGAAGACGAATTCTACGGCTTTGATAAGTTAGTGACCGAAAATAATGACCAGGATATCGATAATAGTGCAGAAAACCCCGACGATCCTCGACCTTCTACCTCTGGTGTGGGCACTCGTGACTCACGGTCGGGTGTTCCTAAACATAAGAGAAAACTAATATTTTCCCGTGGTCTGGCCTCTGACTTCAGTAATGACGATGATTCTGACGTGGATTGTGATTTTATTGCGCTCGACGATCATTCGAGTAGTGATAGTGAGGAAACATATTCACCAGTGAAGCGTCGGTATGTTCGCCGCAGCATGTGCTCGGGTAGTGTACCCTATGCTGTGCCCAGGGGACGGAGTACATCCCGGAGTACATCCCGTGGCCCTACACCCGTTTTAGGTAGTGATAGTGAGGATGATGTGGCTACACTTGGCATGGATGGGCCACAGACATCAGTGGATGGTGTTAGTGGGGCTGGTGGTGGTAGTGGCACCGCCATGCGTGACTCGCTGTGCCACGCGGGGACCCACGCTGCTGACTCATCAGTTCAAGGACAAAGCGGAGCGTCACCCACCAGCCCGCCACAACCACCCGTACAACCAGCCTATGATGTCCAGTATCCACCAGCAAACCGTATCTGGGATTGGCAGCAAAATCCCAATTTTGTTCCCAGCCCTCACCACTTTGATGACTCTCAAAGTGGAATTCTACCTACCTGTCCCCTTGGAACCACGGCCAATGAACTGGAATTCTTTGAATTATTCTTTGACCAGCCATTGATGGAAATTATTGTCAGGGAAAGTAATAAGTATTTTCAGTACACCATGGCAAATACGATCTTATCACCACAGTCAAGACTACACAGGTGGAAAGAGACGACTGTTGCAGAAATGTATTTGCTTTTTGCAACAATAATGCTTATGCCTCACGTCTATAAGCATAATATAAAAGCATACTGGTCCACAGATCGGCTAATTTGTACCCCATCCTTCAGTGAAATAATACCAGTGAACAGGTTTATCTTACTGTTACGTATGTTGCACTTCTCTGACAAAACCAGGCCTGACAGAAGTGACAGGTTATACAAGATTAGAAATGTTTTCATGTATCTCAAACAAAAGTTCAGGATATACTTTTATCCATTCAAGAATCTTGTAATTGACGAGTCTTTGATTTTGTTCAAAGGTAGACTGTCATTCAAGCAGTATATACCGAGCAAGAGGAACCGCTTTGGTATAAAATTGTTTGTACTCTGTGATTGTGACAGTGGCCTGGTGTTGGATATTGTTGTATACACGGGTAGTAAAACACTGAAAGATACCAAGATGTTATTGGGTATATCAGGTGACGTAGTGAGAAACATGATGGCACCTTATCTTGGTAAGGGCCATACATTATATACCGATAACTGGTACACAAGCCCATTACTCAGTGATTTCATGCGAGTGAACAAGACAGATGTGTGTGGCACAGTGCGTTCTAATCGTAAACATATGCCCAGGCTCAACGCAGGTGTTCGTGGTGATGACGTGCAGGTGTTTACTGCCAATGACATCATGGCATTACGGTGGCATGACAAACGAGATGTCACATTGTTGACAACCATTCACCGTAATGAAATGCAAGACAGTGGCAAAGTTGATCGAGTGACTAATGAACGTATTCGAAAACCAGTGACAGTGATTGATTATACACAAAACATGCGCTTGGTTGACAAATGTGACATGCAGATTGGTTTTGTTGACTGTGTTCGTAAGAGTTACAAGTGGTACATGAAACTTTTCTTCCATCTCATGGACATTTCAATGCTCAATGCATATAATATGTACCAAATAAAGACTGGCAACAGACCACCGTATGGTGAATTTTGTTTGTCTGTTGTCAGACAACTCATAATGAAGTACCAGGTAAGAACACCTGCTATACAACACGGTCCTCGAATTCCTCAGGATATACCCAAGCGTTTGAGGAGGGAAGGTGATCATTTCATAATACAACTTCCTTCAACTCATAAGAAATTTGCTCAGAAGAGATGCATCGTCTGTGCACAAACAAAACGACGGCAACAAAGACGCAAAGACACTCGGTTTATGTGTGAGGAATGTAAGGTGCCTCTGTGCATGGTGCCTTGTTTCAAGGAGTTCCACAAGCTCCAGCACTTCTAAAACCATGTCCAGTGATTGTAAATATGTAAATATATGATAGAACATTAGTATTATACAAGATTTGTGCATGTTTATTGTAATAAACAACAGTGGTAAACAATAGTCTGATAATAACTTTAGTGCGGTTATTGTGTTCAATACAGTGAGTTTATATATATACATTATATACAGTATTGGTCTCTCAGGCCCGAAATGTTAGTAGAAATAGAAAAAAATTGGAAAAGAAAAGAAAAAACAATAAAAACCGCAAAATAATGTAATGCGCGTATGTGGAATTCGGCGATGTTGCCGCCACCACATCATTTTTGACAAACTTCTTGGCACTGTATCTCGGTAAGTACTGATCAGAATTTTTTTTTTTGTCTTATTACCTTCACAAAAATATGCTCTTTAATTCTGTAAGAAAAAATAATTTTTTTTTTTTCAAAATTTCTTGGACACTGGAGCACCACTTCAGATTTTGGCCTTGGACCCTGAAGGGGTTAAAAGAAGAAGGGAAGCAACCCCAGAAAAGGACTTGCTACCTCAAGTCCTACTGGAAGGGGATTCCCCTTCTAAACACTAACACCTCTCCCCTCCTCCCATCCCATCAATCATCACCAGATCTTCATTAAAGGTGTCAATTATTCTATTGTTATTGTTGCTATTGTAATTATTCTATTGCATTAACCCTTTCAGGGTCCAAGGCCCAAATCTGGAGTCACGCACCAGTGTCCAAGAATTTTCAAAAAAAAAATTTGTTATTTTTTCTTATGAAATCGTAGAGAATCTTTTTGTGAAGGTAATAGAACAAAAAGTACGAAATTTGGTGGAAAACTGACAAAATTATGCTCTCGCGAATTTTGATGTGTCAGCGATATTTACGAATCGGCGATTTTGCCGACTTTGACTCCCATTATAGGCCAATTACATTATTCCAATCAACCAAATTCTTAGCTATTTCACTAGTATTACTTCTATTCTATCGATTGAGCACAAGAAATCGCCAAGTCAACTGTTTCAACTACAAAATAAAGTGATTGGAAATTGTTAATTTGGCCAATTTAACACAAAGTTCAAAATATTCCAATTTCTAAATAGGGTCCAGAATAAACAATGTAGGCATTCCTGGCACTAAACTAACATTTCCTCTGTTCATTAGTTATGTCCTGAGGCTTTACAAATAAATTCCATTTTGATTTTTTATTCACATAATGAATTTTTATTCACACCAAAAAATAGAAGATTTACTGTTATGCAATACTGTAATAATTGTATAAATATCATCACCATATTTGTGAATGTATATTAGACCCACCAGCTGACGTGTATTAGATGTGTGAGGTCGTTTGTTTACTCTTGAATATCGGCAAAAATTTAACATTTCCGCTACTTTGAGCTCAGTTTCAAGCCATTTCCAGTGCTAAAACCAATCAAAATTATCTCTATTTCTGTAATATGTCTTCCATTCTATCAAATGAGACCAAGAAATCACAAATACAACTATAAAAAACATACGAAAAAACACTGCAAAGTTGCTGTTTTAATCGAAAAATCATGATTTCAGTTTTTTTCTCTCATTATACACAGTGTGCTGCAGGATCTGTTTTATGTGGTGCACACATACCACATAGATGTATTCTCTCATATCTAGGCCCAAATGTACCACTCACAGTTTATCAGAGTGAGCTGAGCTCATGGCGTAGATCTACGGTTTGGACACTCACAGTAAAGCCGTAGATCTACGGGACGGACCC
Organism: Cherax quadricarinatus; assembly: GCF_038502225.1. NCBI lineage: Eukaryota > Metazoa > Arthropoda > Malacostraca > Decapoda > Parastacidae > Cherax > Cherax quadricarinatus. The sequence continues at coordinate 19,936,615 of NC_091349.1, forward strand.
TGAAAGGGTTAAACTTAATATTTCATGTGGTAAAAAAATTTTTTTCATACTTTTGGGTGTCTTGCACGGATTAATTTGATTTCCATTATTTCTTATGAGGAAAATTGATTCGCTTTTCGGTATTTTCGGTATTCGATGAGCTCTCAGGAACGGATTAATATCGAATACCGGGGTTCCACTGTACCTTGAAATTGAGCTCAACGTAGGAGAAATGTTCCATTGCTTGACTATGTTCAAGACTGGCCATTCCAATATGCAGTCGTGAATGGGTTGACATTATTTATACAATTATTGCAATAATGCATAACAGTAAATCTTATATTTTTTGTGGGAATGAAAATTACAAATTATTTACATTGTAATAATAATAATAATAATAATAATACTGTATGTATAATAATAATAATACATATATTGCTCAGCAGTTTACCCATATCTCTTGTAATATAAATACCTGTTGTAGCTAAATTTTGTTTGTTAATTTCACCTGTTAATAAAAATCTTGTTTGTATTTGCAGGGGATGAAGATGACAATGTATATAGTATAATAATATACAGTGGACCCTCGCCTAACGAACGCATCGCATAATGTTAAATCCGCCTAGTGATACATTTTAACGCAAAAATTTTGCATCAGCTAGCGCTAAAAAACTTGCCCAACGCGATTCGTTCCGTTCGAGACGCGTCCACATGTGGCCTGAGCGCGCCTCACTTGTCCCGTGGGTGCCAGTGTTTACAAGCCAGCCACCGCGGTCGCATCCACACATACAATCGGAACATTTCATATTATCACAGCGTTTTTAGTGATTGCATCTGCAAAATAAGTCACCATGGGCCCCAAGAAAGCTTCTAGTGCCAACCCTGTGATAAAAAGGGTGAGAATTAGTATGGAAATTAAGAAAGATTTTGAAGGGTTTGGGGCTAACCCTGAGACGTCTATGCCAGTTGTGGAATCCATTGTGCCTACTTCAAAGATTAAGGAAATGTGTGCAAAGTGGGTTGAACTGCAAACCTTTATGGATGAAAATCACCCTAACACAGTTATTGCAAGCCATGCTGGTGACTGTTACAATGACAATGTTGTGGCCCATTTTAGGCAAATCTTAAAGGAACGGGAAATACAGACCTCTATTGACAGATTTGTTGTGCGACAGAGGTCCAGTGACTCTCAAGCTGATCCTAGTGGCATTAAAAGAAGAAGGGAAGTAACCCCGGAAAATGACTTGATACCTTAAGTCCTAATGGAAGGGGATTCCCCTTCTAAACATTAACACCATCCACACTCTCCCCTCCTCCCATCCCATCAATCATCACCAGATCTTCAATAAAGATAAGTGTCATGTAATTGTACCTGTCTTTTTCAGTTTGTGTGTATTAAAATTAATATTTCAAGTGGTAAAATTTTTTTTTTCATACTTTGGGGTGTCAGGAACAGATTAATTTGATTTCCATTAGGAGGTTTTGTGTGTGAGGGGCTTGGACTTCCAGCAGGCATGCGTGAGCGTGTTTGATAGGAGTGAATGGAGACAAATGGTTTTTAATACTTGACGTGCTGTTGGAGTGTGAGCAAAGTAACATTTATGAAGGGATTCAGGGAAACCGGCAGGCCGGACTTGAGTCCTGGAGATGGGAAGTACAGTGCCTGCACTCTGAAGGAGGGGTGTTAATGTTGCAGTTTAAAAACTGTAGTGTAAAGCACCCTTCTGGCAAGACAGTGATGGAGTGAATGATGGTGAAAGTTTTTCTTTTTCGGGCCACCCTGCCTTGGTGGGAATCGGCCAGTGTGATAATAAAAAAAAAAATAAAAAATATTTCTTATTGGGAAAATTAATTCGGCTAACGATAATTTCGCCTTACGTTGAGCTCTCAGGAACGGATTAATATCGTTAGGCAAGGGTCCACTGTAATACAATAATAATAACATGCACAATAATACATATATAATAATAATGTACATAATAATAATAATACACAGCTTCAAAAAGGCCGTCACTAGATGGCAGTGTTTACCACAACAAAGAGGGAGCGGTTGTGGCCACCTCCACCTGTTACATGACATATTTTATTCATTCTAGAGTATATATCAGGTTTGTGTTATTTATATTATTATTTTATATCAGATGAACCGTGATAGATAAATAAGACAGAGTTGATGATAGTGAAATATTCAAGGAGTATTTTGTCCTGTCTCCAGACAAACTCTCGTCAGCCACCGCCACATACATAATGACATTTCATTCATTCTGGACTATATATCAGGTTTCTATGTTATTTATATTGTTTATTATTTCATATTAGATGAACTGTGATAGATAAATAAGCCATAGAGCTGATGATAGCGAAATATTCCATGAGTATTTTGTCCTGTCTCCAGACAATCTCTCGTCGGCCTCAGCCACATCTATGACTTCTTTTATTCATTCTGGAGTATATATCGTGTTTGTGAAGGCTTACTCAGCCCTGTAACAACTTCAGTCAGTATTACTCAGGCTGGCTCCTCCTCAGGAAAATTAATGCATAGAAAAATAATAAAAACTGACAAACATAAACACTTTATTAATTAGAATATAAAATATAAAACACGTAAACATGAAATATTGATCCTACATTAAAGAAAATGAAAAATATAAATGATATCTGAATTCAACGCTAATATTTATAAAACTTGGGTGACTGGTGTTGGTGACACTGCGTGTTGTTGAAGTGTTGTTGAGATCGTAGCCGTTGCTGATGGGGGGGGAGGGGGGTCGCAGGTGTTGGTGACAATCCACTGGCTAGTTCTTCACAGTATACCAGTGAATAATCTCTCCCGATGACAGGAAAGCAGGTTCTTTACCGCTGCAGTGATGAGGGGTTACCTCCTGCAACTTCATACAGGTGCACAGGCAAGTATCTATATCATGGGACGTCTCAGGAAGTTAGTCCGTCTCCTTCAGTTCTACTCGTTGATTGACAGGTGACCCTCTCTGTCATCTAAGCTGGAAAGATAGACAGGTTACCCACTGCTTAAGAAATCACTCTCCATGATAAGTACAATACCTAAAAGACGTGGTGATTATTACAACAGTCAACTTGAGCAAGACTGAAAGGACTAAGTTTATTATTGGTCAAAAGTGAAGCTTTCAACCAATAAATCCACTAGAATACAAGGCAGGCATGTACTTACAGTAGTGCTGGGAGCTGTGAGTCTAGTGATTACTGTTTGGACCAGAGCCCAACACGTCACCTTTCGGGGGGGGGAAGGAGGGGAAGGGATAGCGGGAGCTAGACTGACCCTACCTTAACAAGCAGCCGGCAGTCAAACTATCACTTTCGGGGTGGGGGAAAAAAAAGGCGGGAATAGCGGGAGCTTGACTTACCCTACCTTAACAAGTAGCCGGCAATGAAACTATTGTTACTATATCGCTACTCCTATCTATTGAACTTTTCCCTCACACTCCCCCATACCAAGATTTATAGTCAAGGAGTATAAGAAGAATAGGCGAGGAAAAAGTTCTAACTGACTGTCACGACTTAACCAGTCAGAGAAATAATTGGATGAACCATTGATATACACAATATGGAACTTAAAAGCCTGGAGTGCCAATGTCCACCTCAAGAGGCAACTGTTGGTTCCCTTAAAAGTTTCTAGGTATATCAAAGGTTTGTGGTCCGTTTCTAAAATGAATTCTTTTCCCAGCAAATAAAATTTAAGTTTGGAGATACCCCACACAAGGGCTAAACATTCCTTTTCTATGGTGGAGTATCTTGTTTCTGCGGGAAGGAGTTTCCGGCTTAGGAAGCATACAGGGAAGGGAGTACCATCATGGTATTGTAGTAACACCGCACCTAAGCCAGTATTGGAGGCATCAGTTCTCAAACAAAATGTTTTATTAATATCTGGAATCTTAAGTATAGGGTCTTTCGAAAAGATACTTTTAATCTCATTAAACTTTTCCCGAGCTACGTCGGAAAGTTCAAGAGGTTCCTTCACAGACTTTTTAAGGAAGTCCGATAAGATGCCTGTAAGATCAGTAAGGTTCGGGATAAACCGTGCATAAAACTTTACAGAACCAAGAAAGCTACGCATGAGCTTCTTGGTTTTGGGGAATTTAAATTCTAATAAAGCTTTGATCTTACTGGGGAGAGGCTGCAGAGAGTTATTAGAAAGTATCAGTCCAAGATATCTAATCTTGTTATACCCAAGGAAGCATTTCTTCGGCTTGGCAGTGAGGCCATGTGAGCGTAACCTACGCAAAACTGATGTTAATGTTTGGATATGTTCGCCCCACGTGGATGTCATTACGTAAATGTTATCAAAATAAACTGAAACATTTGGCATATTACCCAAGACCTTTCTCATCAGTCTCACATAGGTAGCACAGGCAGTTACCAAACCGAAGGGCATAGTTCTATACTGCATCAGTCCTTGGTGTGTAGGAAAAGCGGTGTACTGCTTAGAAGAAGGATCTAACATTACTTGATGATATGCCTGCGCAATATCAATCTCTGAAAAGAAGGAAGAGTCATAAAATTTGTGTAGATCGCTATCAATTAAGGGCATAGGCTCAGCATCCCACCGAGTTATAGCATTAAGGCCTCTGAAGTCAATAGCAAGTCTATATGAATTATCCTCCTTCTTAACCATGACTACTGGTGAGCAATATGCAGATACTGAAGGTTCAATGATCTTTAGTTTTAATAATTTGTCTATCTCTTGGTCAAATGCATCCCTAAGGTGAACTGGAACTGGGTATAATTTCCGTTTGATAGGATTGTCAGTCACTAAGTCAATCTTATGGACTACCGTGGAGGTAACACCTGGAATATCAGTAAAGACGTCTGAAAAGTTACTCACACATTGAAGTAGTTCATGTCTCTTATGGTCATCCAAAGATTCATTAATATTAATGTTGGTTGTGCCCGAGTGGTCAAGAGTCACCAAGTCATGTAGTTCTTCATCATAGTCTAAGTTAGAGGTGTCAATTACGCACACCTTACATTCTTCAGTTGTCGAATCAAGTTTGTGTGGAAAAACTAAGTGAAAGTTATTAAGGCAGTTAACCGAATTTCTTCGGTAATATTTCTTAAGGATGTTGATATGATAAAGCTTAGGTTTCCCCTTGACTTCTATGAGGTAGTCAACTTTCCCACAAATTTTTAATACTTTATATGGACCTTTCCATGCTACTAATAATTTATTTGACTTGATAGGCAAAAGTACCAGAACTTCATCTCCTACTTTAAAACTTCTCCTCTGACTTTTGGAATCAAAATAGGTTTTGTACTGGTCCATTGACAAGCTTAGGTTTTTCGAAACTATGTCAGAGGTCTCCTCAAGTTTGGATCTAAGGTCAAGGAGAAACTGGTAAGAAGACTGAACCTCAGCATTTACCTCCTCATTAGTCCATAAGTCATGAAGGATGGACAATGGGCCTCTGGCCTGTCTACCACAGAGAAGTTCAAAAGGTGAAAACCCCAAAGAGTCACTGGGAACTTCCCTCATGGCAAACAAAGCACAGGGTAGGTAACGATGCCACTCCTTAGGTTTAAGGGAGCAAAGTTTCCTTAAAATTGACTTTAGAATCGAATGCTGGCGTTCAATCCTCCCATTACAGCTGGGATGATAGGGAGTGGTGAAGAGAGGCTTCACTCCCAGAAGTTGGTATAGATGTTGCATTAAGTCAGATGTGAATTGTGTCCCAAGGTCAGACAAAATTTCTCTAGGGATGCCCACCCTGGAGAAGATGGACAAAAGGGCTTCAGCCACCTCTGTAGTAGTTATGGTCTTTAAGGGAACGGCTTCAGGGGAACTCGAAGCATAATCAACTAATGTTAATATATATCTATGTCCCCCAGATGAAAGTGGAGATAAAGGACCAACGATGTCAATAGCTACTCTTTCAAAAGGTACTGTAAAGACTGGCATTTTGACCATAGGTACTCGCCTGGTACCTCGGGAGGATGACAGTTGGCAAACTTTACACGATCTACAATAGGTAGTGACATCTGAGGACATTTTTGGCCAAAAATAGGTTTCCCTAATTTTATTTAAGGTTTTACGATGCGAGAAATGTCCGGCCACTGGTAGGGCATGAGCCATTTTAAGAACAGTCTCTCTGCATTGACTTGGAACAACTAAGATGGAATAGTCTATCTCATCTGAATTTAATTTGAATACTGACTTGTACAAGATACCTTTTATATATTCAAATTTATATGAAAAGTTTCTCCTTTGGATCACTTGATTTTGTTTAGCGGCATTACGGCAATTCTGAAGAGAAGAGCAATTACGTTGTAAATTGACAAAGGAGTCCTTCGATATATCTAAAGGCCTAAAGTCAGGGAAAATCAAAGGATAGACAGTAGGAGAAGCCTGGGCTTTGGCCTGAGCCCTAGTCAAGACATTTATGGTATCGGAGGTGATATCTTCACTTTCATCTAACAAGTGAACCGGTGATCCTACTTCCTCACTTTCGAGAGTAGCATCACTGGTTTTTAATCCCACATGAATCTCGCGAGACATTGTCTCATCTGAACTTTCGAGGGGCTTCTCTGACTCTACAAGAAGAGGATCTGAAACACTTATGTCCATCTTTGGTGCTGAAAGGTCAACCTCAGAAGGAAGAATGGCACCTTTTACATTACCTATTAGTACGGAGCAAGAAGTGATGGGAGCTAGTACGGCTTCAGACCAACCTGTGAACCATTTAGACCTAATGTAACAACGGATGGTAGGAAAAGTGTCCATACGGCCCAAGTAGTCTGAAAGTATAGCAGAGGAATGAGTTTCTTTAAGATTAGGGAACAGCTTATCAGAAATGACCATACATGTGCATCCAGTGTCTCGTAAAATGGTAGATACATTAAGTCCATTAACTGTTCCTGAACAGAAGGGTGCTTGGTCATTACAGTCTTTAAAACATCTTCCAACTTTTTGGACCTTCTTAGAAGGACAATCTGGACGTTTATGTCCCTTAACACCACACAAATGACAAACAGGAATAAAAGAAGTCATTTTACTTTCCACTAGAGGCTTTGATTTCCTAAGGTCTGATGAACCCTTGCCCTTAGGGTTCGATCCCTTTAGGTCTTTATAGGAATTGTGAGCCTCAGCATACAGGTCAGCAGCCTCAGCAACTTCCTCAGCTTTAATCAGGTTACGTTCTCTGATGAATGTTCGTATCTGATGGGGAAGAGCTGTCAGGAACTGGTCAGCAACCATGAAGTCTCTAAGAGATTCATAACTGTGATCAATTCCTGAACTCTCTATCCAAAAGTTGAACAAACGAAAGAGTGTAACCTGTAGCTGCTGAAAGTTCTGGCCAGGCTGTAAGGTGGCATACCTGAAATTTTTCCTGTAAGAATTTGTGGTTTTTTGATATGCTTTAAGGATCGCCTTCTTCAGTAGGTTATAATTACATATGATATCCTGCGACAAAGTTGCATAGATATTCAAAGCGGTACCAGAAAATAACATTCCTAACCTGGTAGCCCATGTGTCAGCAGGCCATTCACAGAGGGTAGCAGTATTTTCAAACCTGATAATGTATGAAGTTATGTCTTCCCCCTCTGTGAAGGTAGGTAAATTAGGTGTTGGAATATGTGCACTAGCTGCACGTTGTTCCATTACTCCTTCATCTAATTGCTGTTGTGAGAAAGTTAACTTTTTATTCTCTAATTCAAGGCGAACTTGTTCGAGCTCGCGATCCTTTTCTCTCTCTCTCTCAACTCATGTTCTCTAGCTCTTTCCTCAACTTCTCTATCCTTTGCTCTTTCCTCAAGTTCCCTTAATTTAACTTATTCTTCACGTACTTTAGCTCTCTCCTCACGATCAAGTCTATCACGCTCCTTTTTGTCTTCTCTGTCTCTTTCTAACTGTCTATCTTGGTTTTCTCTTTCAATTCGATCTCTTTCCTTTTTATCCTCTCTTTCTCTTTCTATTCTCTCTCTTTCAAGTCTTTCCTGGATCTTAGCACTAATGAAAGAATCTAAATTTTTCCCTGTTATTCCTAACTTACTTCCAGCGTTCATCCAAAACTGGTATTCCTCCATACTAGCAAGAATAACTTAATCAGGGGAAATGAAATGGGTATTAAAGAAAACAGAGGGTTCAATTCCTGCTCCGCTCAAACTGTAAATAAAGCAGAGGGCTCGATCCCTGCTTCAATTAAACAACATGTATTAATTAAAACGAAGGGTTCTATGCCGGCTCCGAGCAAACAGTAAGTAGAATGGGGTCACTTGACCATCCAATCTTCTCACCAACAAATCAAGAGTGTCCTACAACAGTTCCCTTGATATAATAAAGAGCTCAATGAAACAAATTGTCACTGGAAAATCTCGGGTCCCTAGAGTCTAATCCTCCAAAGTGTTTCAAGCTCACACAAAATTAGGTGGCAGAATTAAATATTATATCCTGCCTGACTTGACTTACAATAAATTGAGACTATAACAATCACCAAATCTTTTAAATACCTGTACTGTAGTCCTACCATAGAGAATGATTACTCATGGCTGGTGGTAACCGTCTGTGGTATGCGGCGTTGAAGTTCCAATGGTAGATTCGAGATGGAGTTGAATCTTGATTCAGTAGAGTTGATCCTGGCAAGGTCGCCACTTGTGAAGGCTTACTCAGCCCTGTAACAACTTCAGTCAGTATTACTCAGGCTGGCTCCTCCTCAGGAAAATTAATGCATAGAAAAATAATAAAAACTGACAAACATACACTTTATTAATTAGAATATAAAATATAAAACACGTAAACATGAAATATTGATCCTACATTAAAGAAAATGAAAAATGAAAAATATAAATGATATCTGAATTCAACGCTAATATTTATAAAACTTGGGTGACTGGTGTTGGTGACACTGCGTGTTGTTGAAGTGTTGTTGAGATCGTAGCCGTTGCTGATGAGGGAAGGGGGGGAGGGGGGTCACAGGTGTTGGTGACAATCCACTGGCTAGGTCTTCACAGTATACCAGTGAATAATCTCTCCCGATGACAGGAAAGCAGGTTCTTTACCGCTGCAATGATGAGGAGTTACCTCCTGCAACTTCATACAGGTGCACAGGCAAGTACAGTGGACCCCCGCATAACGGACGCCTTGCATAGCGGACAATCCGCATAGCGGACGCTTTGATCGCTAAAATTTTGCCCCGCATAGTGGACAAAAACCCGCTCAGCGGCCTTCGTCCGAGACGCGTCCAATGTGCGCCCTCAGCCAGCCTCACATGTGCCGCCTGTGCCATTGTTTACCAGCCAGCCTCCACGGTAACATCCAAGCATACACTCGGAATATTTCGTATTATTACAGTGTTTTCGGTGCTGTTTCTGGAAAATAAGTGACCATGGGCCCCAAGAAAGCTTCTAGTTCCAACCCTACAGCAATAAGGGTTAGGATTCCTATTGAAATGAAGAAAGAGATCATTGATAAGTATGAAAGTGGAGTGCGTATCACCGACCTGGTCAGGTTGTACAAGAAACCCAAATCAACCATCTCTTCTATTGTGGGCAAGAAAACGGCAATCAAGGAAGCTGTTCTTGCCAAAGGTTTAACTGTGTTTTCGAAACAAAGATCGCAAGTGATGGAAGATGTTGAGAGACTCTTATTGGTGTGGATAAATGAAAAACAGCTAGCAGGAGATAGCGTCTCTCAAGCGATCATATGTGAAAAGGCTAGGAAGTTGCATGAGGATTTAATTAAAAAAAGGCCTGCAACTAGTGATGATGTGAGTGAATTTAAGGCCAGCAAAGGTTGGTTTGAGAGATTTAAGAAGCGTAGTGGCATACATAGTGTGATACGGCATGGTGAGGCTGCCAGTTCGGACCACAAAGCGGCTGAAAAATATGTGCATGAATTCAAGGAGTACATAGAAACTGAAGGACTGAAACCTGAACAAGTGTTTAATTGTGATGAAACAGGCCTGTTCTGGAAGAAAATGCCAAGCAGGACCTACATTACTCAGGAGGAAAAGGCACTCCCAGGACATAAGCCTATGAAAGACAGGCTTACTTTGTTGATGTGTGCCAATGCTAGTGGTGATTGCAAAGTTAAGCCTTTATTAGTGTATCACTCTGAAACTCCCAGAGCGTTCAGGCAAAAGAATGTCCTCAAGGATAATTTGTGTGTGCTGTGGAGGGCAAACAGTAAGGCATGGGTCACTAGGGAATTTTTCTATAACTGGTTACACCATGCATTTGCCCCCAATGTGAAAGATTACCTAACTGAAAAGAAATTAGACCTTAAGTGCCTCCTGGTGTTAGACAATGCCCCTGGTCATCCTACAGACGTGGCAGAGCGACTTTATGGGGACATGAGCTTCATTAAGGTGAAGTTTTTGCCTCCTAATACCACTCCTCTCCTGCAGCCCATGGACCAGCAGGTCATTTCCAACTTCAAGAAACTGTACACAAAAGCTCTGTTTCAAAAGTGCTTTGAAGTGACCACAGACACTCGATTGACTCTAAAAGAGTTTTGGAAGGATCACTTTAATATCCTCAATTGTGTAAACCTTATAGGTAAGGCTTGGGAGGGAGTGACTAAGAGAACCTTGAACTCTGCTTGGAAGAAACTGTGGCCAGAATGTGTAGACAAAAGGGATTTTGAAGGGTTTGAGGCTAACCCTGAGAGGAGTATACCAGTTGAGGAATCAATTGTGGCATTGGGGAAGTCCTTGGGGTTGGAGGTTAGTGGGGAGGATGTGGAAGAGTTGGTGGAGGAGGACAATGAAGAACTAACCACTGATGAGCTGATAGATCAACTTCAAGAGCAAGAGGCCAGACCTGGGGAAACTGGTTCAAAGGAGGGGAGAGAGAAATTGAAGGAATTGCCTACTTCAAAGATTAAGGAAATGTGTGCAAAATGGCTTGAAGTGCAAACCTTTTTTGATGAAAATCACCCTCACACAGCTATTGCAAGCCGTGCTGGTGACTGTTACAATGACAGTGTTGTGAACCACTTTAGACAAATCATAAAGGAACGAGAGGTACAGGCCACTATGGACAGATATGTTGTGCGAAAGAAGTCCAGTGACTCTGAAGCTGGTCCTAGTGGCATTAAAAGAAGAAGGGAAGTAACCCCAGAAAAGGACTTGCCTCCTCAAGTCTTAATGGAAGGGGATTCCCCTTCTAAACACTAACACTCTCTCTCCCCTCCTCCCATCCCATCAATCATCACCAGATCTTCAATAAAAGTAAGTGTCATGTAATTGTGCATGCCTTTTTCAGTTTGTGTGTACTAAAATTAACATTTTTTTGTGGTAAAAAAATTTTTTTTTCATACTTTTGGGTGTCTTGCACGGATTAATTTTATTTCCATTATTTCTTATGGGGAAAATTCATTCACATAGCGAACATTTCGCATAACAGCCAGCCCTCTTGCACGGATTAAGGTCGCTATGCGGGGGTCCACTGTATCTATATCATGGGACGTCTCAGGAAGTTAGTCCGTCTCCTTCAGTTCTACTCGTTGATTGACAGGTGACCCTCTCTGTCATCCAAGCTGGAAAGATAGACAGGTTACCCACTGCTTAAGAAATCACTCTCCATGATAAGTACAATACCTAAAAGACGTGGTGATTATTACAACAGTCAACTTAGAGCAAGACTGAAAGGACTAAGTTTATTATTGGTCAAAAGTGAAGCTTTCAACCAATAAATCCACTAGAATACAAGGCAGGCATGTACTTACAGTAGTGCTGGGAGCTGTGAGTCTAGTGATTACTGTCTGGACCGGAGCCCAACACGTCACCTTTCGGGGGGGGGGGAAGAAGGAGGGGAAGGGATAGCGGGAGCTAGACTGACCCTACCTTAACAAGTAGCCGGCAATGAAACTATTGTTACTATACCGCTACTCCTATCTATTGAACTTTTCCCTCACAGTGTTTCTATGTTATTTATATTGTTTGTTATGTCATATTAGATGAACTGTGATAGATAAATAAGCTGTATAGATAATATTAGCAAAATTATTCACGAAGTATTTTGTCCGGTCTCGAGACAGACGCTCGTCCACCGCCGACACCGCTCATACCACTACATGAATTACATATTTTATTCATTTTAGAGTATATACCAGGTTTCTATGTTATTTATATTGTTTACTATGTCATATTAGATGAAGTGAGATAGATAAATAAGCTGTAAAGTTGATATTAGCAAAATTATTGAAGTACAGAATTCCACTGGAACAGATTAATTGCATTTCAATTACAATGGATCCCCGCCTTACAATCAGCTCCCAATGTGACCAATTATGTAAGTGTATTTATGTAAGTGCTTGTGTACGTGTATTTTTGGGGGTCTTAAACGGACTAATCTAATTCACAATATTCCTTATGGGAACAAATTCATTCAGTAACGGCACCTGAACATACTTCTGGAATGAAATAATATCTTAAGGCGGGGGTCCACTCTAATTTAAATGAGGAAAATTGACTCTGCAAACGAGCAAATCCATGTTGCGAGCAAGGTCATGAAATGGCTTAAACTCGCAAGTAGAGGTTCCACTGTACATTGTTATGCTACATATTTGTACAACTTTAATGCTTCTTATCCGAAATACTCATTTGTACTTCATGTTGTAATTTGTTTACTGTAATTTTTACCACTGAATATATCATTGCTTAGTTAATCTTAAGTTAATTTTAAGCCTGCCCATAATGCTCTGCATACAAGGGGCTTTTGGCATGTACACCCAATCACTATATTTCTTTGTACAACTATGTATCATGTCCAAATAAAAAATAAATAAAAAATAAATAAATAGGTATGGTAAGATTGTGGACAGTGGAGTCAGAGTGCACATGCTGTGGATTCCATCTCACATTTATCTCCGGATGCATGATAGAACTGATAAATTAGCTAAACTATATGCTTTCAAAGAGGGAGTAGATTACAATCTTGGGTTGTCAGTTAGAAGTATTAGAACAATAATACGAAAAGAACTTCAATTGAACTTTATTGACTTAAGACTTAGGGAGATAGACACAAGTTGGTCCACCTATCATCATTCTATCATGCAGGAGGAGCCACATGTCTATGGTGCATCCAACAAGATAACCAGACTCTTGGATGTCACTACCACCCGCCTCCGGCTGGCTTACAAGTATCTTTGGCAGGTTAAATCACCACCACCACCAGATGTAGATCAAACGAAATGTCAACTTTGCCACATGGACTATTGTCACACCCTGCGTCATTATGTCCTGGAGTGTGATAAAATTAATGAATTTAGAGACAACTCACTCAGAAATATTCAAGATATATAAAAGTATTTCATCCACAGTGGTATATTACAGACCATTCTGGAGAAATACCCTGACTTTGCTCACTGTAAATAAAGAATTACCGTGTGTGTGTGTGTGTGTGTGTGTGTGTGTGTGTGTGTGTGTGTGTGTGTGTGTGTGTGTGTGTGTGTGTGTGCGCGCGTGTGCACACATGTGTGCGTGCGCACGTGTGTGCGAGCGCGTGCATGCATGCATGCTTGTGTGTGTGTGTGCATGCGTGCATGCGCGCGTGTGTGTGTATGTTTGTACATTTGTGTGCATATGTGTGTGACCGTGCATGCGCCCTCGTTTGGCGGATTTCCCTTAACCTTTCTTCGTAGGACATTACCCTTAGCTCTGGAACTAGCCTTGTTGCATACCTTTGCACTTTCTCTAGTTTCCTGACATGCTTGACTAGGTGTGGGTTCCAAGCTATTGCTGCGTACTCCAGTGTGGGCCTGACGAACACGGTGTACAGTGTCTTGAAAGTGTGTGCGTATGTATGAGCTTGTGTACTAACCTAATTGTACTCACCTAATTGTGGTTGCACAGGCTGAGACTCAGCTCCTGGCCCTGCCTCTTCACTGATCACTGCTAGGTCCTCACTCTATCTCTGCTCCCTGAGCTTTGTCATACCCCGTCTTAAAGCTATGTATGGTTCCTGCCTCCACTACATCACTTGCTAGAATATTCCACGTCCTGACAACTCTATGACTGAAGAAGTACAGTGGACCCCCGCATACCGTTGGCCTCACATAACGTTAAATCCGCATACCGATACATTTTATCGCTAAGATTTTGCCTCGCATACCGCTAAAAAACCCGTTCAACGCTGTTCGTCCGAGACGCGTCTAATATGCGGCCTTAGCCAGCCTCACATGTTCCGCCGGTGGCATTGTTTACCAGCCAGCCTCCGCGGTAACATCCAAGCATACAATCGGAACATTTCGTATTATTACAGTGTTTTTGGTGATTTTATCTGCAAAATAAATGACCATGGGCCCCAAGAAAGCTTCTAGTGCCAACCCTACAGGAATAAGGGTGAGAATTACTATAGAGATGAAGAAAGAGATCACTGATAAGTATGAAAGTGGAGTGCGTGTCTCCGAGCTGGCCAGGTTGTATAATAAACCCCAGTCAACCATCGCTACTATTGTGGGCAACAAAAAGGCAATCAAGGAAGCTGTTCTTGCCAAAGGTTCAACTGTGTTTTCGAAACAGAGATCGCAAGTGATGGAAGATGTTGAGAGACTCTTATTGGTGTGGATAAATGAAAAACAGATAGCAGGAGATAGCATCTCTCAAGTGATCATAAGTGAAAAGGCTAGGAAGTTGCATCAGGATTTAATTAAAAAAATGCCTGTAACTAGTTGGTTTGAGAGATTTAAGAAGCGTAGTGGCATACATAGTGTGATAAGGCATGGTGAGGCTGCCAGTTCGAGCCACAAAGCAGCTGAAAAATATGTGCAGGAATTCAAGGAGTACATAGACAGTGAAGGACTGAAACCTGAACAAGTGTTTAATTGTGATGAAACAGGCCTGTTTTGGAAGAAAATGCCAAGCAGGACCTACATTACTCAGGAGGAAAAGGCACTCCCAGGACATAAGCCTATGAAAGACAGGCTTACTCTGTTGATGTGTTCCAATGCTAGTGGTGATTGCAAAGTGAAGATTTTATTAGTGTATCACTCAGAAACTCCCAGAGCGTTCAGGCAAAACAATATCCTCAAGGCTAATTTGTGTGTGCTGTGGAGGGCAAACAGTAAGGCATGGGTCACTAGGGACTTTTTCTATGACTGGTTACACCATGCATTTACCCCCAATGTGAAAGATTACCTAACTGAAAAGAAATTAGAACTTAAGTGCCTCCTGGTGTTAGACAATGCCCCTGGTCATCCTACAGACGTGGCAGAGCGACTTTATGGAGACATGAAGTTCATTAAGGTGAAGTTTTTGCCTCCTAATACCACTCCTCTCCTGCAGCACATGGACCAGCAGGTTATTGCAAACTTCAAAAACTGTACACAAAAGCTCTGTTTGAAAGGTGCTTTGTAGTGACCTCAGAAACTCAACTGACTCTAAGAGAGTTTTGGAGAGATCACTTTAATATCCTCAATTGTGTAAACCTTATAGGTAAGGCTTGGGAGGGAGTGACTAAGAGGACCTTGAACTCTGCTTCTAAGAAACTGTGGCCAGAATGTGTAGACCAAAGGGATTTTGAAGGATTTGAGGCTAACCCTGAGAGGAGTATGCCAGTTGAGGAATCAATTGTGGCATTGGGGAAGTCCTTGGGGTTGGAGGTTAGTGGGGATGATGTGGAAGAGTTGTTGGAGGAGGACAATGATGAACTAACCACTGATGAGCTGCTAGATCAACTTCAACAGCAAGAGGCCAGACCTGAGGAAACTGGTTCGGAGGAGGGAAGAGAGAAATTGAAGATGTTGCCTACTACAAAGATTAAGGAAATCTGTGCAATGTGGCTGAAAGTGCAAACCTTTATGGATAAAAATCACCCTCACACAGCTATTGCAAGCCGTGCTGGTGACTATTACACTGACAATATTGTGAAACACTTTAGGGAAGTCATAAAGGAACGAGAGGTACAGGCCACTATGGACAGATATGTTGTGTGACAGAAGTCCAGTGACTCTGAAGCTGGTCCTAGTGGCATTAAAAGAAGAAGGGAAGTAACCCCAGAAAAGGACTTGACACCTCAAGTCTTAATGGAAGGGGATTCCCCTTCTAAACACTAAGACTCTCTCCTCCTCCCTTCCCATCAATCATCACCAGATCTTCAATAAAGGTAAGTGTCATGTAATTGTGCATGCCTTTTTCAGTTTGTGTTTATTAAAATTAATATTTCATGTGGTAAAAATGTTTTTTTTTTCATACTTTGGGGTGTCTTGCACGGATTAATTTGATTTCCATTATTTCTTATGGGGAAAATTCATCCGCATAACGATAATTTCACATAACAATGAGCTCTCATGAACGGATTAATATCGTTATGCTGGGGTCCACTGTACTTCCTAACATCCCTTTGACTCATTTGAGTCTTCAGCTTCCGGTTATGGCCCCTTGTTTCTGTCCCCCCCTCTGGAACATCCTGTCTCTATCCACCTTATCTATTCCATGCAGTATTTTGTACGTCGTTATCATGTCTCCTCTAACCCTCCTGTCCTCCAGCGTTGTCAGGCTGATTTCCCTCAACCTTTCTTTGTAGGACAATCCCCTGAGCTCCAGAACTAACCTTGTAGAAAACCTTTGCATTTTCTCTAATGTCTTGACGTGTTTGACCAGGTGTGGGTTCCAAACTGGTGCTCCATACTCCAGTATAGACCTGACGTACACAGTGTACAGAATCTTGAACGATTCCTTACCAAGGTAACAGAATGCTATTCACAGGTTTGCCAGGTGCCCATATGCTGCAGCAGTTATCTGGTTGATGTGTGCTTCCGGAGACTTGCTCGGTGTTATGCTCACCCCAAGATCATTCTCCTTGAGTGAGATTTGCAGTTTTTGGCCATCTAGCCTATACTCTGTCTGCAGTCTTCTTTGTCCTTCTCCAATCTTCATGACTTTGCATTTGGCGGGGTTGAATTCGAGAAGCCAGTTGCTGGACCACGTGTTCAGCCTGTCCAGGTCTTTTTGTAGTTCTGCCTGATCCTCATCTGATTTAATTCTCTTCATTAACTTCACATCATCTGCAAACAGGGACACTTCAGAGTCTATCCCTTCCATCATGTTATTGACATATACCAAATATAGCACTGGTCCTAGGACTGACCACTGTGGGACCCCGCTTGTCACAGTCACTCATTGTGATACCTCATCACGTACCATGACTCGTTGTTGCCACCCTGTCAGGTATTCTCTGATCCACTGCAGTGCCCTTCCTGTTGTATGCACCTGATCCTCCAGCTTCTGCACAAATCTCATGTGAGGAACTGTGTCAAAGGCTTCCTGCAGTCCAGGAAAATGCAATCAACCCACCTCTCTCTCTCGCGTCTTACTTCTGTTACCTTGTCATAAAACTCCAGAAGGTTTGTGACACAGGATTTGCCTTCCATGAATCCGTGCTGGTTGTCATTTATAATCTTGTTCCATTCCAAGAGCTCCACACTCTCCTCCTGAAAATCTTGTCCATGACTTTGCATATTATACATGTCAGTGACACTGATCTGTAGTTTAATGCCTCATTTCTGTCTCCTTTATTAAAAACAGGGACTACGTTCGCCACCTTCTATACCTCAGGTAGTTGCCCAGTTTCAAGGGATGTATTGTAGATTGTGGTTAGTGGCACACACAGCATCTCTGCTCCTTCTATAAGGACCCATGGGGAGATGTTGTCCTGTCCCATTGCCTTTGAGGTATCAGGTGCAGCTTCTGCACCTCCTCCTCCATTGTGTGTATGTCATCCAACACTTGTTGGTATATTCCCTGATGGTGTTTTTCTCTGTGCTGTCTTCCCAGAGCCCTTCCTGTCTCTACCGTAAATACTTCCTCAAATCTCGTGTCGAGCTCCTCGCATACTTCATGATCGTTTCTTGTGAGTTCCCCACCTGCTTTCCTCAGCCTGATCACCTGGCCAGGCATAATGAGGGCAAATTCCTAGGCCTATACCTCGACAACAACCTGAACTTCAGCACCCATATCCAACACATAACAAAAAAGTATCCAAAACAGTTGGGATCCTCTCCAAGATACGATACTACATGCCGCAAACTGCCCTTCTCACACTATACCATTCACTTATATATCCATACCTCACCTATGCTAACTGTGCTTGGGGTTCAACTGCAGCAACACACCTAAAGCCAATAATAACCCAACAAAAAGCCGCAGTAAGAATAATCACTAAATCCCATCCCTGGCAACACAACCCCCCACTCTTCATAGATCTAAACTTACTCCCTGTTCAGTACATCCACACTTACTACTGTGCAATCTACATCTACAGGACCTTAAATTCCAATATTAACCTTGACCTAAAACGCTTTCTTGATAGTTGTGACAGAACCCACAGGCATAACACCAGACACAAACATCTCTAAGACATTCCCCGTGTCCGATTAAACCTTTACAAAAATTCAATGTATGTCAAAGGCCCTAAAATCTGGAACACCCTACCTGAAAATTCTAAAACTGCAGACACATTCATCACCTTCAAAACTACCATCAGAAAACATCTTATCTCCCTGATACACCCTGTCAACTAATTACACGAATACCACCTGGTGGTTCACACTTACACTCACTCACCCATTTGACCATAAACAGAAATATCAATCTCAATCTCAAAATAATGAATCTTAACTAGTCATAAGTTGGCCTGTGATACTCCAATACTGAAACTATGTATAGTGCCAAAACAAAAGCATTCACATTGCTAAACTCACAAACTAGTATTTAGTCACTTAGCCATAATACCAACTTACCTCATAATTTTGTAATACAGTGGACCCCCGCATAACGATCACCTCCGAATGCGACCAATTATGTAAGCTTATTTATGTAAGTGCGTTTGTAAGTGTATGTTTGGGGGTCTGAAATGGACTAATCTACTTCACAATATTCCTTATGGGAACAAATTCGGTCAGTACTGGCACCTGAACATACTTCTGGAATGAAAAAATATCGTTAACCGGGGGTCCACTGTATTTTAAACTTAAGATTTAATCTAAGTCTGCCCGAAATGCCTAGCCATGCTAGGTGTTCTAGTGGTACACTCTGTAATTATTATTTTACTACATGTAAACCACACAATAACCAAATTCTGTAAACTCAGCATTGTAATCCTTATAGTGAATAAACTTTGAATTGAATTGAATTGAATCCTGATGTGGCTATACAGCAGTTTTGGGTCAGATTTGACTTTCGATGCTATGTTTTCATACTGTTGCTGGGCCTCCCTCCTTACCTGTGCATACTCATTTCTGGCTCTTCAACTTATCTCCTTATTTTCCTATGTTCTTTGCCTTCTGTACATTTTCCATGCACTTAGTTTTTGCCTCTCTACACCTTCAGGTAAACCAGGTGCTCGTTCTGGTCTTCCCATTATTTCTGTTGCCCTTGGGAACAAACCTTTTCTCTGCCTCCTTGCATTTTCTTGTTACGTATTCCAACACTACATTTACGGATGGGGTTGTAGGCGCCCTTATCAAACACAAACAATAAATATAAATCAGGAACGTACACGGTAAGCTGTCCAATATACAAGTACAGTTAGAAATAGAAATACACATAGCTAGAGCTTCATTTAAGGAGGTTATTAATAGAATATTCAAGAGGTTGCTAGTAGAATTCCAGTAAATCAACCATTCAAATCATTATGAAGCTGTGTGTAGTCTGCGGTCAATCAAACAAACGGGCTTCCACATGGAGAAATTGTCATTTTTGTGGAAAGTGGTGTCACACCCCTTGTGCAGATATCCAAGAACTATCTACAAGCAGTATTAAAACAGGGAAGTGTTTTTGGGTATGCCCAAATGAGATAAATCTGTGGACTAAAATCACAAGGGTATTAAAAGAGGATAACATCAATGCTGCTTTCATAGAAAACCTGGAAGCTTTCTACAACAGATGGGAACATAAAAAGTCTGGGCTGAATGGTACTGCCCTTGATACTGGCCATGTAGTCAGAAACTGTAAGGCTGGAGGTGATGTCCTGGTAGTCAGTAAATGTGGGGCTGATAGTGCTGTCCTGGGAGACAGTAATGGTGAAGCTGGAGGTGCTGTCCTGGGAGACAGTAATGGTGAAGCTGGAGATTTTGTCCAGGTAGTCGGGAATTATACGCAGGAAGGAATACATATAAATGACCTCATAGGGGACAGGAGCCGTAGTAGGGAAACAAGTGTAGTCAAAGATAAGATAAAACCAATACTGCAAACTAGAAATACCACAGGAAATAGCAAACAAGAGGACTCCACTAGCAATAGTGAGGATATATTACCAAAAACAACTGGTGGGAGCTCCATTGTTGGTGCTAGGGAGGATAGGAATAAGACAGGGAAACATGCACCAACAGGGAATACAGTCACAGAAACCCAAGGCAAATGGAAACCAAGCCTGTGCACATACTATGCACTTGGTATCTGCAGGCATGGGAAATCTGGAAAAACAGACAGGACGTGCAATTATGACCACCCTAGAAAATGCCGTGCCCATATGACAACAGGAAAATGCAAACTCCCTTCCTGTAAGCTTTTTCACCCTGAACTGTGTACCTCTTCAGTACAGGAAAGACTGTGCTATAACTTAAATTGCCAGGCACACCATCTAAAGGGGACAAAAAGATACAAAACATCCAGGCCATGGGAAAACCTGGGTAGCCACAGCCACTCAAGAGGGAGAGGTTTTTTAGTGCCAGGAAGGAAAAAAAACTGGCAGGAAATGGCAGAAATCGTACACCAAATCCAGTCATTCCTGGAGTGGAACCACAGTCGATGGCCTCCACTCCAAACCAACAGATACAGATACTAATGCAGGAAAAAAAATCCCCCCCTCAGTACCAACAATACCACCAGTCCGATGACATTCTTCTTTGCAAATATACAGGGTCTAAAGCCAGCAACAAACAACAAAATACCTTTCATCCGTGGACTGTTTGCAGAGGCAAAGGCAATGTTCGCGGCTTTCACTGAGACCCACATAAAGGATCACTTGGACAACGAAATATGGATCCCAGGTTACAACCTATACAGATGTGACAGTGAACAAGCAAAAGGGGGGGGTTGGCCTGTACATTGCAGAGTCACTTGTTTGCACAGAACTGCTTAATGCCTCAAATGATGTTTTTTTTTTTTTTTTTTTTTCAACAAGTCGGCCGTCTCCCACCGAGGCAGGGTGACCCAAAAAAAAAGAAAGAAAATCCCCAAAAAGAAAATACTTTCATCATCATTCAACACTTTCACCACACTTACACATTATCACTGCTTTTGCAGAGGTGCTCAGAATATAACAGTTTAGAAGCATATATGTATAGAGATACACAACATATCCCTCCAAACTGCCAATATCCCAAACCCCTCCTTTAAAGTGCAGGCATTGTACTTCCCATTTCCAGGACTCAAGTCCGACTATATGAAAATAACCGGTTTCCCTGAATCCCTTCACTAAATATTACCCTGCTCACACTCCAACAGATCGTCAGGTCCCAAGTATCATTCGTCTCCATTCACTCCTATCTAACACGCTCACGCACGCTTGCTGGAAGTCCAAGCCCCTCACCCACAAAACCTCCTTTACCCCCTCTTTCCAACCCTTTCGAGGACGACCCCTACCCCTCTTTCCTTCCCCTATAGATTTATATGCTTTCCATGTCATTCTACTTTGATCCATTCTCTCTAAATGACCAAACCACCTCAACAACCCCTCTTCTGCCCTCTGACTAATGCTTTTATTAACTCCACACCTTCTCCTAATTTCCACACTCCGAATTTTCTGCATAATATTTACACCACACATTGCCCTTAGACAGGACATCTCCACTGCCTCCAACCGTCTCCTCGCTGCTGCATTTACCACCCAAGCTTCACATCCAAATGATGTAGTGGAAGTTTTAGCAGTAAAGGTCGATAACCAAAACCTAGTCATTGTGGTAGTCTACAAGCCTCCGGATGCAACATCCCAGCAATTCCAGGAACAGCTGTTAAAAATTGACCACTGTGTGGAAAATCTTCCAGCTCCTGCACCCAACATCTTGCTCCTGGGGGATTTCAACTTAAGGCACCTAAAATGGAGGAATATAGCAAATAATATTGTTGCAGTAATAACACCAGGAGGCACCTCTGATGAAAACTCACACTCACACGAGCTTTTAAATCTCTGCACAAAATTCAATTTACACCAGCAAATAATAGAGCCTACTAGACTGGAGAATACACTAGACCTCATCTTCACTAACAATGATGATCTGATAAGAAATGTCACCATATCAAAAACAATATACTCAGATCACAACATAATTGAGGTTCAGACATGTATGCGTGGAGCCCCAAACCGACATAATGAGACTAGTCACGAGGGAGCATTCACCAAATTCAACTTCAATAACAAAAACATAAAGTGGGACCAAGTAAACCAAGTCCTAACCGATATAAGCTGGGAAGATATACTAAGCAACACAGACCCCAACTTATGCCTAGAACAGATTAACTTGGTGGCACTCAATGTATGCACAAGGCTTATTCCTCTAAGAAAACGGAGGAGTAGATGTAAAATAGAAAGAGACAGGCGCTCCCTTTACAGGCGACGGAAAAGAATAACAGAGCAGCTAAAAGAGGTCAATATATCTGAAATGCGTAGGGAGACACTGGTCAGAGAAATAGCAAGCACCGAACTTAAGCTAAAGGAATCTTATAGGAGTCAGGAATCGCGGGAAGAACTAAAAGCCATAAATGAAATCGAAAGAAACCCAAAGTATTTCTTCTCCTATGCCAAATCAAAGTCGAGAACAATGTCCAGCATTGGGCCCCTACTTAAACAAGATGGGTCCTACACAGATGACAGCAAGGAAATGAGTGAGCAACTCAAGTCCCAATATGACTCAGTTTTTAGCAAGCCGCTAACCAGACTGAGAGTCGAAGATCAAAATGAATTTTTTATGAGAGAGCCACAAAATCTGATTAACACAAGCCTATCCGATGTTATCCTGACGCCAAATGACTTCGAACAGGCGATAAATGACATGCCCATGCACTCTGCCCCAGGGCCAGACTCATGGAACTCCGTGTTCATCAAGAACTGCAAGAATCCCCTATCACAAGCCTTTTCCATCCTATGGAGAGGGAGCATGGACACGGGGGTCGTCCCACAGTAACTAAAAACAACAGACATAGCCCCACTCCACAAAGGGGGCAGTAAAGCAACAGCAAAGAACTACAGACCAATAGCACTAACATCCCATATCATAAAAATCTTTGAAAGGGTCCTAAGAAGCAAGATCACCACCCATCTAGAAACCCATCAGTTACACAACCCAGGGCAACATGGGTTTAGAACAGGTCGCTCCTGTCTGTCTCAACTATTGGATCACTACGACAAGGTCCTAAATGCACTAGAAGACAAAAAGAATGCAGATGTAATATATACAGATTTTGCAAAAGCCTTCGACAAGTGTGACCATGGCGTAATAATGCACAAGATGCGTGCTAAAGGAATAACAGGAAAAGTCGGTCGATGGATCTATAATTTCCTCACTAACAGAACACAGAGAGTAGTCGTCAACAGAGTAAAGTCCGAGGCAGCTACGGTGAAAAGCTTTGTTCCACAAGGCACAGTACTAGCTCCCATCTTGTTCCTCATCCTCATATCCGACATAGACAAGGATGTCAGCCACAGCACCGTGTCTTCCTTTGCAGATGACACCCGAATCTGCATGACAGTGTCTTCCATTGCAGACACTGCAAGGCTCCAGGCGGACATCAACCAAATCTTTCAGTGGGCTGCAGAAAACAATATGAAGTTCAACGATGAGAAATTTCAATTACTCAGATATGGTAAACACGAGGAAATTAAATCTTCATCAGAGTACAAAACAAATTCTGGCCACAAAATAGAGCGAAACACCAACGTCAAAGACCTGGGAGTGATCATGTCGGAGGATCTCACCTTCAAGGACCATAACATTGTATCAATCGCATCTGCTAGAAAAATGACAGGATGGATAATGAGAACCTTCAAAACTAGGGAGGCCAAGCCCATGATGACACTCTTCAGGTCACTTGTTCTATCTAGGCTGGAATATTGCTGCACACTAACAGCACCTTTCAAGGCAGGTGAAATTGCTGACCTAGAAAATGTACAGAGAACCTTCACGGCATGCATAACAGAGATAAAACACCTCAATTACTGGGAGCGCTTGAGGTTCCTAAACCTGTATTCCCTGGAACGCAGGCGGGAGAGATACATGATTATATACACCTGGAAAATCCTAGAGGGACTAGTACCGAACTTGCACACGAAAATCACTCACTACGAAAGCAAAAGACTTGGCAGACAATGCAACATCCCCCCAATGAAAAGCAGGGGTGTCACTAGCACGTTAAGAGACCATACAATAAGTGTCAGGGGCCCAAGACTGTTCAACTGCCTCCCAGCATACATAAGGGGGATTACCAACAGACCCCTGGCAGTCTTCAAGCTGGCACTGGACAAGCACCTAAAGTTGGTTCCTGACCAGCCGGGCTGTGGCTCGTACGTTGGTTTGCGTGCAGCCAGCAGCAACAGCCTGGTTGATCAGGCTCTGATCCACCAGGAGGCCTGGTCACAGACCGGGCCACGGGGGCGTTGACCCCCGGAACTCTCTCCAGGTAAACTCCAGGTAAACTGACTTTCCTATCAGCTCTCTGTCCCACTGCACCTCCCGCTGGAAGTTTCTCAAACCTGTGTAGTCCCACCTTTTATAGTCTGGCTTTTACCATTCAACCCCTGTTACCCTCCACTTGTAACTCTACTATGTATTCAAAGCACAGAATCACATGATCACAAGCTCCTAGGGTCCTCTCATATGCGATATCCTCAATGTCTGAACTGCTCAGGGTGAACAGAAGGTCCAGTCTTCCTGGTTCATCCTCTCCTCTCTCTCTGAGGTTTTTCAGTACTGCATCCATCATCTTGGCTCTCCATGTTTCGGGGCCCCAGTGTGGCTCCAGGTTTTCCCAATCAATCTCCCTTTGGTTGAAATCGCCCATAACCAGTAACTTTGCTCTGCTCGAGTGTGCTCTTCATGCCACCTCAGCCAGTGTGTCCACCATTGCTCTGTTGCTCTCTTCATATTCCTCTCTTGGTCTCCTGCAGTTCTGTGGTGGATTATACACCATTGCAATGACTACATCATGTTCCCCAGACAGAAGTGTACCTACTGTGCAGTGCCCTTCTCCAATCTCATCCATGCCTCCCATTTCCTCAAATTTCCATCTTTTTTTTATGAGCAGTGTAACCCCTCCTCTCCCTCTGCTCCTTCTATCTTTCCTCAGGATCTGATATCCTAGTGGGAAGATTGCTTCTGTTATTGTCTCAGTGAGTTTCGTTTCTGTGACTGCTATGATGTCTGAGGACTTCTCATTGATTCTTTCATGCCACTCCTCATATTTATTCATCATTCCATCCGCATTCATGTACCAAACCTTCAACTTTTCTAAAACTGTGGTCCTGGGAGAATATTGGGGTTGGGAGAGTGGTAGCCCGGACAGGGGCCTATGGGGGGTTGTGGTGGGGTGGGGGCAGAGTTCCCATAGTGGGTTGCTGTAGGGGTGGGGTTCGTGGCATGGAGGGTGGGGACAGAGGGATCAGTGTACTCACCTAGTTGAAATTGCAGGGGTCAAGTCCAAGCTCCTGGCCCTGCCTCTTCACTGGTCACTACTAGGTCACTCTCCCTGAACCGTGAGCTACATCATACCTCTGCTTAAAGCTATGTATGGATCCTGCCTCCACTACATTGCTTCCCAAACTATTCCACTTCCTGACTAATCTGTGGCTGAAGAAATACTTCCTAACATCCCTGTGATTCATCTGTGTCTTCAACTTCCAACTGTGTCCCCTTGTTGCTGTGTCCCATCTCTGGAACATCCTGTCTTTGTCCACCTTGTCAATTCCTCTCAGTATTTTGTATGTCGTTATCATGTCCCCCCTATCTCTCCTGTCCTCCAGTGTCGTCAGGTTGATTTCCCTTAACCTCTCCTCGTAGGACATACCTCTTAGCTCTGGAACTAGTCTTGTTGCAAACCTTAGCACTTTCTCTAGTTTCTTTACGTGCTTGGCTAGGTGTGGGTTCCAAACTGGTGCCGCATACTCCAATATGGGCCTAACGTACATGGTGTACAGGGTCCTGAACAATTCCTTATTAAGATGTCGGAATGCTGTTCTGAGGTTTGCTAGGCGCCCATATGCTGCAGCAGTTATTTGGTTGATGTGCGCTTCAGTAGATGCGCCTGTTGTTATACTCACCCCAAGATCTTTTTCCTTGAGTAAGGTTTGTAGTCTCTGGCCCCCTAGACTCTACTCCGTCTGCGGTCTTCTTTGCCCTTCCCCAATCTTCATGACTTTGCATTTGGTGGGGTTGAACTCCAGGAGCCAAATGCTGGACCAGGTCTGCAGCCTGTCCAGATCCCTTTGTAGTTCTGCCTGGTCTTCGATCGAATGAATTCTACTCATCAACTTCACGTCATCTGCAAACAGGGACACTTCAGAGTCTATTCCTTCCATCATAACGTTCACAAATACCAGAAACAGCATTGGTCCTAGGACTGACCCCTGTGAGACCCCACTGGTCACAGGTGTCCACTCTGACACCTCACCACATACCATGACTCGCTGTTGTCTTCCTGACAAGTATTCCCTGATCCATTGTAGTGCCTTCCCTGTTATCCCTGCTTGGTCCTCCAGTTTTTGCACCAATCTCTTGTGTGGAACTGTGTCAAACACCTTCTTGCAGTCCAAGAAAATGCAATCCACCCACCCGTCTCTCTCTTGTCTTACTGCTGTCACCATGTCATAGAACTCCAGTAGGTTTGTGACACAGGATTTCCCGTCCCTGAAACCATGTTGGCTGCTGTTGATGAGATCATTCCTTTCTAGGTGTTCCACCTCTCTTCTCCTGATAATCTTCTCCATGACTTTGCATACTATACATGTCAGCGACACTGGTCTGTAGTTTAGTGCTTCATGTCTGTCTTCTTTTTTTAAAGATTGGGACTACATTTGCTGTCTTCCATGCCTCAGGCAATCTCCCTGTTTCGATAGATGTACTGAATATTGTTAAGGGTACACATAGAGCCTCTGCTCCCTCTCTCAGGACCCATGGATAGATGTTATCCGGCCCCATTGCCTTTGAGGAATCTAGCTCACTCAGAAGCCTCTTCACTTCTTCCTCGGTTGTGTGTACTGTGTCCAGCACTTGGTGGTGTGCCCCACCTTCCGTCTTTCTGGAGCCCCTTCTGTCTCCTCTGTGAACATTATTTGAATCTCTTGTTGAGTTCCTCACATACTTCATGGTCATCTCTTGTTGTCTGTCCTCCTTCCT
The DNA here is from genome assembly GCF_038502225.1 of Cherax quadricarinatus. Classification (NCBI taxonomy): domain Eukaryota; kingdom Metazoa; phylum Arthropoda; class Malacostraca; order Decapoda; family Parastacidae; genus Cherax; species Cherax quadricarinatus. The sequence goes on from NC_091349.1 coordinate 19,963,889, forward strand.
TCCTTAGCCTGATTACCTGGTCCTTGACTGTTGTTTTCCTCCTGATGTGGCTGTATAACAGCTTCGGGTCAGATTTGGCTTTTGCTGCTATGTCATTCTCATATTGACTTTGGGCCTCCCTTCTTACCTATGCATATTCATTTCTGGCTCTACGACTGCTCTCCTTATTCTCCTGGGTACTTAGCCTTCTATATTTCTTCCATTCCCTAGCACACTTGGTTTTTGCTTCCCTGCACCTTTGGGTGAACCATGGGCTCATCCTGGCTTTTTCATTAATCCTGTTACCCTTGGGTACAAACCTCTCCTCAGCCTCCTTGCACATTGTTGCTACATATTCCATCATCTCATTAACTGGTTTCCCTGCCAGTTCTCTGTCCCACTCTGTGTGTTTGCATGTGCATTTGTGTACTCATATATGTGTGAGTGCTTGTGATCATGTGTGTATGTATACTCGTGTGTGTGTACTCACCTATGTGTGTGTGTGTATATATATGTACTCACCTAGTTGTGGTTGCAGGTGTCAAATCACAGCTCCAAGCCCCGCCTCTTCAACTGGCCGCTACTCAGTCACTCATCCTGCTCCGTGAGCTTTATCATACCTCTTCTTAAAGCTATGTATGGATCCTGCCTCCACTACATCACTACCCAGGCTATTCCACTTCCTGACAACTCTGTGACTGAAGAAATACTTCCTTACATTCTTGTGGTTCATCTGAGTCTTCAACTTCCAACTGTGACCCCTTGTTGTTGTGTCCCATCTCTGGAACATCCTGTCTCTGTCCACTTTGTCTATACCTCTCAGTAATTTATGTCATCATCATATTCCCCCTATCTCTCCTGTCTTCCAGTGTTGCCAGGTCGATTTCCCTTAACCTCTCCTTGTCGAACATACTCCTTAGCAAACCTTTGCACATTCTGTAGTTTCCTTACATGCTTTACTAGGTGAGGGTTATAAACTGGCACTGCATATTCCAAAATGGGCCTAACATACACAGTGTACAGTGTCCTGAATGAGTCCTTATTTAGATGTCGGAATGCTGTTTTTAGGTTTGCCAGGTGCCCATACTCAGCAGCAATTATATGTTTGATGTGCGCCTCAAGAGATGTGCCCGGTGTTATACACACACCAAGATCCTTTTCCATGAGTGAGGTTTGAAGGCTCTGGCCCCCTAAACTGTATTCCATCTGTGGTCTTCTTTGCCCTTCCCCAATCTTCATGATTTTGCACTTGGTGGGGTTGAACTACAGGAGCCAGTTTCTGGACCAGGCCTGCAGTCTGTCCAGATCCCTCTGTAGTTCTGCCTGGTCCTCGTCTGATTGAATTCTTCTCATCAACTTCACATCATCTGCAAAAAGGGACACTTCGGATTCTATTCCTTCCGTCATGCTGTTCACAAATACCAGAAACAGCACCGGACCTAGGACTGATCCCTGTGGCACCTTGCTCGTTACAGGCGCCCACTCTGACACCTCGCCACATACCATAACTCGCTGTTGTCTACCAGACAGGTATTCCCTGATCCATTGTAGTGCCTTCCTGTTATCACTGCCTGGTCCTCCAGCTTCTGCACTAATCTCTTGTGTAGGACTGTGTCAAAAGCCTTCTTACAGTCCAAGAAAATGCAATCTACCCATCCCTCTCTCTCGTCTTACAGCTGTTCACCCTGTCACAGAACTCCAGCAGGTTTGTGACATAGGATTTCCAGTCCCTGAAACCATGCTGACTGTCACTGATAAGCTCATTCCTTTCTAGGTGCTCCACCACTCTTCTGATAATTTTCTCCATGACCTTGCATATTATACATGTCAGTGGCACAGGTCTATAGTTTAGTGCTTCTTATCTGTCTCTTTTTTTAAAAATTGGGACTACATTTGCTGTCTTCCATACTTCCGGTAGTCGTCCTATTTTGAAAGATGTGTTGAAGATAGTCGTTAGTGGTACACAAAGCACTTCTGCTCCCTCTCTCAGGACCCATGGAGAGATGTTATCTGGCCCTATAACCTTGGGGGTATCTAGCTCGCTTAACAGCCTCTTCACTTCTTCCTCGGTTGTATGTATTTTGTTCAACACTTGATGGTGTACCCCACCTCTCTGCCTTTCTGGAGGCCCTTCTGTCTCCTCTGTGAACACTTCTTTGAATCTCATGTTGAGCTCCTCACATACATCGCAGTCGCTTTTTGTGACCTCCCCTCCTCAGCCTGATTACCTTGTCCTTGACTGTTGTTTTCCTCTGGATGTGGCTGTACAACAGCTTTGGGTCAGATTTGGCTTTTGCTGCTATGTCATTCTCATATTGTCTTTGGGCCTCCCTTCTTACCTATGCATATTCATTTCTGGCTCTACGACTGCTCTCCTTATTCTCCTGGGTCCTTTGCCTTCTATACTTCTTCCATTCCCTAGCACACTTGGTTTTGGCCTCCCTGCACCTTTGGGTGAACCATGGGCTCATCCTGGCTTTTTCATTATTGCTGTTACCCTTGGGTACAAACCTCTCCTCAGCTTCCTTGCATTTTGTTGTAACATATTCCATCATCTTGTCCACTGACTTCCCTGCCAGTTCTCTGTCCCACTGAACCCTGTTCAGGAAGTTCTTCATGATTGCGTAATCCCTTTTCTAGTAGTTTGGCTTCACTTGTCCAGCCCTTCCTGCTTCCCCCTCCACTTGTAACTCTATGTATTCGAAGCTTAAAACCACATGATCACTGGCCCCCAGGGGTCTTTCATATGTGATGTCCTCAATATCTGCACTACTCAAGATGAATACTAGGTCCAGTCTTGCTGGCTCATCCTCTCCTTTCTCTCTGGTAGTGTGTTTTACATGAGGTTTTCCAGTACCACCTGCATCAACTTAGCCTTCCACGCTTTTTTGGCCCCCAGGTGGCTCCAAGTTCTCCCAATCAATTTCCTTGTGGCTGAAGTCACCCATGATCAGTAGCTTTGCCCTGCTCGCATGTGCCCTTCTGGCCACCTCAGCCAGTGTGTCAACCATCGCTCTATTACTCTCATCATACTCTTGCCTTGGCCTCCTGCTGTTCTGTGGTGGGTTATACATCACTGCAATCACCACCTTGGGACCTCCAGACTGAAGCGTTAGTACTATGTAATCTCTTGCTTCTCCACTGTTTCCTCTCTCCAGCTCTTCAAATCCCATCAGTTGCTGATCAGCAGTGCCACTCCTCCACCCCCTCTGTTCCCTCTGTCTTTCCTCAGGATGATATCCCATTGTAAAGATGGCATCTGTTATCATCCCTGTGAGTTTGGTTTCTGTGAGGCTATGATGTCCGGTGATGCTTCTTTAACTCTTTCGTGCCACTCCTCCCAATTATTTGTTAATCCATCAGTGTTGGTGTACCATACCTTCAGTTTCCTCTCCAACACTGTGTTTTGGGGGATCTGTGAGGGTGGGGGAACTGGTGGTGTACTGCGGGGTTCTACAGCATAGTGTGGGATGGGGGCTGCGACTGTGGATTGTGGTCTGTGTTGTGACAGCGTGACTGTGAGGTTAAGAACATAAGACAGAAGGAAGACTGCAACAGGCCTACTGGCCCATGCAAGGCAAGTCCAAGTCTCCTACCGGCTTAAGCCAATACCCCAACCTAGTCAGGTGAGGTCACATTCACTTAGGGAAGGAGAATGGCATCTGACCTAGTAGCACAAGCTAGTCAGATCCAACTCACACCCACCTGCACCCACTATGTATTTATAACCCATTTTTAAAATTACAAAATGCTTTAACCTCTATAACTGTGCTTGGAAGTTTGTTCCACTCATCCACAACTCTATTACCAAACCAGTGCTTTCCTATATCCTTCCTGAATCTGAATTTTTCCAACTTAAAGCCATTGCTGTGAGTCTTGTGTATGTTAGATATTTTTAGCACACTATTTACATCCCCTTTATTTATTCCTATTTTCCATTTATACACCTCAATCATATCTCCCCTAATTCTACACCTTTCTAGAGAATGCAGATTCAGGGCCCTCAGTCTATCCACATAGGGAAGATTTCTGATACATGGAGTCAACTTTGTTATCTTCCTTTGTAAGTTTTCCAGAGCATTTATATCTATTCTGTAATACGGTGACCAAAACTGTGCAGCAAAATCTAGAGGAGGCCTAATCAAGGATATACAGAGTTGAAGAACAACCTGAGGGGGGTGGTTGTGTGCGCGCCTGCACTTGTTGCTCTGCCCTGCTCTGGTTGTCCTCTGCTGATTCTGTCCTTGTCTCTCCTCCTAGCTCCTTTCACTTTTTTTTCTTGTGTGTGTGTGTGAGAAAGAGAGAGAGAAAGAGAGAGAGAAAGAGAGAGAGAGAGAGAGAGAGAGAGAGAGAGAGAGAGAGAGAGAGAGAGAGAGAGAGAGAGAGAGAGAGAGAGAGAGAGAGAGAGAGATAGAGAGAGATAGAGAGAGAGATAGAGAGAGAGATAGAGAGAGATAGAGAGAGATAGAGAGATAGAGATAGAGATAGAGAGATAGAGATAGAGATAGAGATAGAGAGATAGAGATAGAGAGATAAATATAGAGATAGAGAGATAAAGATAGAGATAGAGAGATAGAGATAGAGATAGAGAGAGAGATAGAGATAGAGAGATAGAGATAGAGAGATAGAGATAGAGATAGAGAGAGAGATAGAGATAGAGAGATAGAGAGAGAGAGAGACACTAGGGGTTGCTTGACAGTAGGGGTTGCAAGATTCTGTATGAGGCACAAGTATGCTCACACCTTGAGTATGCTCCACTTTCTTGGTTTGCTGCCCCCCTCTCATCTGCGACTGCTTGACAGAGTAGAGAACAGAGCAAGACGTCTCATCTCTCGCCTGGACCCATCCTGGATAGATCTGTCATTTCAGCAGAGCCTTCAACATAGGAGGGATGTGGGTGGCCTTACTGTTATGTACAAGGCCAATATTGTCAAAGTACCACACTTGGATCCACTTCGAGGACAGCGTGAAACAAGCTTTTATGCCACAAGACGGGCAGAAAGCAGCAACTTCACTCTGGCTGTACCCTTCTCCAGAACATCACTCCATCTGAGATCCTATATACCCAGGATGACTCGAGTATGGAACACATTCGTACAGCATAATGATGTCAACGAGATAAAGTCAGTTGATCAAATGAAAAGGCTGGCCCACAGATGGCTCCAACTTCATCCTGTTCCCTACTTGTATGTCTCATAACAATAAAAATGCTTTCAAATGAGCTGATGTAGGTAACAGCTCTTAGCTTGCCAATAAAGTTAGGAATCCTTAACCTGTAAATAGCTTGTCAATAAGAGAGACACCCAACAATTAATATTTGCACCACTAACTCATTCCAGTTGTCACCAGGTGTGGACATGTAAATTGCTCATTACTCTATAATTTATTCATGATTGTAGCCATGTATAAACGTAAGCAAGTAAATTTACTTACATGAATCATTACCTTTGTAACTTGTTCAGCTATCAAAACTTCGGGGTCCAGTCCCTAGAACCATTACAGGTCTCCCTCAACATTCACGTTTTCAACTTTCACAGGCATCACACATTCGCGAATTCCTAACTGCCAAATTCCCAACCGCTAAATTCCCAGGCGCCAAATCATATTTAAGTTTCCCGCCACCCGCGAGTCCCTACTACCCTCCCTCTGACCCCCGCAACTGGCAGACAGCCCTTATATTAAATTTAAACAGTTGTGGTGTAAAATGTTATTTACAGTAAGTTGATACAACAAAATTATATTATGTCTTAAAAGAGTACCAGTGTATCACTAACCTGTGGTGATAAGCATTTTGTTGTGAGTTGAGCAGATTATAATCTGCTCAACTCCAAACTTCAATAATTATTGAAGTTTGGAAAACTGACTACTAGCCAATGATTGACCACACTCTTCGTCTCATAATTTATACGACTAATATCTCCAAACTACCAATTTGTACAGGAAGTCGTTATTTTTACCTGGATTTAAATACCTTCCCTGAATGTTAAGAAATAAGCCAGAGGCCGAGTTTAGTAGACTAGCTAACCACTAATTCCTTAAGGGAGGTAAACTGATGCTAGTAAGCTCTTGATCCAAGGAACTGGACCTATGCTATCTTTCCTTGGACTGAACCTGATTGCCTCTCAATCCCTAGGTACTGTATGACCCCTGTGTTTAGTGGTTCATGTACATATCATAATAAACAAAATATACATGTACAGCAATAATAAATATTGCAGTACAGTTTCTAGGGAAAAGTCATTATACATGAGCTGTAAAGTATAGACAGAGGCAGGGCCATACACTGCAATATACACTGTAAAGTGGCCAGAGATAAGGTCACACACTAGTGTGGCCAGAAACAAGGCCTTACATTACAACATACAAAGAAAAGTGTCGCCAGACAAGTCTAAACACTACAACATATAATGTGAAGTGTGGCCAGAGACAGGACCACACACAACAACATACAGTGTTAAGTGTGGCCAGAGACTGGGCCACAAACTACAACATACAGTGCTCAGTGTGGACAGAGACAGGGCCACTCACTACAACAACTACACCATACAGTAAAAAGTGTGAACAGAGACAGGCTCACACACTACTACATACAGTGTTTAGCACTGACAGAGACAGGGCACACACTACACATACTGTGCTCAGTGTGGACAGAGACAGGGCCACACACTACAACATACAGGGCTCAGTGTGGACAGAGACAGGGCCACACACTACAACATACAGTGTTTAATGTGGACAGAGACAGGACCACACACTACAACATACAGTGTTCAGTGTGGACAGAGACAGGGCCACACATTACAACATACAGTGCTCAGCATGGACAGAGACAGAGGCACACACTACAACATACAGTGTTCAGTGTGGACTGAGACAGGGCCAAGCACTACAACATACAGTGTTCAGTGTGGACAGAGACAGGGCCACACACTACAACATACAGTGTTCAGTGTGGACAGAGACAGGGCCAAACACTACAACATACAGTGTTCAGTGTAGACAGAGACAGGGCCACACACACTACAATTATATCATACACTACAAAGTGTGAACAGAGACAGGGCCACACACTACAACATACAGTGTTCAGTGTGGACAGAGACAGGGCCACACACTACAACATACAGTGTTCAGTGTGGACAGAGACAGGGCCGCACACTACAACTATACCATACACTACAAAGTGTGAACAGAGACAGGGCCACACACTACAACATACAGTGTTCAGTGTGGACAGAGACAGGGCCACACACTACAACATTGTGTTCAGTGTGGACAGAGACAGGGCCGCACACTACAACTATACCATACACTACAAAGTGTGAACAGAGACAGGGCCACACACTACAACATAGTGCTCAGCATGGACAGAGACAGGGCCATACACTACACATACAGTGTTCAGTGTGGACAGAGACAGGGCCACACACACTACAACATACAGTGCTCAGTGTGGATCAAGACAGGGCCACGCACTACAACATACAGTGTAAAATGTGGACAGAGACAGGACCACATGCTACATTACATTTTAAAATGTGTACACTTATTAAAAATAAAAAATATTGTATCAATACTTCAGAATTCTGAATGTACATGTATACAAGTACATATGTGCAAGTATGTATGATGGTGTGGTGAAGATGGCAGTAACGGTGACAGTGTACATTAATATGCCTCAAGCAGTAATGAAGACTAATGCCTGTGATACTGCTCACAGCATGGAATGAACAATACTGCTCACAGCATGGAATGAACAACACTGCTCACAGCATGGAATGAACACTGCTCACAGCATGGAATGAACAATACTACTCACAGCATGGAATGAACAACACTGCTCACAGCAAGGAATGAACAATACTATTCACAGCATGGAATGAACAACACTGCTCACAGTATGGAATGAATACTGCTCACAGCATGGAATGAACAATACTGCTCACAGCATGGAATGAACAATACTGCTCACAGCTTGGAATGAACAACACTGCTCACAGCATGGAATGAACAACACTGCTCACAGTATGGAATGAACACTGCTCACAGCATGGAATGAACAATACTGCTCACAGCATGGAATGAACACTACTCACAGCATGGAATGAACAACACTGCTCACAGCATGGAATGAACAATACTGCTCACAGCATGGAATGAACACTGCTCACAGCATGGAATGAACAACACTGCTCACAGCATGGAATGAACAACACTGCTCACAGTATGGAATGAACACTGCTCACAGCATGGAATGAACAATACTGCTCACAGCATGGAATGAACAATACTGCTCACAGCATGGAATGAACAATACTGCTCACAGCATGGAATGAACACTACTCACAGCATGGAATGAACAACACTGTTCACAGTATGGAATGAACAATACTGCTCACAGCATGGAATGAACAATACTACTCACAGCATGGAATGAACAACACTGCTCACAGTATGGAATGAACACTGCTCACAGCATGGAATGAACAATACTGCTCACAGCATGGAATGAACAATACTGCTCACAGCATGGAATGAACACTGCTCACAGCATGGAATGAACAATACTGCTCACAGCATGGAATGAACAATACTGCTCACAGCATGGAATGAACAATACTGCTCACAGCATGAACAAGGGATGCACAATGCTCGGTGCCTATCCCTCCCCAGATTAAAAATGTGAACAAATATTATCTTACCTCATCTTACCATAAATATGGGATGCACAATACAGCTCACAACATAACCAAGGGATGCACTATATTGCTCACAAAATGAGGAAGATTTTTTTTTTTTGGGGGGGGGCAGTATTTTTAACATAGGAAGGTTATCCACCTAGGATAACCCAAGAAAGTCAAACAGACAAACTTTATTTTTTCTGCAGTATACAAAATGCAGTTTACATGCAATAAAATACTGTTAACCCTTAAACTGTCCAAACGTAGATCTACGTTTTTTCAACATTTGAAAGTATGTAAAAAAAAACGTAATTTTTTTTTTTACATTTGAAAATGTGTAAAAAAAACTTTGAATTACTTTTTTTTTGTTATATTTGAAAATATGTAAAAAACCGAAGATCTACTTTTGGAGCACTACGCATGTGAACGTAAATCTGTTTGGACAGTTTAAGGGTTAAAGGACAAAAGAAAGCCATTAGTATGCAGTTCATTTCGATCAGACTAATACTAATGTTCACACACTGCTTAAGAACTAGACATAAGCTACTGAGTAATTTTTAAATGTACAAACCTGAAGTAGCTAAGTGAACAATAGGACAATTTTAAATATGCATTAATACAAAAAAGAGGTAGATAAATGAAAGTAGTACAATTTTAAGGATGCATTTAAAATGATTCAGTGATCTTAAGTTAAATTAATGCGGGTGTAAAGTGACTAATACCAAGGTACCTACTTACTGCTAGGTGAACAGGGACAGCAGGTATAAGGTAACTAACACCCAGGTACCTACTTACTGCTAGGTGAAGAGGAACAGCAGGTGTAAAGTGACTAACACCAAGGTACCTACTTACTGCTAGGTGAACAGGGACAACAGGTATAAGGTAACTAACACCCAGGTACGTATTTACTACTAGGTGAACAGGGACATCAGGTATAAGGTAACTAACATCCAGGTACCTACTTACTGCTAGGTGAAGAGGAACAGCAGGTGTAAAGTGACTACCACCAAGGTACCTACTTACTGCTAGGTGAACAGGGACAGCAGGTATAAGGTAATTAACACCCAGGTACCTACCTACTACTAGGTGAACAGAGACATCAGGTATAAAGTAACTAACACCCAGGTACCTACTTACTACTAGGTGAACAGGGACATCAGGTATAAGGTAACTAACACCCAGGTACCTACTTACTACTAGGTGAACAGGGACATCAGGTATAAGGTAATTAACACCCAGGTACCTACCTACTACTAGGTGAACAGAGACATCAGGTATAAAGTAACTAACACCCAGGTACCTACTTACTACTAGGTGAACAGGGACATCAGGTATAAGGTAACTAACACCCAGGTACCTACTTACTACTAGGTGAACAGTGACAGCAGGTGTAAGGAAACATTTCCACACGTGCCGGGGATCGAACCACGGACACAGTGTGAGTATGGGACATCAAACTAGTAGATCACGCCGCACAATAAGATATTCACTATCACCATAGCACAGCATCATTTTTTTCCCGTTTCTGGCACTTCCACAATCTTTCTGCAGTTAAATAATAAAGTACAGCCAATGATACTTACCACACATATCAATCGTCTCCGTGTTGTTGGGGGTTTATAGAGTCACTGACAGTTGACGCCGTGTGGTGCCCGGCCTTCCTCAGCTCGCAGGAGACACCGTCTCCAAGTAAGTTTATTCAGGTATACACAAATACAGTTACATAGAATTATCATACATAGCAGCATATGTGTAGAGAACCTAGGATAACCCAAAAAAGTCAGATAGAGTGACTTAATTCCATACGTGAAAGCAGGGATGTTCGTAACAATTTTTTTTAATAATATAATATCTTTATTTACTACAGGTACATGTACAAGGTATACAGTCCTAGCTGACATCAATGACATACTACTGTATGAAAAGCCGGTTATTATGTAGAGCATTTCGGGCAAATTAGGTCAGTTTTGTCCCGGGATGCGACCCACACAAAATAGAGCGAAACATCAACGTGAAAGACCTGGGAGTGATCATGTCGGAGGATCTCACCTTCAAGGACCATAACATTGTATCAATCGCATCTGCTAGAAAAATGACAGGATGGATAATGAGAACCTTCAAAACTAGGAAGGCCAAGCCCATGATGACACTCTTCAGGTCACTTGTTCTATCTAGGCTGGAATATTGCTGCACACTAACAGCACCTTTCAAGGCAGGTGAAATTGCTGACCTAGAAAATGTACAGAGAACCTTCACGGCGCGCATAACGGAGATAAAACACCTCAATTACTGGGAGCGCTTGAGGTTCCTAAACCTGTATTCCCTGGAATGCAGGAGGGAGAGATACATGATTATATACACCTGGAAAATCCTAGAGGGACTAGTACCGAACTTGCACACGAAAATCACTCACTACGAAAGCAAAAGACTTGGCAGACGATGCACCATCCCCCCAATGAAAAGCAGGGGTGTCATTAGCACGTTAAGAGACCATACAATAAGTGTCAGGGGCCCGAGACTGTTCAACTGCCTCCCAGCATACATAAGGGGGATTACCAACAGACCCCTGGCAGTCTTCAAGCTGGCACTGGACAAGCACCTAAAGTCGGTTCCTGACCAGCCGGGCTGTGGCTCGTACGTTGGTTTGCGTGCAGCCAGCAGCAACAGCCTGGTTGATCAGGCTCTGATCCACCAGGAGGCCTGGTCACAGACCGGGCCGCGGGGACGTTGACCCCCGGAACTCTCTCCAGGTAAACACCAGTCAACTAACACCCAGGTACCCATTTTACTGATAGGTGAACAGGGACATGAACAGCAGGTGTCTTATGGAAACACGTCCTTATGTTTTCCAGCAGTAACGGACCTCAGTGTGTGAGCTGAGTGCGCTAGCGATTGAGCTACGGGACACCTTTTTTTTCAGACAGAAATTTACTAAACATTATCAGAAAGGAACTAGCAAACTACACATTGACACCTCAGCGTGTCAGCGTGCCTCGTTGTGCTCCGGGTTTTCTCGTGTTTTCACGGTCGCTCTTACGTGCTAGAACTTTAATTTGCGTCATCAATCCTATACGATACATCCCTCTAGCGCCTGGAACCAATCTTGGGCGGAAAACATTATATACTGAGTCAAAAAAGGAGATTTCGTGTGCACTACCTAGCAGAGTTTACTGCCAGAGGGGAATCATAGGCCTGTGTCCCGTGTGGAAAAAATAATAATAATTGAACTTTTCGTGTCAGAGGAAAGAAAGTCTCCCTGATAACATTGAGTATACATAGTGTATAGTGTATACTACAGTGGCTCCCTAGTATATTGATGATAAAGGCTAAAGTGTCATTTGAAAACAGGTGAATTTGTAAATGAAGTGATAAGCCTATAGAGGCAGGTGCCAGAAGTCGCCAGAAACTTACCTCCAGGTCAGCTGTTTTTAATAATCTTCCTGGCTTGCTAGTGTTTACCTGGAGTTTACCTGGAGAGAGTTTCGGGGGTCAACGCCCCCGCGGCCCGGTCTGTGACCAGGCCTCCTGGTGGATCAGCGCCTGATCAACCAGGCTGTTGCTGCTGGCTGCACGCAAACCAACGTACGAGCCACAGCCCAGCTGATCAGGAACTGACTTTAGGTGCTTGTCCAGTGCCAGCTTGAAGACTGCCAGGGGTCTGTTGGTAATCCCCCTTATGTGTGCTGGGAGGCAGTTGAACAGTCTCGGGCCCCTGACACTTATTGTATGGTCTCTTAACGTGCTAGTGACACCCCTGCTTTTCATTGGGGGGATGGTGCATCGTCTGCCAAGTCTTTTGCTTTCGTAGTGAGTGATTTTCGTGTGCAAGTTCGGTACTAGTCCCTCTAGGATTTTCCAGGTGTATATAGTCATGTATCTCTCCCTCCTGCGTTCCAGGGAATACAGGTTTAGAAACCTCAAGCGCTCCCAGTAATTGAGGTGTTTTATCTCCGTTATGCGCGCCGTGAAAGTTCTCTGTACATTTTCTAGGTCGGCCATTTCACCTGAATTGAAAGGTGCTGTTAGAGTGCAGCAATATTCCAGCCTAGATAGAACAAGTGACCTGAAGAGTGTCATCATGGGCTTGGCCTCCCTAGTTTTGAAGGTTCTCATTATCCATCCTCTCATTTTTCTAGCAGATGCGATTGATACAATGTTATGGTCCTTGAAGGTGAGATCCTCCGACATAATCACTCCCAGGTCTTTGACGTTGGTGTTTCGCTCTATTTTGTGGCCAGAATTTGTTTTGTACTCTGATGAAGATTTAATTTCCTCATGTTTACCATATCTGAGTAATTGAAATTTCTCATCGTTGAACTTCATATTGGTTTCTGCAGCCCACTGAAAGATTTGGTTGATGTCCGCCTGGAGCCTTGCAGTGTCTGCAATGGAAGACACTGTCATGCAGATTCGGGTGTCATCTGCAAAGGAAGACACGGTGCTGTGGCTGACATCCTTGTCTATGTCGGATATGAGGATGAGGAACAAGATGGGAGCTAGTACTGTGCCTTGTGGAACAGAGCTTTTCACCGTAGCTGCCTCGGACTTTACTCTGTTGACGACTACTCTCTGTGTTCTGTTAGTGAGGAAATTATAGATCCATCGACCGACTTTTCCTGTTATTCCTTTAGCGCGCATTTTGTGCGCTATTACGCCATGGTCACACTTGTCGAAGGCTTTTGCAAAGTCTGTATATATTACATCTGCATTCTTTTTGTCTTCTAGTGCATTTAGGACCTTGTCGTAGTGATCCAGTAGTTGAGACAGACAGGAGCGACCTGTTCTAAACCCATGTTGCCCTGGGTTGTGTAACTGATGGGTTTCTAGATGGGTGGTGATCTTGCTTCTTAGGACCCTTTCAAAGATTTTTATGATATGGGATGTTAGTGCTATTGGTCTGTAGTTCTTTGCTGTTGCTTTACTGCCCCCTTTGTGGAGTGGGGCTATGTCTGTTGTTTTTAGTAACTGAGGGACGACCCCCGTGTCCATGCTCCCTCTCCATAGGATGGAAAAGGCTCGTGATAGGGGCTTCTTGCAGTTCTTGATGAACACAGAGTTCCATGAGTCTGGCCCTGGGGCAGAGTGCATGGGCATGTCATTTATCGCCTGTTCGAAGTCATTTGGCGTCAGGATAACATCGGATAGGCTTGTGTTAATCAAATTTTGTGGCTCTCTCATAAAAAATTCATTTTGATCTTCGACTCTCAGTCTGGTTAGCGGCTTGCTAAAAACTGAGTCATATTGGGACTTGAGTAGCTCACTCATTTCCTTGCTGTCATCTGTGTAGGACCCATCTTGTTTAAGTAGGGGCCCAATACTGGGCGTTGTTCTCGATTTTGATTTGGCATAGGAGAAGAAATACTTTGGGTTTCTTTCGATTTCATTTATAACTTTTAGTTCTTCCCGCGATTCCTGACTCCTAAAGGATTCTTTTAGCTTAAGTTCGATGCTTGCTATTTCTCTGACCAGTGTCTCCCTGCGCATTTCAGATATATTGACCTCTTTTAGCCGCTCTGTTATTCTTTTCTGTCGCCTGTAAAGGGAGCGCCTGTCTCTTTCTATTTTACATCTACTCCTCCTTTTTCTTAGAGGAATAAGCCTTGTGCATACATCGAGTGCCACCGAGTTAATCTGTTCTAAGCATACGTTGGGGTCTGTGTTGCTTAGTATATCTTCCCAGCTTATATCGGTTAGGACTTGGTTTACTTGGTCCCACTTTATGTTTTTGTTATTGAAGTTGAATTTGGTGAATGCTCCCTCGTGACTAGTCTCATTTTGTCGGTCTGGGGCTCCACGCATACATGTCTGAACCTCAATTATGTTGTGATCTGAGTATATTGTTTTTGATATGGTGACATTTCTTATCAGATCATCATTGTTAGTGAAGATGAGGTCTAGTGTATTCTCCAGTCTAGTAGGCTCTATTATTTGCTGGTTTAAATTGAATTTTGTGCAGAGATTTAAAAGTTCGTGTGAGTGTGAGTTTTCATCAGAGCTGCCTCCTGGTGTTATTACTGCAACAATATTATTTGCTATATTCCTCCATTTTAGGTGCCTTAAGTTGAAATCCCCCAGGAGCAAGATGTTGGGTGCAGGAGCTGGAAGATTTTCCAGACAGTGGTCAATTTTTAACAGCTGTTCCTGGAATTGCTGGGATGTTGCATCCGGAGGCTTGTAGACTACCACAATGACTAGGTTTTGGTTCTCGACCTTTACTGCTAAAACTTCCACTACGTCATTTGAGGCATTAAGCAGTTCTGTGCAAACAAGTGACTCTGCAATGTACAGGCCAACCCCCCCCCTTTTGCCTGTTCACTCTGTCACATCTGTATAGGTTGTAACCTGGGATCCATATTTCGTTGTCCAAGTGATCCTTTATGTGGGTCTCAGTGAAAGCCGCGAACATTGCCTTTGCCTCTGCAAGCAGTCCACGGATGAAAGGTATTTTGTTGTTTGTTGCTGGCTTTAGACCCTGTATATTTGCAAAGAAGAATGTTATCGGACTGGTGGTATTGTTGGTACTGGGGGGGGATTTTTTTTCCGGCATTAGTATCTGTATCTGTTGGTTTGGAGTGGAGGCCATCGACTGTGGTTCCACTCCAGGAATGACTGGATTTGGTGTACGATTTCTGCCATTTCCTGCCAGTTTTTTTTCCTTCCTGGCACTAAAAAACCTCTCCCTCTTGAGTGGCTGTGGCTACCCAGGTTTTCCCATGGCCTGGATGTTTTGTATCTTTTAGTCCCCTTTAGATGGTATGCCTGGCAATTTAAGTTATAGCACAGTCTTTCCTGTACTGAAAAGGTACACATTTCAGGGTGAAAAAGCTTACAGGAAGGGAGTTTGCATTTTCCTGTTGTCATATGGGCATGGCATTTTCTAGGGTGGTCATAGTTGCACGTCCCATCTGTTTTTCCAGATTTCCCATGCCAGCAAATACCAAGTGCATAGTATGTGCACAGGCTTGGTTTCCGCTTGCCTTGGGTTTCTGTGACTGTATTCCCTGTTGGTGCATGTTTCCCTGTCTTACTTCTATCCTCCCTAGCACCAACAATGGAGCTCCCACCAGTTGTTTTTGGTAATTTATCTTCACTATTGCTATTGGAGTCCTCTTGTTTGCTATTTCCTGTGGTATTTCTAGTTTGCAATATTGGTTTTATCTTATCTTTGACTACACTTGTTTCCCTACTATGGCTCCTGTCCCCTATGAGGTCATTTATATGTATTCCTTCCTGCGTATAATTCCCGACTACCTGGACAAAATCTCCAGCTTCACCATTACTGTCTCCCAGGACAGTATCTCCAGCTTCACCATTTCTGTCTCCCAGGACAGCACCTCCCGCTTCACCATTACTGTCTCCCAGGACAGCACTATCAGCCCCACATTTACTGACTACCAGGACATCACCTCCAGCCTTACAGTTTGTGACTACATGGCCAGTATCAAGGGCAGTACCATTCAGCCCAGACTTTTTATGTTCCCATCTGTTGTAGAAAGCTTCCAGGTTTTCTATGAAAGCAGCTTTGATGTTGTCTTCTTTTAATACCCTTGTGATTTTAGTCCACAGATTTTCCTCATTTGGGCATACCCACAAACACTTCTCTGTTTTAATACTGCTTGTAGCTAGTTCTGGGATATCTGCACAAGGAGCGTGACACCAATTTCCACAAAAATGACAATTTATCCATGTGGAAGCCCGTTTGTTTGACTGACCACAGACTACACACAGCTTCATAATGATTTGAATGGTTGATTTACTGCAATTCTACTAGCAACCTCTTGAATATTATATTAATAACCTTAAATGAAGCTCTAGCTATTTGTATTTCTGTTTCTAACTCTTTTTGTATATTGGACAGCTTACCGTCACGTTCCTGATTTTTAATGTTTGTGTTTATAAGGGCGCCTACAACCCCATCCGTTTACAGTCTGCTTTATTGTCCAACGAAACTGTTTGAAACCAGTCCCGGGTTCGGACCAGTCAAGGGTTCGGACCAGTCAAGGGTCCGGACCAGTCAATCTGCTCTGATCAGTGGGTCACTTATTTAAAACATACTGGTCGGTGATTTGAGCTAACACATGAAGGATCTACTGGAAATTATCTACCCGAGTAATATGTGATTTGACTGATACAAAAGTATAACTTGCGTGTTGAAGAGCCGGTGATATCTGGCAGCTCCTACAATGACGAACGGTCACCTCCTTGTTTATCAATCGCTGTATCTGGCTTTTCTATTTTTTTTTGTTTTTCCGTCTCCACCACAATAAATGCTATATTATCACTATAGTTGACTGGTGCAATTTTGGAGGAAGGACGCTTTTTCTGTAGTAATAATTGCTTCTCGTTGTGTATATTGCGACCTCTGGTAACTACAGGTTATATGAAATTCACAGTAACGTCTCGTATTTCAAGAAAAAGAAACTAATGAAAGTCACTCCACTCCACTAAGTACCATTATAATACTGGTTAGTTGCTACTACAACACTGTATTCTGCTATTCACTGGTATCACTAGATTATATGCGAGTACACTAGCAGGCCAGCAAGATTATTAAAAACAGCTGACCTGTGGTAAGTTTCTGGCGACTTCTGGCACCTTCCTCTATAGGCTTATCACTTCATTTACAAATTCACCTGTTTTCAAATGACACTTTAGCCTTTATCATCAATATACTAGGGAGCCACTGTAGTATACACTATACACTATGTATACTCAATGTTATCACGGAGACTTTCTTTCCTCTGACATGAAAAGTTCAATTATTATTATTTTTTTCCACACGGGACACAGGCCTATGATTCCCCTCTGGCAGTAAACTCTGCTACGTAGTGCACACTAATTCTCCTTTTTTGACTCAGTATATAATGTTTTCCGCCCAAGATTGGTTCCAGGCGCTAGAGGGATGTATCGTATAGGATTGATGACACAAATTAAAGTTCTAGCACGTAAGAGCGACCGTGAAAACACGAGAAAACCCAGAGCACAACGAGGCACGCTGACACTAGTGATACCTGGAGACCTGGAGTTTACCTGGAGAGAGTTTCGGGGGTCAATGCCCCCGCGGCCCGGTCTGTGACCAGGCCTCCTGGTGGATCAGCGCCTGATCAACCAGGCTGTTGCTGCTGGCTGCACGCAAACCAACGTACGAGCCACAGCCCGGCTGATCAGTAACTGACTTTAGGTGCTTGTCCAGTGCCAGCTTGAAGACTGCCAGGGGTCTGTTGGTAGTCCCCCTTATGTGTGCTGGGAGGCAGTTGAACAGTCTCGGGCCCCTGACACTTATTGTATGGTCTCTTAACGTGCTAGTGACACCCCTGCTTTTCATTGGGGGGATGGTGCATCGTCTGCCAAGTCTTTTGCTTTCGTAGTGAGTGATTTTCGTGTGCAAGTTCGGTACTAGTCCCTCTAGGATTTTCCAGGTGTATATAATCATGTATCTCTCCCTCCTGCGTTCCAGGGAATACAGGTTTAGAAACCTGAAGCGCTCCCAGTAATTGAGGTGTTTTATCTCCGTTATGCGCGCCGTGAAAGTTCTCTGTACATTTTCTAGGTCGGCAATTTCACCTGAATTGAAAGGTGCTGTTAGTGTGCAGCAATATTCCAGCCTAGATAGGTGAATAGCAGAATACAGTGTTGTAGTAGCAACTAACCAGTATTATAATGGTACTTAGTGGAGTGGAGTGACTTTCATTAGTTTCTTTTTTGTCGTAGTGATCCAGTAGTTGAGACTTGAAATACCCTTTCAAAGATTTTTAGACGTTACTGTGAATTTCATATAACCTGTAGTTACCAGCGGTCGCAATATACACAACGAGAAGCAATTATTACTACAGAAAAAGCGTCCTTCCTCCAAAATTTGCACCAGTCAACTATAGTGATAATATAGCATTTATTGTGGTGGAGACGGAAAAAAAAAAAAAAAAAAAAAAAAAAAAAAAAAAAAAAAATAAAAAAAACAAAAAAAATAGAAAAGCCAGATACAGCGATTGATAAACAAGGAGGTCGACCGTTCGTCATTGTAGGAGCTGCCAGATATCACCGGCTCTTCAACACGCAAGTTATACTTTTGTATCAGTCAAATCACATATTACTCGGGTAGATAATTTCCAGTAGATCCTTCATGTGTTAGCTCAAATCACCGACCAGTATGTTTTAAATAAGTGACCCACTGATCAGAGCAGATCGACTGGTCCGAACCCTTGACTGGTCCGAACCCTTGACTGGTCCGAACCCGGGACTGGTTTCAAACAGTTTCGTTGGACAATAAAGCAGACTGTAAACGGATGGGGTTGTAGGCGCCCTTATAAACACAAACATTAAAAATCAGGAACGTGACGGTAAGCTGTCCAATATACAAAAAGAGTTAGAAACAGAAATACAAATAGCTAGAGCTTCATTTAAGGTTATTAATATAATATTCAAGAGGTTGCTAGTAGAATTGCAGTAAATCAACCATTCAAATCATTATGAAGCTGTGTGTAGTCTGTGGTCAGTCAAACAAACGGGCTTCCACATGGATAAATTGTCATTTTTGTGGAAATTGGTGTCACGCCCCTTGTGCAGATATCCCAGAACTAGCTACAAGCAGTATTAAAACAGAGAAGTGTTTTTGGGTATGCCCAAATGAGGAAAATCTGTGGACTAAAATCACAAGGGTATTAAAAGAGGACAACATCAAAGCTGCTTTCATAGAAAACCTGGAAGCTTTCTACAACAGATGGGAACATAAAAAGTCTGGGCTGAATGGTACTGCCCTTGATACTGGCCATGTAGTCACAAACTGTAAGGCTGGAGGTGATGTCCTGGGAGACAGTAATAGTAAAGCTGGAGGTGCTGTCCTGGGAGACAGTAATGGTGAAGCTGGAGGTGCTGTCCTGGGAGACAGAAATGGTGAAGCTGGAGATACTGTCCTGGGAGACAGTAATGGTGAAGCTGGAGATTTTGTCCAGGTAGTCGGGAATTATACGCAGGAAGGAATACATATAAATGACCTCATAGGGGACAGGAGCCATAGTAGGGAAACAAGTGTAGTCAAAGATAAGATAAAACCAATATTGCAAACTAGAAATACCGCAGGAAATAGCAAACAAGAGGACTCCAATAGCAATAGTGAGGATAAATTACCAAAAACAACTGGTGGGAGCTCCATTGTTGGTGCTAGGGAGGATAGAAGTAAGACAGGGAAACATGCACCAACAGGGAATACAGTCACAGAAACCCAAGGCAAGCGGAAACCAAGCCTGTGCACATACTATGCACTTGGTATCTGCTGGCATGGGAAATCTGGAAAAACAGATGGGACATGCAACTATGACCACCCTAGAAAATGCCATGCCCATATGACAACAGGAAAATGCAAACTCCCTTCCTGTAAGCTTTTTCACCCTGAAATGTGTACCTCTTCAGTACAGGAAAGACTGTGCTATAACTTAAATTGCCAGGCATACCATCTAAAGGGGACAAAAAGATACAAAACATCCAGGCCATGGGAAAACCTGGGTAGCCACAGCCACTCAAGAGGGAGAGGTTTTTTAGTGCCAGGAAGGAAAAAAAACTGGCAGGAAATGGCAGAAATCGTACACCAAATCCAGTCATTCCTGGAGTGGAACCACAGTCGATGGCCTCCACTCCAAACCAACAGATACAGATACTAATGCCGGAAAAAAAATCCCCCCCCAGTACCAACAATACCACCAGTCCGATAACATTATTCTTTGCAAATATACAGGGTCTAAAGCCAGCAACAAACAACAAAATACCTTTCATCCGTGGACTGTGTTGTGATAGAAACACAGGCCTTATCTCTAGGCTTTATTGAACATAGAATCTTCATAGTACTTCTGCAACAACAAAATATAATGACTAGTACATCTAATAATGGCTTCTACAGGGATGGTGATGTCTTGCATATGTCAAGAGAAAAGTTATAACTACAGGCCACATATTTAAACTCACCATGTAATCTGCATCGGTGATAAATGGATAAAGTAGGAGAGAATCACACACCATATGTTGGTGCCCATGACGCACGCCAAACTGTTGTTGTTGTTAAGGGCCCCTAGAGGTGGTGCAGTATTATCCTGCTGCTGCTCCCCACAGGACCAGTATCACTACAATCTCCCCCTTCTAAAATATCAGAGACAGTAATCTCCCAAACTGTTAGGTGGGCGACGTACACGTCCCGACCTTCGTAGCCCTTGAGCCTCTTCACCAGGTTCGATATTTTCCAGCGGGGTTTGATTAACTGCTGGAGCAGAATCCTCTATTTCCATAGGGGTAGTCTCAAGGGGCTTTCCAGGAGAAAACGAAGCATCTTTCACATCTATTGGTGTATCTTGAGATTCCACACTAATAGGGATTTCAACTGGGGCTAAATGTCTTGTAGATACTGTAGTCTCTTCACCATTTTGGTAGCGAATGTGGGCGTAATGTGGATTAGCTTGCAGGAGCTCTACCTCTTCCACTAAAGGATCCGTCTTGTTCATCCTACGGTGACTCTTCAGGAGAACGGGTCCAGGATGACATAACCAAGTGGGCACGGAGGCTCCCGTAGAGGAACGACGTGAATAGTTGAGGAGTCTTTCATGAGGGGTTGCATTAGTAGCTGTGCACAGCAGTGATCTAATAGAGTGAAGAGCATCAGGTAGGACAGTTTGCCAGTGTTGAACAGGTAGATTGCGCGACTTTAATGTCATTGTAACTGCCTTCCATATAGTACCATTGAACCGCTCCACTTGACCATTGCCTTGAGGGTTGTAGCTTGTTGTTCTGCTGCAGGCAATACCTTTGCTAGCCAAAAACTCCTGAAGTTCGTTACTCATGAACGAGGATCCCCTGTCTGAATGGATATAAGCTGGCATACCAAAAATAGAGAACAACTGTGAAAGACAACTAATAACAGTTGAAGCAGCCATATTTGCACAGGGGAATACAAAGGGAAACCTTGAATATTCATCTACTATGTTAAGGAAATACCTATTCTGATTTGTGCTTGGTAGAGGTCCTTTGAAATCTATATTCAATCTTTCGAAAGGCTGGGTGGATTTTATGAGATGAGTCTTCTCTGGCTGATGAAAGTTTGGCTTGCACTCTGCACATACTCTGCATGCTCTGATCACTTGTCGCACATCTTCCACTGAGTAGGGCATGTTCTTTGATTTGACAAAATGGTACAGGCGTGTAACTCCTGGGTGACACAAAGCCTTGTGGAGAGCTGAGAGTGATTGCAAATCATGACATGCTGCTCCACAGTGGGACCTAGAGAATGCATCAGGTGAGATGTTCTCTTGACCCGGTCGGTACAGAATATCAAAGTCATAACACGATAGTTCCATCCTCCAGCGTAATATCTTGTCATTCTTTATCCTACTTTTGTGCCTCTTGTCGAACATATACATCACGGACCGTTGGTCAGTCCTTATGGTGAAATGTCTACCAGTTAAATAATGCCTCCAGTGGCGAACTGCTTCTATGATGGCCTGGGCTTCCTTTTCTACAGCAGCATAACATTTCTCTGATCCTTGAAAAGTTCTCGAAAAGAAGGCTACTGGTCGTCCTGCCTGAGATAAGACTGCAGCAATGGCAATGTCAGATGCATCCGTTTCCACTTCGAATGGTAGGGACTCATCAATGGCTTGAACTACTGAGTTTTCAATGTCCTGTTTGAGAGTATGGAAAGCGGCTTCTGCTTCCTTTGTCACAGGAAATGTGGTAGCACTCAATGGGCGGACTTTACTTGAATAGTTGTAGATCCATTGTGAGTAATAAGCAAAGAGACCAAGAGTTCTTCGGAGTGACTTTTTGTCTTGAGGCATTGGAAGTTCCCGTAGAGGTCGTAGTCGTTCAGGGTCTGGGAATATTGAACCTCCTTCCACTACATAACCAAGGATGCTAAGCCTTTTAGTTGAAAAAGTGCACTTTTCCTCATTGTAACTGATATTTTTCTTCTTGGCGGCTTCCAAAAACTTATCAAGGTTTGCATCATGTTCCTCCTGGGTCTTGCCACAAATGGTAACATTATCTAAATACGCGTAAGTTCCCATGAGTTGCTCTTCCTGAATGAGTGAATCCATAATTCGTTGGAAGCAGGCTACCCCATTGGTGACTCCAAAAGGGACTCTGGTAAACTGATACAGGCCATCACTAGCCTGAAACGCTGTGTATGGTTTATCTTCATTCCTTATAGGGACTTGATGATAGGCACTCTGCAGATCAATTGTGCTAAACACGTAGTACTGAGCAATTTTGTTCACTGTATCGTCAATTCGAGGTAGAGGGTACCCATCAAGAAGTGTAAATTTGTTGATTGTCTCAGAGTAATCGATAGCCAGTCTCCGTTTCCTATAACCATCTTTAACAACAACAACCTGTGCACGCCAAGGGGAATCACTCGGTTCTATAATACCCTCCTTCAGCAGCCTCTGAGTTTCTTTCTCAATGAACATCCGATCCTCATAAGAATAGCGGCGTGACTTAGCTGATATAGGATGGCAATCCGCGGTAAGATTTGCAAACAGCTTTGGTGGGTCTACCCTTAAAGTGCTAAGTCCACAGACAACAAGAGGAGGCAGTTCACCTCCATATGTTAAGGTGACACTACCATGCAGCTTCTGAAAGTCCTGACCAAGGATAACATCAGAGCACAGTTGTGGCAGAATAGCTAAATGTACATCTTGATAATCCTTTCCATTAACTCTGAGATTTACCTTACAAACCCTAAGGTCTGAATAGAGAGAGATGTTGATGCCATGGAAACGGTACCTGATGAGTGATGTAGAGTCAAGGAGAGCCGTTTAACTAAGTCAAGGTTGATGAAACTCTCTGAGCTGCCACTATCAATAAGACCATCTACTTCTGTTCCTTTGATGAATACTTTCACAACTGCCTTTGACAGTGAATTTGGAGTAGCCGCAGAAGTCACTGTTGCTAGAGTCGCATGATCACTGGAATGTGTGGAGGCACTAGCTCTTGTTGATGCATTAGCACGACATACTTTAGCAAAGTGACCTTTCTTGTGGCATTTATGGCACATTGCTTCACGAGCAGGACACTTTGGACGTGGATGTCTTGAAAAACCACAAAAGAAACACACCGTACCTGCTGCTGCTGTCACTGAGGCAGGTTCCCCAGTAACTTCATTGCAAGAGTCTTGGTCAGGAATTGCAGCACTTACCACTCGAGAAGGCTGAGTGGTACTGTATACTTCAGAATTCTTCTGGGCTGAATCTAGAGCTCTTGCCTGGTCAAAGGCAGCGGCTAAGTCGAGAGTTTTATTCTCCAATAAACGCTGCCTTATTATTGGTGATTGCAGGCCACTGATAAAAGCATCCCTGGAGTTTACCTGGAGAGAGTTTCGGGGGTCAACGCCCCCGCGGCCCGGTCTGTGACCAGGCCTCCTGGTGGATCAGCGCCTGATCAACCAGGCTGTTGCTGCTGGCTGCACGCAAACCAACGTACGAGCCACAGCCCGGCTGATCAGGAACTGCCTTTAGGTGCTTGTCCAGTGCCAGCTTGAAGACTGCCAGGGGTCTGTTGGTAATCCCCCTTATGTGTGCTGGGAGGCAGTTGAACAGTCTCGGTCCCCTGACACTTATTGTATGGTCTCTTAACGTGCTAGTGACACCCCTGCTTTTCATTGGGGGGATGGTGCATCGTCTGCCAAGTCTTTTGCTTTCGTAGTGAGTGATTTTCGTGTGCAAGTTCGGTACTAGTCCCTCTAGGATTTTCCAGGTGTATATAATCATGTATCTCTCCCTCCTGCGTTCCAGGGAATACAGGTTTAGAAACCTCAAGCGCTCCCAGTAATTGAGGTGTTTTATCTCCGTTATGCGCGCCGTGAAAGTTCTCTGTACATTTTCTAGGTCGGCAATTTCACCTGCCTTGAAAGGTGCTGTTAGAGTGCAGCAATATTCCAGCCTAGATAGAACAAGTGACCTGAAGAGTGTCATCATGGGCTTGGCCTCCCTAGTTTTGAAGGTTCTCATTATCCATCCTGTCATTTTTCTAGCAGATGCGATTGATACAATGTTATGGTCCTTGAAGGTGAGATCCTCCGACATAATCACTCCCAGGTCTTTGACGTTGGTGTTTCGCTCTATTTTGTGGCCAGAATTTGTTTTGTACTCTGATGAAGATTTAATTTCCTCATGTTTACCATATCTGAGTAATTGAAATTTCTCATCGTTGAACTTCATATTGTTTTCTGCAGCCCACTGAAAGATTTGGTTGATGTCCGCCTGGAGCCTTGCAGTGTCTGCAATGGAAGACACTGTCATGCAGATTCGGGTGTCATCTGCAAAGGAAGACACGGTGCTGTGGCTGACATCCTTGTCTATGTCGGATATGAGGATGAGGAACAAGATGGGAGCTAGTACTGTGCCTTGTGGAACAGAGCTTTTCACCGTAGCTGCCTCGGACTTTACTCTGTTGACGACTACTCTCTGTGTTCTGTTAGTGAGGAAATTATAGATCCATCGACCAACTTTTCCTGTTATTCCTTTAGCGCGCATTTTGTGCGCTATTACGCCATGGTCACACTTGTCGAAGGCTTTTGCAAAGTCTGTATATATTACATCTGCATTCTTTTTGTCTTCTAGTGCATTTAGGACCTTGTCGTAGTGATCCAGTAGTTGAGACAGACAGGAGCGACCTGTTCTAAACCCATGTTGCCCTGGGTTGTGTAACTGATGGGTTTCTAGATGGGTGGTGATCTTGCTTCTTAGGACCCTTTCAAAGATTTTTATGATATGGGATGTTAGTGCTATTGGTCTGTAGTTCTTTGCTGTTGCTTTACTGCCCCCTTTGTGGAGTGGGGCTATGTCTGTTGTTTTTAGTAACTGAGGGACGACCCCCGTGTCCATGCTCCCTCTCCATAGGATGGAAAAGGCTCGTGATAGGGGCTTCTTGCAGTTCTTGATG
The DNA here is from genome assembly GCF_038502225.1 of Cherax quadricarinatus. NCBI lineage: Eukaryota > Metazoa > Arthropoda > Malacostraca > Decapoda > Parastacidae > Cherax > Cherax quadricarinatus. The sequence continues at coordinate 19,989,466 of NC_091349.1, forward strand.
AACACAGAGTTCCATGAGTCTGGCCCTGGGGCAGAGTGCATGGGCATGTCATTTATCGCCTGTTCGAAGTCATTTGGCGTCAGGATAACATCGGATAGGCTTGTGTTAATCAAATTTTGTGGCTCTCTCATAAAAAATTCATTTTGATCTTCGACTCTCAGTCTGGTTAGCGGCTTGCTAAAAACTGAGTCATATTGGGACTTGAGTAGCTCACTCATTTCCTTGCTGTCATCTGTGTAGGACCCATCTTGTTTAAGTAGGGGCCCAATACTGGACGTTGTTCTCGATTTTGATTTGGCATAGGAGAAGAAATACTTTGGGTTTCTTTCGATTTCATTTATGGCTTTTAGTTCTTCCCGCGATTCCTGACTCCTAAAGGATTCTTTTAGCTTAAGTTCGATGCTTGCTATTTCTCTGACCAGTGTCTCCCTGCGCATTTCTGATATATTGACCTCTTTTAGCCGCTCTGTTATTCTTTTCCGTCGCCTGTAAAGGGAGCGCCTGTCTCTTTCTATTTTACATCTACTCCTCCTTTTTCTTAGAGGAATAAGCCTTGTGCATACATCGAGTGCCACCGAGTTAATCTGTTCTAGGCATAAGTTTGGGTCTGTGTTGCTTAGTATATCTTCCCAGCTTATATCGGTTAGGACTTGGTTTACTTGGTCCCACTTTATGTTTTTGTTATTGAAGTTGAATTTGGTGAATGCTCCCTCGTGACTAGTCTCATTTTGTCGGTCTGAGGCTCCACGCATACATGTCTGAACCTCAATTATGTTGTGATCTGAGTATATTGTTTTTGATATGGTGACATTTCTTATCAGATCATCATTGTTAGTGAAGATGAGGTCTAGTGTATTCTCCAGTCTAGTAGGCTCTATTATTTGCTGGTTTAAATTGAATTTTGTGCAGAGATTTAAAAGCTCGTGTGAGTGTGAGTTTTCATCAGAGCTGCCTCCTGGTGTTATTACTGCAACAATATTATTTGCTATATTCCTCCATTTTAGGTGCCTTAAGTTGAAATCCCCCAGGAGCAAGATGTTGGGTGCAGGAGCTGGAAGATTTTCCAGACAGTGGTCAATTTTTAACAGCTGTTCCTGGAATTGCTGGGATGTTGCATCCGGAGGCTTGTAGACTACCACAATGACTAGGTTTTGGTTCTCGACCTTTACTGCTAAAACTTCCACTACGTCATTTGAGGCATTAAGCAGTTCTGTGCAAACAAGTGACTCTGCAATGTGATGGACTCTTCACAATACTGAGCAGCTGTCACTGCTTGGAAGTGACAGTCCTTACCTAAAATTTTCAGTGCTTGAAAGTATTCCTCTAAGGACTCATCAATCTGCTGGCGGCGAGTTGCAAGGCGATAGCGTGCAAAGATTTCATTTGTAGGTTTAATATACTGAGACTTGAGGGTTTTGATAGCATCTTCGTAGGTATTACACTCAGAAATAGCCTCATATATCTTAGGTGACACAAAATTGATGAGCAGACTTAGTTTATCTAGATCTTCTTTAGGAAGGGCTCCCAAGAAGTTTTCGAAAGTCTTAAACCAGTGCTTCCATTCCTGAGCAGCCGTTGATAAGCTGGGGTCACAGTCTAGCCTCTCAGGTTTCAGTAAACGCTCCATGTTGTGATGTAGTCTAGCGCAGGATCACCACCAGGTAGCCCAGGATTCTATGTTCAATAAATTGTTGTGATAGAAACACAGGCCTTATCTCTAGGCTTTATTGAACATAGAATCTTCATAGTACTTCTGCAACAACAAAATATAATGACTAGTACATCTAATAATGGCTTCTACAGGGATGGTGATGTCTTGCATATGTCAAGAGAAAAGTTATAACTACAGGCCACATATTTAAACTCACCATGTAATCTGCATCGGTGATAAATGGATAAAGTAGTAGAGAATCACACACCATATGTTGGTGCCCATGACGCACGCCAAACTGTTGTTGTTGTTAAGGGCCCCTAGAGGTGGTGCAGTATTATCCTGCTGCTGCTCCCCACAGGACCAGTATCACTACAACCAACAATACCACCAGTCCGATAACATTCTTCTTTGCAAATATACAGGGTCTAAAGCCAGCAACAAACAACAAAATACCTTTCATCCGTGGACTGCTTGCAGAGGCAAAGGCAATGTTCGCGGCTTTCACTGAGACCCACATAAAGGATCACTTGGACAACGAAATATGGATCCCAGGTTACAACCTATACAGATGTGACAGAGTGAACAGGCAAAAGGGGGGGGTTGGCCTGTACATTGCAGAGTCACTTGTTTGCACAGAACTGCTTAATGCCTCAAATGACATAGTGGAAGTTTTAGCAGTAAAGGTCGAGAACCAAAACCTAGTCATTGTGGTAGTCTACAAGCCTCCGGATGCAACATCCCAGCAATTCCAGGAACAGCTGTTAAAAATTGACCACTGTCTGGAAAATCTTCCAGCTCCTGCACCCAACATCTTGCTCCTGGGGGATTTCAACTTAAGGCACCTAAAATGGAGGAATATAGCAAATAATATTGTTGCAGTAATAACACCAGGAGGCAGCACTGATGAAAACTCACACTCACACGATCTTTTAAATCTCTGCACAAAATTCAATTTAAACCAGCAAATAATAGAGCCTACTAGACTGGAGAATACACTAGACCTCATCTTCACTAACAATGATGATCTGATAAGAAATGTCACCATATCAAAAACAATATACTCAGATCACAACATAATTGAGGTTCAGACATGTATGCGTGGAGCCCCAGACCGACAAAATGAGACTAGTCACGAGGGAGCATTCACCAAATTCAACTTCAATAACAAAAACATAAAGTGGGACCAAGTAAACCAAGTCCTAACCGATATAAGCTGGGAAGATATACTAAGCAACACAGACCCAAACTTATGCCTAGAACAGATTAACTCGGTGGCACTCGATGTATGCACAAGGCTTATTCCTCTAAGAAAAATGAGGAGTAGATGTAAAATAGAAAGAGACAGGCGCTCCCTTTACAGGCGACGGAAAAGAATAACAGAGCGGCTAAAAGAGGTCAATATATCTGAAATGCGCAGGGAGACACTGGTCAGAGAAATAGCAAGCATCGAACATAAGCTAAAAGAATCCTTTAGGAGTCAGGAATCGCGGGAAGAACTAAAAGCTATAAATGAAATCGAAAGAAACCCAAAGTATTTCTTCTCCTATGCCAAATCAAAATCGAGAACAACGTCCAGTATTGGGCCCCTACTTAAACAAGATGGGTCCTACACAGATGACAGCAAGGAAATGAGTGAGCTACTCAAGTCCCAATATGACTCAGTTTTTAGCAAGCCGCTAACCAGACTGAGAGTCGAAGATCAAAATGAATTTTTTATGAGAGAGCCACAAAATTTGATTAACACAAGCCTATCCGATGTTATCCTGACGCCAAATGACTTCGAACAAGCGATAAATGACATGCCCATGCACTCTGCCCCAGGGCCAGACTCATGGAACTCTGTGTTCATCAAGAACTGCAAGAAGCCCCTATCACGAGCCTTTTCCATCCTATGGAGAGGGAGCATGGACACGGGGGTCGTCCCTCAGTTACTAAAAACAACAGACATAGCCCCACTCCACAAAGGGGGCAGTAAAGCAACAGCAAAGAACTACAGACCAATAGCACTAACATCCCATATCATAAAAATCTTTGAAAGGGTCCTAAGAAGCAAGATCACCACCCATCTAGAAACCCATCATTTACACAACCCAGGGCAACATGGGTTTAGAACAGGTCGCTCCTGTCTGTCTCAACTACTGGATCACTACGACAAGGTCCTAAATGCACAAGAAGACAAAAAGAATGCAGATGTAATATATACAGACTTTGCAAAAGCCTTCGACAAGTGTGACCATGGCGTAATAGCGCACAAAATGCGCGCTAAAGGAATAACAGGAAAAGTCGGTCGATGGATCTATAATTTCCTCACTAACAGAACACAGAGAGTAGTCGTCAACAGAGTAAAGTCCGAGGCAGCTACGGTGAAAAGCTCTGTTCCACAAGGCACAGTACTAGCTCCCATTTTGTTCCTCATCCTCATATCCGACATAGACAAGGATGTCAGCCACAGCACCGTGTCTTCCTTTGCGGATGACACCCGAATCTGCATGACAGTGTTTTCCATTGCAGACACTGCAAGGCTCCAGGCGGACATCAACCAAATCTTTCAGTGGGTTGCAGAAAACAATATGAAGTTCAACGATGAGAAATTTCAATTACTCAGATATGGTAAACATGAGGAAATTAAATCTTCATCAGAGTACAAAACAAATTCTGGCCACAAAATAGAGCGAAACACCAACGTCAAAGACCTGGGAGTGATTATGTCGGAGGATCTCACCTTCAATGACCATAACATTGTATCAATCGCATCTGTTAGAAAAATGACAGGATGGATAATGAGAACCTTCAAAACTAGGGAGGCTAAGCCCATGATGACACTCTTCAGGTCACTTGTTCTATCTAGGCTGGAATATTGCTGCACTCTAACAGCACCTTTCAAGGCAGGTGAAATTGCCGACCTAGAAAATGTACAGAGAACTTTCACGGCGCGCATAACGGAGATAAAACACCTCAATTACTGGGAGCGCTTGAGGTTTCTAAACCTGTATTCCCTGGAACGCAGGAGGGAGAGATACATGATTATATACACCTGGAAAATCCTAGAGGGACTAGTACCGAACTTGCACACGAAAATCACTCACTACGAAAGCAAAAGACTTGGCAGACGATGCACCATCCCCCCAATGAAAAGCAGGGGTGTCACTAGCACGTTAAGAGACCATACAATAAGTGTCAGGGGCCCGAGACTGTTCAACTGCCTCCCAGCACACATAAGGGGGATTACCAACAGACCCCTGGCAGTCTTCAAGCTGGCACTGGACAAGCACCTAAAGTCAGTTCCTGATCAGCTGGGCTGTGGCTCGTACGTTGGTTTGCGTGCAGCCAGCAGCAACAGCCTGGTTGATCAGGCGCTGATCGACCAGGAGGCCTGGTCACAGACCGGGCCGCGGGGGCGTTGACCCCCGAAACTCTCTCCAGGTAAACTCCAGGTAAAGAACGTAGAACAATACAGATCCATTATTGATCATATTTCCTTACACACCATCAGTAAAGATGGGTACCTGGGTGTTAGTCGACTGGTGTGGGTTGCATCCTGGGACAAAACTGAACTAATTTGCCCGAAATGTTCTGCGTAACAAAGGGCTTTCGACATAGTACAGAACCTTCTGTACAGAGTGAGAAAACTACGACTTGAGAATAATGATAAAATTCACCAGTGCTTTGTACGTGATGGACAAATTCTAGTAAGAAAAACAAATGTAGGCTATGTGTACTATATCACAAATGAAAATGAACTGGCAAACTTCCTTCATGATGCAAACATTACAGTCTGACTGCCATGGTGCATCCAACAAAATAAGCAGACTCTTGGATGCCACTACTGCAAGGCTCCGGCTGTGTTACAAGTATCTATGGCAGGTTAAATCCCCACCACCAGATGTAGACCAAACGAAATGTAAACTTTGCCAGATGGACTATTGTCACACCCTGCGTCATTAAGTTCTGGAGTGCGATAAAATTAATGAATTTAGAAACAACTCACTCAGAAATGTTCAAGAAATGGCAAAGTATTTTATCTACAGTGGTATATTACAGACCATTCTGGAGTAACACCCTGACTTTGCTAACTGTAAAAAATGCATTACTTTGCAAAAGCCTTCGACAAGTGTGACCATGGCGTAATAGCGCACAAAATGCGCGCTAAAGGAATAACAGGAAAAGTCGGTCGATGGATCTATAATTTCCTCACTAACAGAACACAGAGAGTAGTCGTCAACAGAGTAAAGTCCGAGGCAGCTACGGTGAAAAGCTCTGTTCCACAAGGCACAGTACTAGCTCCCATCTTGTTCCTCATCCTCATATCCGACATAGACAAGGATGTCAGCCACAGCACCGTGTCTTCCTTTGCAGATGACACCCGAATCTGCATGACAGTGTCTTCCATTGCAGACACTGCAAGGCTCCAGGCGGACATCAACCAAATCTTTCAGTGGGCTGCAGAAAACAATATGAAGTTCAACGATGAGAAATTTCAATTACTCAGATATGGTAAACATGAGGAAATTAAATCTTCATCAGAGTACAAAACAAATTCTGGCCACAAAATAGAGCGAAACACCAACGTCAAAGACCTGGGAGTGATTATGTCGGAGGATCTCACCTTCAAGGACCATAACATTGTATCAATCGCATCTGCTAGAAAATTGACAGGATGGATAATGAGAACCTTCAAAACTAGGGAGGCCAAGCCCATGATGACACTCTTCAGGTCACTTGTTCTATCTAGGCTGGAATATTGCTGCACTCTAACAGCACCTTTCAAGGCAGGTGAAATTGCCGACCTAGAAAATGTACAGAGAACTTTCACGGCGCGCATAACGGAGATAAAACACCTCAATTACTGGGAGCGCTTGAGGTTTCTAAACCTGTATTCCCTGGAACGCAGGAGGGAGAGATACATGATTATATACACCTGGAAAATCCTAGAGGGACTAGTACCGAACTTGCACACGAAAATCACTCACTACGAAAGCAAAAGACTTGGCAGACGATGCACCATCCCCCCAATGAAAAGCAGGGGTGTCACTAGCACGTTAAGAGACCATACAATAAGTGTCAGGGGCCCGAGACTGTTCAACTGCCTCCCAGCACACATAAGGGGGATTACCAACAGACCCCTGGCAGTCTTCAAGCTGGCACTGGACAAGCACCTAAAGTCAGTTCCTGATCAGCCGGGCTGTGGCTCGTACGTTGGTTTGCGTGCAGCCAGCAGCAACAGCCTGGTTGATCAGGCGCTGATCCACCAGGAGGCCTGGTCACAGACCGGGCCGCGGGGGCGTTGACCCCCGAAACTCTCTCCAGGTAACTCCAGGTATGTGTGTGTGTGTGTGTGTGTGTGTACTCACCTATTTGTGGTTGCAGGGGTCGAGTCATAGCTCCTGGCCCCCCCTCTTCGCTGATTGCTACTAGGTCCTCTCTCTCCCTACCCCATGAGCTTTATCATACCTCGCCTTAAAACTATGTATGGTTCCCGCCTCCACTACGTCACTTTCTAGGCTATTCCACTGCCTGACTACTCTATGACTGAAGAAATACTTCCTAACATCCCTTTGATTCATCTGAGTCTTTAACTTCCAATTGTGACCTCTTGTGTCTGTGTCCCTTCTCTGGAACATCCCGTCTTTGTCCACCTTGTCTATTCCGCGCAGTATTTTATTTGTCGTTATCATGTCTCTCCATTGTTGAAATTAACACTGTACTCGGTATTAGAATGTTGAGAAACGAACCAGACACTGTCACAGTGAATCTTACCAAGTGTCTAGAGGTAAATGCTTAAAGCTTTCATAGCGTGTCAGCGTGCCTCGTTGTGCTCCCGGTTTTTCTGGTGTTTTCACGGTCGCTCTTACGTGCTAGAACTTTAATTTGTGTCATCAATCCTATACGATACATCCCTCTAGCGCCTGGAACCAATCTTGGGCGGAAAACATTATATACTGAGTAAAAAAAGGAGAATTAGTGTGCACTTCCTAGCAGAGTTTACTGGAAGAGGGGAATCATGGGCCTGTCCCGTGTGGAAAAATAATAATATTGAACTTTGTGTCAGAGGAAAGAAAGTCTCCCTGAAAGCATTGAGTATACATAGTGTATAGTGTATACTACAGTGGCTCCCTAGTATATTGATGATAAAGGCTAAAGTGTCATTTGAAAACAGGTGAATTTGTAAATGAAGTGATAAGCCTATAGAGGCAGGTGCCAGAAGTCGCCAGAAACTTACCACAGGTCAGCTGTTTTTAATAATCTTCCTGGCCTGCTAGTGTACTCGCATATAATCTAGTGATACCAGTGAATAGCAGAATACAGTGTTGTAGTAGCAACTAACCAGTATGGGTTTAGAACAGGTCGCTCCTGTCTGTCTCAACTACTGGATCACTACGACAAGGTCCTAAATGCACTAGAAGACAAAAAGAATGCAGATGTAATATATACAGACTTTGCAAAAGCCTTCGACAAGTGTGACCATGGCGTAATAGCGCACAAAATGCGCGCTAAAGGAATAACAGGAAAAGTTGGTCGATGGATCTATAATTTCCTCACTAACAGAACACAGAGAGTAGTCGTCAACAGAGTAAAGTCCGAGGCAGCTACGGTGAAAAGCTCTGTTCCACAAGGCACAGTACTAGCTCCCATCTTGTTCCTCATCCTCATATCCGACATAGACAAGGATGTCAGCCACAGCACCGTGTCTTCCTTTGCAGATGACACCCGAATCTGCATGACAGTGTCTTCCATTGCAGACACTGCAAGGCTCCAGGCGGACATCAACCAAATCTTTCAGTGGGCTGCAGAAAACAATATGAAGTTCAACGATGAGAAATTTCAATTACTCAGATATGGTAAACATGAGGAAATTAAATCTTCATCAGAGTACAAAACAAATTCTGGCCACAAAATAGAGCGAAACACCAACGTCAAAGACCTGGGAGTGATTATGTCGGAGGATCTCACCTTCAAGGACCATAACATTGTATCAATCGCATCTGCTAGAAAAATGACAGGATGGATAATGAGAACCTTCAAAACTAGGGAGGCCAAGCCCATGATGACACTCTTCAGGTCACTTGTTCTATCTAGGCTGGAATATTGCTGCACTCTAACAGCACCTTTCAAGGCAGGTGAAATTGCCGACCTAGAAAATGTACAGAGAACTTTCACGGCGCGCATAACGGAGATAAAACACCTCAATTACTGGGAGCGCTTGAGGTTTCTAAACCTGTATTCCCTGGAACGCAGGAGGGAGAGATACATGATTATATACACCTGGAAAATCCTAGAGGGACTAGTACCGAACTTGCACACGAAAATCACTCACTACGAAAGCAAAAGACTTGGCAGACGATGCACCATCCCCCCAATGAAAAGCAGGGGTGTCACTAGCACGTTAAGAGACCATACAATAAGTGTCAGGGGCCCGAGACTGTTCAACTGCCTCCCAGCACACATAAGGGGGATTACCAACAGACCCCTGGCAGTCTTCAAGCTGGCACTGGACAAGCACCTAAAGGCAGTTCCTGATCAGCCGGGCTGTGGCTCGTACGTTGGTTTGCGTGCAGCCAGCAGCAACAGCCTGGTTGATCAGGCGCTGATCCACCAGGAGGCCTGGTCACAGACCGGGCCGCGGGGGCGTTGACCCCCGAAACTCTCTCCAGGTAAACTCCAGGTATTATAATGGTACTTAGTGGAATGGAGTGACTTTCATTAGTTTCTTTTCTTGAAATACGAGACGTTACTGTGAATTTCATATAACCTGTAGTTACCAGCGGTCGCAATATACACAACGAGAAGCAATTATTACTACAGAAAAAGCGCCCTTCCTCCAAAATTTGCACCAGTCAACTATAGTGATAATATAGCATTTATTGTGGTGGAGAAGGAAAAAAAAATAGAGAAGCTAGATACAGCGATTGATAAACAAAGGTGGAGGCTCGACCGTTCGTCATTGTAGGAGTGCCAGCAGTCACCGGCTCTTCAACACGCAAGTTATACTTTTGTATCAATCAAATCACATATTACTCGGGTAGATAATTTCCAGTAGATCCTTCATGTGTTAGCTCAAATCACCGACCAGTATGGTTTAAATAAGTGACCCACTGATCAGATCAGATAGACTGGTCCGAACCCTTGACTGGTCCGAACCCTTGACTGGTCCGAACCCTTGACTGGTCCGAACCCTGGACTGGTTTCAAACGGTTTCGTTGTGCACCACCTAGCAGGTTATTAATAGAATATTCAAGAGGTTGCTAGTAGAATTGCAGTAAATCAACCATTCAAATCATTATGAAGCTGTGTGTAGTCTGTGGTCAGTCAAACAAACGGGCTTCCACATGCATAAATTGTCATTTCTGTGGAAATTGGTGTCACGCCCCTTGTGCAGATATCCAAGAACTAGCTACAAGCAGTATTAAAACAGGGAAGTGTTTTTGGGTATGCCCAAATGAGATAAATCTGTGGACTAAAATCACAAGGGTATTAAAAGAGGTCAACATCAAAGCTGCTTTCATACAAAACCTGGAAGCTTTCTACAACAGATGGGAACATAAAAAGTCCGGGCTGAATGGTACTGCCCTTGATACTGGCCATGTAGTCAGAAACTGTAAGGCTGGAGATGATGTCCTGGTAGTCAGTAAATGGGGGGCTGATAGTGCTGTCCTGGGAGACAGTAATGGGGAAGCTGGAGGTGCTGTCCTGGGAGACAGTAATGGTGAAGCTGGAGGTGCTGTCCTGGTAGACAGTAATGGTGAAGCTGGAGATACTGTCCTGGGAGACAGTAATGGGGAAGCTGGAGATGCTGTCCTGGGAGACAGTAATGGTGAAGCTGGAGATTTTGTCCAGGTAGTCGGGAATTATACGCAGGAAGGAATACATATGAATGACCGCATAGGGGACAGGAGCCATAGTAGGGAAACAAGTGTAGTCAAAGATAAGATAAAACCAATATTGCAAACTAGAAATACCGCAGGAAATAGCAAACAAGAGGACTCCACTAGCAATAGTGAGGATATATTACCAAAAACAAATGGTGGGAGCTCCATTGTTGGTGCTAGGGAGGATAGAAGTAAGACAGGGAAACATGCACCAACAGGGAATACAGTCACAGAAACCCAAGGCAAACGGAAACCAAGCCTGTGCACATACTATGCACTCGGTATCTGCTGGCATGGGAAATCTGGAAAAACAGATGGGACGTGCAACTATGACCACCCTAGGAAATGCCATGCCCATATGACAACAGGAAAATGCAAACTCCCTTCCTGTAAGCTTTTTCACCCTGAACTGTGTACCTCTTCAGTACAGGAAAGACTGTGCTATAACTTAAATTGCCAGGCATACCATCTAAAGGGGACAAAAAGATACAAAACATCCAGGCCATGGGAAAACCTGGGTAGCCACAGCCACTCAAGAGGGAGAGGTTTTTTAGTGCCAGGAAGGAAAAAAAACTGGCAGGAAATGGCAGAAATCGTACACCAAATCCAGTCATTCCTGGAGTGGAACCACAGTCGATGGCCTCCACTCCAAACCAACAGATACAGATACTAATGCCGGAAAAAAAATCCCCCCCCAGTACCAACAATACCACCAGTCCGATAACATTCTTCTTTGCAAATATACAGGGTCTAAAGCCAGCAACAAACAACAAAATACCTTTCATCCGTGGACTGCTTGCAGAGGCAAAGGCAATGTTCGTGGCTTTCACTGAGACCCACATAAAGGATCACTTGGACAACAAAATATGGATCCCAGGTTACAACCTATACAGATGTGACAGAGTGAACAGGCAAAAGGGGGGGGTTGGCCTGTACATTGCAGAGTCACTTGTTTGCACAGAACTGCTAAATGCCTCAAATGATGTAGTGGAAGTTTTAGCAGTAAAGGTCGAGAACCAAAACCTAGTCATTGTGATAGTCTACAAGCCTCCGGATGCAACATCCCAGCAATTCCAGGAACAGCTGTTAAAAATTGACCACTGTCTGGAAAACCTTCCAGCTCCTGCACCCAACATCTTGCTCCTGGGGGATTTCAACTTAAGGCACCTAAAATGGAGGAATATAGCAAATAATATTGTTGCAGTAATAACACCAGGAGGCAGCTCTGATGAAAACTCACACTCACGCGAGCTTTTAAATCTCTGCACAAAATTCAATTTAAACCAGCAAATAATAGAGCCTACTAGACTGGAGAATACACTAGACCTCATCTTCACTAACAATGATGATCTGATAAGAAATATCACCATATCAAAAACAATATACTCAGATCACAACATAATTGAGGTTCAGTCATGTATGCGCGGAGCCCCAGACCGACATAATGAGATTAGTCACGAGGGAGCATTCACCAAATTCAACTTCAATAACAAAAACATAAAGTGGGACCAAGTAAACCAAGTCCTAACCGATATAAGCTGGGAAGATATACTAAGCAACACAGACCCCAACTTATGCCTAGAACAGATTAACTCGGTAGCACTCGATGTATGCACAAGGCTTATTCCTCTAAGAAAAAGGAGGAGTAGATGTAAAACAGAAAGAGACAGGCGCTCCCTTTACAGGCGACGGAAAAGAATAACAGAGCGGCTAAAAGAGGTCAATATATCTGAAATGCGTAGGGAGACACTGGTCAGAGAAATAGCAAGCATCGAACTTAAGCTAAAAGAATCCTTTAGGAGTCAGGAATCGCGGGAAGAACTAAAAGCCATAAATGAAATCAAAAGAAACCCAAAGTATTTCTTCTCCTATGCCAAATCAAAATCGAGAACAACGCCCAGTATTGGGCCCCTACTTAAACAAGATGGGTCCTACACAGATGACAACAAGGAAATGAGTGAGCTACTCAAGTCCCAATATGACTCAGTTTTTAGCAAGCCGCTAACCAGACTGAGAGTCGAAGATCAAAATGAATTTTTTATGAGAGAGCCACAAAATTTGATTAACACAAGCCTATCCGATGTTATCCTGACGCCAAATGACTTCGAACAGGCGATAAATGACATGCCCATGCACTCTGCCCCAGGGCCAGACTCATGGAACTCTGTGTTCATCAAGAACTGCAAGAAGCCCCTATCACGAGCCTTTTCCATCCTATGGAGAGGGAGCATGGACACGGGGGTCGTCCCACAGTTACTAAAAACAAGAGACATAGCCCCACTCCACAAAGGGGGCAGTAAAGCAACAGCAAAGAACTACAGACCAATAGCACTAACATCCCATATCATAAAAATCTTTGAAAGGGTCCTAAGAAGCAAGATCACCACGCATCTAGAAACCCATCAGTTACACAACCCAGGGCAACATGGGTTTAGAACAGGTCGCTCCTGTCTGTCTCAACTATTGGACCACTACGACAAGGTCCTAAATGCACTAGAAGACAAAAAGAATGCAGATGTAATATATACAGACTTTGCAAAAGCCTTCGACAAGTGTGACCATGGCGTAATAGCGCACAAAATGCGTGCTAAAGGAATAACAGGAAAAGTCGGTCGATGGATCTATAATTTCCTCACTAACAGAACACAGAGAGTAGTCGTCAACAGAGTAAAGTCCGAGGCAGCTACGGTGAAAAGCTCTGTTCCACAAGGCACAGTACTCGCACCCATCTTGTTCCTCATCCTTATATCCGACATAGACAAGGATGTCAGCCACAGCACCGTGTCTTCCTTTGCAGATGACACCCGAATCTGCATGACAGTGTCTTCCATTGCAGACACTGCAAGGCTCCAGGCGGACATCAACCAAATCTTTCAGTGGGCTGCAGAAAACAATATGAAGTTCAACGATGAGAAATTTCAATTACTCAGATATGGTAAACATGAGGAAATTAAATCTTCATCAGAGTACAAAACAAATTCTGGCCACAAAATAGAGCGAAACACCAACGTCAAAGACCTGGGAGTGATCATGTCGGAGGATCTCACCTTCAAGGACCATAACATTGTATCAATCGCATCTGCTAGAAAAATGACAGGATGGATAATGAGAACCTTCAAAACTAGGGAGGCCAAGCCCATGATGACACTCTTCAGGTCACTTGTTCTATCTAGGCTGGAATATTGCTGCACACTAACAGCACCTTTCAAGGCAGGTGAAATTGCCGACCTAGAAAATGTACAGAGAACTTTCACGGCGCGCATAACGGAGATAAAACACCTCAATTATTGGGAGCGCTTGAGGTTCCTAAACCTGTATTCCCTGGAACGCAGGAGGGAGAGATACATGATTATATACACCTGGAAAATCCTAGAGGGACTAGTACCGAACTTGCACACGAAAATCACCCACTACGAAAGCAAAAGACTTGGCAGACGATGCACCATCCCCCCAATGAAAAGCAGGGGTGTCACTAGCACGTTAAGAGACCATACAATAAGTGTCAGGGGCCCGAGACTGTTCAACTGCCTCCCAGCACACATAAGGGGGATTACCAACAGACCCCTGGCAGTCTTCAAGCTGGCACTGGACAAGCACCTAAAGTCAGTTCCGGATCAGCCGGGCTGTGGCTCGTATGTTGGTTTGCGTGCAGCCAGCAGCAACAGCCTGGTTGATCAGGCTCTGATCCACCAGGAGGCCTGGTCTCAGACCGGGCCGCGGGGGCGTTGACCCCCGGAACTCTCTCCAGGTAAACTCCAATTAAACAGATCTAAATGGATTGTGAAAACGTACAATTGCATTAAGTTTTATAACCTACATGAACTGTATCACTGTAGGCAACAAGAGCATTTCACCCCTCCATGGAAGATGTGTTCATTTAATATCACATACCTACAAGTCCCTCCCAAGAAGCTCATTGCTAGTAATCCCTTCCTTATATCTCTTGTTAGAGCAACTGCTCAAGAAGAAATTTCTCACCTAGCCGGTAGTAATAAGTTATCACAAGTTATATACACTGATGGATCTAAACAGGAGTCTTCTGGCAGGGCTGCATCTGCTCTTGTTGCCACCTCCCTAGTTAAGAACGATAATAAATTTATTGAGTTAGGCATAAGAATTAACAACTGGGCGTCTACACTGCAAACTGAATTGTTTGCAATCCTAATGGCGCTGAAGCTAACCTATGACACTGAGCTTGACTCTATCATCATTACTGATTCTATGTCATCATTGAAGGCTCTTGACTCATATAATGACTCCAACAACATGCTCATTGGGGAAGCCAGGTATAGATACTCAAAAATTAGGGACAAAGGAATTAATGTACAATTGCTATGGATCCCATCACACATTCAACTCAACTCAACTCAAAGTTTATTCTCTATAAGGATTACAATGCTGAGTTTACAGAAATTTGGTTATTGTTTGGTTTACATGTAGTAAAATTGTGATTACAGAGTGTACCACTAGAACGCTTAGCATGGCTAGGCATTTCGGGCATACTTAGTTTTATTCTTAATTGTAAAATATTACAAATTATGAGGTAAGTTGGTATTATGGCTAAGTGACTAAATACTAGTTTGTGAGTTTAGCAATGTGAATGCTTTTGTTTTGGCACAGTATATAGTTTCAGTATTGGAGTATCACAGGATTCATTATTTTAAGACTGAGATTAATATTTCTGTTTATGGTCAAATGAGTGAGCGAGTGTAAGTGTGAACCACCAGGTGGTATTCGTGTAGTTAGTTGACGGGGTGTATCAGGGAGATAAGATGTTTTCTAATGGTAGTTTTGAAGGTGATGAATGTGTCTGCAGTTCTAGAGTTCTCAGGTAGGGTATTCCAGATTTTAGGGCCTTTGACATACATTGAATTTTTGTAAAGGTTTAGTCGGACACGGGGAATGTCGTAGAGATGTTTGTTTCTGGTGTTATGCCTGTGGGTTCTGTCACAACTATCAAGAAAGCGTTTTAGGTCAAGGTTGATATTAGAGTTTAAGGCACTGTAGATATAGATTGCACAGTAGTAAGTGTGGATGTACTGAACTGGGAGTAAGTTTAGATCTTTGAAGAGTGGGGGGGTGTGCTGCCAGGGATGGGATTTAGTGATTATTCTTACTGCAGCTTTTTGTTGGGTTATTATTGGCTTTAGGTGGCAACAAGAGCAGATGCAGCCCTGCCAGAAGACTCCTGTTTAGATCCATCAGTGTATATAACTTGTGATAACTTATTACTCCTTCATGATAAAGTTGATATGTTAGCCAAGCAGAGTACCCAGAAGGAGAATGTAGAATATAACTTTGGTATAACTGTGTCTAGCATTAGGAATAATATTAGGAGAGAAGTAAATAATGAAAATGATTGTTATAGGAATGCAGTTAGAAGCCTGAGTAGATCTATAACCCATTATGATAACATGAACGTAGATAAGTATGTTTATGGAGCAACTTGCAATGTGAACAGACTGACTGATGTTGTAGTGGCCAGGCTTAGGCTTGGTTACAAGTACTTCTGGCAGTTTGGGAGACAAACAGATGATGATCAAACTAAATGTAAATTATGTGATGAGGCATATGGTCACTCTCTCGAACACTATGTGCTTAATTGTCCACTTATTGAGGAATACAGAGACAGACAGTATAATAACCTATGTGACATGTCAAGATATCTTATTAATGAAAATAAGATACCAGATATACTAAGCAAATTTCCTAAATTTGCTTGTAACAGATAAGTGAACTATAGATATGTAGATATAAATCCATATGTATTCCTGTTAACCCTTTGGGGCCTAGTTCCTAGGCCTTTTGTGTATCCATATGCTCTCGCGCTACCGTCCACAGAATGGATATGGGGTGCACAATAAACTAGCCACTTCGGTGGCAAAATCTAAAAAAATCTATCTCCTGAGCCTCCTGTCCTCCAGTGTCGTCAGACCGATTTCCCTCAACCCTTCTTCGTAGGACAATCCCCGTAGCTCTGGGACTAGTCTTGTTGCAAACCTTTGCACTTTCTCTAATTTCTTGACGTGCTTGACTAGGTGTGGATTCCAAACTGGTGCTGCATATTCCAGTATGGGCCTGACGTAAATGGTATACAGAGTCTTGAACGAATCCTTACTGAGGTATCGGAACGCTATCCGTAGGTTTGCCAGGTGCCCGTATGCAGTTATCTGATTGATGTGCGCCTCAGGAGATATGCTCGGTGTTATACTCACCCCCAGATCTTTTTCCTTGAGTGAGGTTTGCAGTCTTTGGCCATCTAAACTATACTGTGTCTGCAGTCTTCTTTGCCCTTCCCCAATCTTCATGACTTTGCATTTGGCAGGGTTAAACTCAAGGAGCCAGTTGCTGGACCAGGCTTTTAGCCTGTCCAGGTCTCTTTGTAGTCCTGCCTGATCCTCATCCGATTTGATTCTTCTCATTAACTTCACATCATCTGCAAACAAGGACACTTCCGAGTCTATCCCTTCCGTTATGTCGTTCACGTATACCAAGAACAGCACAGGTCCTAGGACTGACCCCTGTGGAACCCCGCTTGTCACAGGCGCCCACTCTGACACCTCGTCACGTACCATGACTCGTTGTTGCCTCTCTGTCAGGTATTCTCTGATCCATTGCAGTGCCTTTCCTGTTATGTGTGCCTGATCCTCTAGCTTTTGCAGTAACCCCTTGTGAGGAACTGTGTTGAAGGCCTTCTTGCAGTCCAAAAAAATGCAGTCGATCCACCCCTCTCTCTTTTGTCTTCTGTCACCTTTTCATAAAACTCTAGTAGGTTTGTGACACAGGATTTTCCTTCCCTGAAACCGTGCTGGTTGTCAGCGTGCCTCGTTGTGCTCCCGGTTTTCTGGTGTTTTCACGGTCGCTCTTACGTGCTAGAACTTTAATTTGTGTCATCAATCCTATACGATACATCCCTCTAGCGCCTGGAACCAATCTTGGGCGGAAAACATTATATACTGAGTAAAAAAAGGAGAATTGTGTGCACTACCTAACAGAGTTTACTGCCAGAGGGGAATCATAGGCCTGTCCCGTGTGGAAAAATAATAATAATTGAACTTTGTGTCAGAGGAAAGAAAGTCTCCCTGAAAGCATTGAGTATACATAGTGTATAGTGTATACTACAGTGGCTCCCTAGTATATTGATGATAAAGGCTAAAGTGTCATTTGAAAACAGGTGAATTTGTAAATGAAGTGATAAGCCTATAGAGGCAGGTGCCAGAAGTCGCCAGAAACTTACCACAGGTCAGCTGTTTTTAATAATCTTCCTGGCCTGCTAGTGTACTCGCATATAATCTAGTGATACCAGTGAATAGCAGAATACAGTGTTGTAGTAGCAACTAACCAGTATTATAATGGTACTTAGTGGAGTGGAGTGACTTTCATTAGTTTCTTTTTCTTGAAATACCAGACGTTACTGTGAATTTCATATAACCTGTAGTTACCAGCGGTCGCAATATACACAACGAGAAGCAATTATTACTACAGAAAAAGCGCCCTTCCTCCAAAATTTGCACCAGTCAACTATAGTGATAATATAGCATTTATTGTGGTGGAGACGGAAAAAAAAAAAAAAAAATAGAGAAGCTAGATACAGCGATTGATAAACAAGGGTGGAGGCTCGACCGTTCGTCATTGTAGGAGTGCCAGCAGTCACCGGCTCTTCAACACGCAAGTTATACTTTTGTATCAATCAAATCACATATTACTAGGGTAGATAATTTCCAGTAGATCCTTCATGTGTTAGCTCAAATCACCGACCAGTATGGTTTAAATAAGTGACCCACTGATCAGATCAGATAGACTGGTCCGAACCCTTGACTGGTCCGAACCCTTGACTGGTCCGAACCCTTGACTGGTCCGAACCCTTGACTGGTCCGAACCCTGGACTGGTTTCAAACGGTTTCGTTGTGCACCACCTAGCAGGTTATTAATAGAATATTCAAGAGGTTGCTAGTAGAATTGCAGTAAATCAACCATTCAAATCATTATGAAGCTGTGTGTAGTCTGTGGTCAGTCAAACAAACGGGCTTCCACATGCATAAATTGTCATTTCTGTGGAAATTGGTGTCACGCCCCTTGTGCAGATATCCAAGAACTAGCTACAAGCAGTATTAAAACAGGGAAGTGTTTTTGGGTATGCCCAAATGAGATAAATCTGTGGACTAAAATCACAAGGGTATTAAAAGAGGTCAACATCAAAGCTGCTTTCATAGAAAACCTGGAAGCTTTCTACAACAGATGGGAATATAAAAAGTCCGGGCTGAATGGTACTGCCCTTGATACTGGCCATGTAGTCAGAAACTGTAAGGCTGGAGATGATGTCCTGGTAGTCAGTAAATGGGGGGCTGATAGTGCTGTCCTGGGAGACAGTAATGGGGAAGCTGGAGGTGCTGTCCTGGGAGACAGTAATGGTGAAGCTGGAGGTGCTGTCCTGGGAGACAGTAATGGTGAAGCTGGAGATGCTGTCCTGGGAGACAGTAATGGGGAAGCTGGAGATGCTGTACTGGGAGACAGTAATGGTGAAGCTGGAGATTTTGTCCAGGTAGTCGGGAATTATACGCAGGAAGGAATACATATAAATGACCCCATAGGGGACAGGAGCCATAGTAGGGAAACAAGTGTAGTCAAAGATAAGATAAAACCAATATTGCAAACTAGAAATACCGCAGGAAATAGCAAACAAGAGGACTCCACTAGCAATAGTGAGGATATATTACCAAAAACAAATGGTGGGAGCTCCATTGTTGGTGCTAGGGAGGATAGAAGTAAGACAGGGAAACATGCACCAACAGGGAATACAGTCACAGAAACCCAAGGCAAACGGAAACCAAGCCTGTGCACATACTATGCACTCGGTATCTGCTGGCATGGGAAATCTGGAAAAACAGATGGGACGTGCAACTATGACCACCCTAGGAAATGCCATGCCCATATGACAACAGGAAAATGCAAACTCCCTTCCTGTAAGCTTTTTCACCCTGAACTGTGTACCTCTTCAGTACAGGAAAGACTGTGCTATAACTTAAATTGCCAGGCATACCATCTAAAGGGGACAAAAAGATACAAAACATCCAGGCCATGGGAAAACCTGGGTAGCCACAGCCACTCAAGAGGGAGAGGTTTTTTAGTGCCAGGAAGGAAAAAAAACTGGCAGGAAATGGCAGAAATCGTACACCAAATCCAGTCATTCCTGGAGTGGAACCACAGTCGATGGCCTCCACTCCAAACCAACAGATACAGATACTAATGCCGGAAAAAAAATCCCCCCCAGTACCAACAATACCACCAGTCCGATAACATTCTTCTTTGCAAATATACAGGGTCTAAAGCCAGCAACAAACAACAAAATACCTTTCATCCGTGGACTGCTTGCAGAGGCAAAGGCAGTGTTCGCGGCTTTCACTGAGACCCACATAAAGGATCACTTGGACAACGAAATATGGATCCCAGGTTACAACCTATACAGATGTGACAGAGTGAACAGGCAAAAGGGGGGGGTTGGCCTGTACATTGCAGAGTCACTTGTTTGCACAGAACTGCTAAATGCCTCAAATGATGTAGTGGAAGTTTTAGCAGTAAAGGTCGAGAACCAAAACCTAGTCATTGTGATAGTCTACAAGCCTCCGGATGCAACATCCCAGCAATTCCAGGAACAGCTGTTAAAAATTGACCACTGTCTGGAAAACCTTCCAGCTCCTGCACCCAACATCTTGCTCCTGGGGGATTTCAACTTAAGGCACCTAAAATGGAGGAATATAGCAAATAATATTGTTGCAGTAATAACACCAGGAGGCAGCTCTGATGAAAACTCACACTCACGCGAGCTTTTAAATCTCTGCACAAAATTCAATTTAAACCAGCAAATAATAGAGCCTACTAGACT
>NC_091349.1:20009969-20182469 GCF_038502225.1 Cherax quadricarinatus
TGTGTTTGAGACTTTTTGAGTACAATTTCAGTATCCAATATTAGTGTCACAAAAGAGATTGGCTATGAAATCACAAGAACTACTATAAACTGTAGTTATCAGAACATAAAAAATATATAAAATATAAAAACGAGAAAAAAGGTATATCGGCGACACTTCTGCAAGCGGCAAGACTCCATGTTGCCATCAGGTGAGCATCCAGAACCAACTTCGCAGTCTTGTATCTCGGTAAGTACTGGTCTTAAATTTTTTTTTTGGTCTTATTATACACAGAAAATTTCCCTCTTTAATTTAAAAAAAAAAAAACGCCTTTTTTTTAAATATTTTGAGTGCTGGGCGAGAGAACGTAGATCTATGTTTCGACAGTTAACGGGTTTACCTGGACCTGGAGTTTACCTGGCGAGAGTTCCGGGGGTCAACGCCCCCGCGGCCCGGTCTGTGACCAGGCCTCCTGGTGGATCAGAGCCTGATCAACCAGGCTGTTGCTGCTGGCTGCACGCAAACCAACGTACGAGCCACAGCCCGGCTGATCCGGAACTGACTTTAGGTGCTTGTCCAGTGCCAGCTTGAAGACTGCCAGGGGTCTGTTGGTAATCCCCCTTATGTGTGCTGGGAGGCAGTTGAACAGTCTCGGGCCCCTGACACTTATTGTATGGTCTCTTAACGTGCTAGTGACACCCCTGCTTTTCATTGGGGGGATGGTGCATCGTCTGCCAAGTCTTTTGCTTTCGTAGTGAGTGATTTTCGTGTGCAAGTTCGGTACTAGTCCCTCTAGGATTTTCCAGGTGTATATAATCATGTATCTCTCCCTCCTGCGTTCCAGGGAATACAGGTTTAGGAACCTCAAGCGCTCCCAATAATTGAGGTGTTTTATCTCCGTTATGCGCGCCGTGAAAGTTCTCTGTACATTTTCTAGGTCGGCAATTTCACCTGCCTTGAAAGGTGCTGTTAGTGTGCAGCAATATTCCAGTCTAGATAGAACAAGTGACCTGAAGAGTATCATCATGGGCTTGGCCTCCCTAGTTTTGAAGGTTCTCATTATCCATCCTGTCATTTTTCTAGCAGATGCGATTGATACAATGTTATGGTCCTTGAAGGTGAGATCCTCCGACATGATCACTCCCAGGTCTTTGACGTTGGTGTTTCGCTCTATTTTGTGGCCAGAATTTGTTTTGTACTCTGATGAAGATTTAATTTCCTCATGTTTACCATATCTGAGTAATTGAAATTTCTCATCGTTGAACTTCATATTGTTTTCTGCAGCCCACTGAAAGATTTGGTTGATGTCCGCCTGGAGCTTTGCAGTGTCTGCAATGGAAGACACTGTCATGCAGATTCGGGTGTCATCTGCAAAGGAAGACACGGTGCTGTGGCTGACATCCTTGTCTATGTCGGATATGAGGATGAGGAACAAGATGGGAGCTAGTACTGTGCCTTGTGGAACAGAGCTTTTCACCGTAGCTGCCTCGGACTTTACTCTGTTGACGACTACTCTCTGTGTTCTGTTAGTGAGGAAATTATAGATCCATCGACCGACTTTTCCTGTTATTCCTTTAGCACGCATTTTGTGCGCTATTACGCCATGGTCACACTTGTCGAAGGCTTTTGCAAAGTCTGTATATATTACATCTGCATTCTTTTTGTCTTCTAGTGCATTTAGGACCTTGTCGTAGTGATCCAATAGTTGAGACAGACAGGAGCGACCTGTTCTAAACCCATGTTGCCCTGGGTTGTGTAACTGATGGGTTTCTAGATGGGTGGTGATCTTGCTTCTTAGGACCCTTTCAAAGATTTTTATGATATGGGATGTTAGTGCTATTGGTCTGTAGTTCTTTGCTGTTGCTTTACTGCCCCCTTTGTGGAGTGGGGCTATGTCTGTTGTTTTTAGTAACTGTGGGACGACCCCCGTTTCCATGCTCCCTCTCCATAGGATGGAAAAGGCTCGTGATAGGGGCTTCTTGCAGTTCTTGATGAACACAGAGTTCCATGAGTCTGGCCCTGGGGCAGAGTGCATGGGCATGTCATTTATCGCCTGTTCGAAGTCATTTGGCGTCAGGATAACATCGGATAGGCTTGTGTTAATCAAATTTTGTGGCTCTCTCATAAAAAATTCATTTTGATCTTCGACTCTCAGTCTGGTTAGCGGCTTGCTAAAAACTGAGTCATATTGGGACTTGAGTAGCTCACTCATTTCCTTGCTGTCATCTGTGTAGGACCCATCTTGTTTAAGTAGGGGCCC
The DNA here is from genome assembly GCF_038502225.1 of Cherax quadricarinatus. Classification (NCBI taxonomy): domain Eukaryota; kingdom Metazoa; phylum Arthropoda; class Malacostraca; order Decapoda; family Parastacidae; genus Cherax; species Cherax quadricarinatus. The sequence continues at coordinate 20,012,209 of NC_091349.1, forward strand.
AATACTGGACGTTGTTCTCGATTTTGATTTGGCATAGGAGAAGAAATACTTTGGGTTTCTTTCGATTTCATTTATGGCTTTTAGTTCTTCCTCTAGATTGCCCAAGACTTAATGGCTGCAATTTACAAATTGCAATTTACAAATCTGACTCTTGCAATTTACAAATTGCAATTTACAAATTTGACTCTTCGAGTCAAATTTTATCTGCTCCGTTATGGAAAACTGGAGGAGATAATAATTATAACCGAGTATACTACAAACTCTGATCACACAGTAAATTGAAAAAATAATATGAGGGACCTGGGAGTGTTAATGTCTGAGGATCTCACTTTCAAGGATCACAACAGTGCCACGATCACAATTGTGAAGAAAATGATAGGATGGATAATGAGAACGTTCAGAACAAGAGATGCAAAGCCAATGATGATCCTTTTCATATTACTTGTTCTCTCTATGCTGGAATACTGCTGTACATTAACATCTCTGTTCAGAGTAGGTGAGACTGCAGATCTAGAGAATGTACAGAGAACCTTTACTGCACATATAAATTCCATCAAATACCTGAACTACTGGGAACGCTTGGAAGCACTTGACTTGTACTCGTAAAAATGCAGGCGAGAGGGATATATCATAATCTTCACTTGGAAAATCCTAGAAGGAATTGTCCCAAATCTGCACACAGAAATCACTCTAATGAAAAGTAGGGTCTCCATTCATACACTAAGAGAAAACACCATAAGTGTCTGGGGCCTAAGACTGTTCAACAGCCTCCCACCATGCATGAGAGGAAATACCAACAGGCCCCTGACTGCCTTCAGGAGGGAGCTTGGCAGTTACTTAAAGTCTGTGCAGAATCAGCCAGGGCGTGGTTCATTCGTTTTACTATGTGGGGCCAGCAATAACAACCTGGTTGATCAGGCCGTGATCCAACGGGAGGCCTGGTCATGGACCGGACCGCGGGGGCGTTGATCCTCGGAACACCCTCCAGGTAGACAATGCATACCTTCAGGTCTCCCTCGATAAGCTCTGTGGCAAATCTGCTGTGCCTGACCTGGCAAGCCAGTTTTCTGATCTTATCACAGTACTAAGCTGAGGCCCAGATATTATTATCACATACTAATTGGAAAGTATAGGCAAAGCATAAGTGGCTTGTGGGAATGCATACTAAACTCTAGCTTCACACGGCGAGTGTCTGGGTTCGATTCCCAGCGAGGGTCGAAACATTGGGCGTGCTTCTTTACACCGGTTGTTTATGTTCACCCATCAGTAAAATGGGTACCTGGGTGTTAGTCGGCTGGTGTGGGTCGCATCCTGGGACAAAACTGACCTAATTTGCTCGAAATGCTCTGCATAACAAGTGGCTTTCTATACAGTAGTATGTCATTGATGTCAGCTAGGGTTGAGTAACATGTACTTGTAGTAAATAAAGATATTATTATTATTATTATTATTATTATTATTATTATTATTATTATTATTATTATTATTATATGCTTACATACATCTCTGGCAGGCTAATAAATGCTTTTAGCAATTTGAGGCACTGTCTGAAACAGTGAGTTCATCTTACATAAGAACATAAGAACATAAGAAAGGAGGAACACTGCAGGAGGCCTGCTGGCCCATACTAGGCAGGTCCTTTACAATTCATCCCACTAACAAAACATTTACCCAACCCAATTTTCAATGCTACCCAAGAAATAAGCTCTGATGTGAAAGTCCCACTCAAATCCAACCCTTCCCACTCATGTACTTATCCAACCTAGATTTGAAACTACCCAAAGTCCTAGCCTCAATAACCCAACTAGGTAGGAGAGACATCCTCAAGACCTTATTAATATCCCCTTTATTAATACCTATCTTCCACTTATACACTTCGATCAGGTCTCCCCTCATTCTTCGTCTAACAAGTGAATGTAACTTAAGAGTCTTCAATCTTTCTTCATAAGGAAGATTTCTGATGCTATGTATTAATTTAGTCATCCTACGCTGAATGTTTTCTAACGAATTTATGTCCATTTTGTAATACGGAGACCAGAACTGAGCTGCATAATCAAGGTGAGGCCTTACTAATGATGTATAAAGCTGCAGTATGACCTCTGGACTTCTGTTGCTTACACTTCTTGATATAAATCCCAGTAATCTATTTGCCTTATTACGTACGCTTAGGCATTGCTGTCTTGGTTTAAGGTTGCTGCTCACCATAACCCCCAAGTCCTTTTCGCAATCTGTATGGCTAAGTTCTACATCATTTAATTTATAAGTACTAGGGTTATGGGCACTCCCAAGCTTCAGAACCTTGCACTTATCTACATTGAACTGCATCTGCCACTTTTCTGACCAAGAATAGAGTTTGTTTAAGTCCTCCTGAAGTTCCCTAACATCTACGTTTGAATCAATTGTCCTACCTATCTTTGTGTCATCGGCGAATTTGCTCATATCACTAGTAATTCCCTCATCAAGATCATTGATATATATTATAAACAACAACGGGCCCAAGACTGATCCCTGTGGAACGCCACTTGTTACAGATCCCCACTCGGATTTAACCCCATTTATGGACACTCTCTGCTTCCTGTCAGTGAGCCATGACTCGATCCACGAGAGCACTTTTCCCCCAATGCCATGGGCTGCCACTTTCTTTAACAGTCTATGGTGCGGAACTCTATCAAAAGCCTTACTAAAATCTAAGTAAATAATATCAAATTCTTTATTGTGGTCAACAGCCTCAAAAGCTTTACTGAAGAAAGTTAATAAATTAGTTAGACAAGACCGGCCTCTTGTGAATCCATGCTGAGTATCATTAATCAAGCTATGCTTATCGAGATGGCTTCTTATAATCTCAGCTATAATTGACTCTAGTAATTTGCCTACAATTGAGGTCAGGCTTATTGGGCGGTAATTTGACGGTAACGACTTGTCCCCTGTTTTAAAAATAGGAGTTACATTAGCCATCTTCCACATATCAGACACTACACCTGTTTGAAGAGATAAATTAAAAATATTAGTTAATGGTTCACAGAGTTCCATTTTGCATTCCTTAAGAACCCTTGAAAAAACCTCATCAGGACCCGGCGACTTATTTTGCTTCAGTCTGTCTATCTGCCTCACAACCATCTCACTAGTGACTGTGATGTTACATAATTTATCTTCTTCTAGCCCACTGTAAAAATTAATTACTGGAATATTGTTAGTGTCTTCCTGTGTAAAAACTGAGAGAAAATAATTATTTAAAATCAAGCACATTTCATTCTCATTGTCAGTAAGGTGCCCATAGTTATTTTTAAGGGGACCTATCTTATCTCTAACTTTTGTTCTATAGACCTGGAAAAAACTTTTTGGGTTAGTTTTAGAATCCCTAGCAACTTTAATTTCATAGTCCCTTTTAGCTTTTCTTATCCCCTTTTTAATGTCCCTCTTAATGTCAATATACTGATTCATAAGATGACCCTCACCTCTTTTGATACGCCTATAAATTCCTTTCTTATGCCCTAGTAGATATTTGAGCCTATTATTCATCCATTTTGGGTCATTTCTATTTGATCTAATTTCTTTATATGGGATAAACGCTCTTTGAGCAGCATGTATAGTGTTCAGAAAACTGTCATATTGATAGCTCTCTTCGTTACCCCAGTCAACAGATGATAAGTGTTCTTTAAGCCCATCGTAATCTGCTAAGCGAAAATCTGGGACTGTTACTGAGTTATCGCTACTATCGTACTTCCATTCAATGCTAAATGTAATTGATTTGTGGTCGCTAGCACCCAGTTCCTCTGAAATTTCTAAATTATTAACAAGGGATTCATTGTTTGCCATAACTAAGTCAAGCAGGTTATTTCCCCTTGTAGGTTCTGTCACAAACTGCTTCAAAAAACAATCCTGAAATACTTCTAAGAAGTCGTACGATTCTAAATTCCCAGTCAAGAAATTCCAATCAACATGACTAAAGTTAAAGTCTCCTAGAATTACTACATTATCGTGCCTTGTGGCCTTAACAATTTCCTCCCATAGTAGTTTCCCTTGGTCCCTATCTAAGTTAGGGGGACGGTATATCACTCCTAAAATCAGTTTTTCATGCCCCTCTGAAAATTCTATCCAAACAGACTCTGTATGTGTTACTTCAGACTTAATACCCGTTTTTATGCAACAGTTCAAGCGATCTCGGACGTACAATGCCACCCCACCCCCCCTCCCAATACTTCTATCTTCTTGGAACAATTTAAAACCCTGAATATGACATTCCGCAGGCATGTCCCGACTTTTTGAATTAAACCACGTCTCAGTTAAGGCAAATACATCAATGTTACCTACACTAGCAACTAATCTCAACTCGTCCATCTTATTCCTAGCACTACGGCAATTAGCATAATAAACATTGAAAGACTCTCCTTTCTCTTTACCCTTCCTGCTCATTTCTATTTTTCTACTAAACCTATTACCGTCTTTATCACCCAAGGTCCCTGGCTTTTCAATATCTATCTCGTTCTTATTATTACTAGTTCCCCTAGAACTCGTAATATTACTACACTGGGACTTCACTGTTTTCCTGCCAAAACCCATACCACTAACTATTCCTAGTTTAAAGTCCTAACTGCTCCCTCCACTGCAGTTGCCAGTGCTCCCACCCCACACCTAGATAAGTGAACCCCATCCCTAGCATACATGTCATTTCTGCCATAGAAGAGGTCCCAGTTGTCAATGAATGTTACCGCATTTTCCTTACAGTATTTGTCCAGCCAGCAATTGACACCAATTGCCCTGGACAACCATTCACTTCCAACTCCCCTCCTTGGCAAAATACCACATATGAGAGGGTTCCCACCCTTACTTCTAATTATTTCTACAACCTTACTTCTAATTATTTCTAGACCCTTACTTCTAATTATTTCTATAAGGGAAGGCTTTTGACTCTCGCCTCGGCAGGTCATAGCAGCTCTCCTTACTTACTCAGTCTTCCTACGATCCCTGTTGGGGAGGGGAACCTTTACCATCGTCGTTATCTGCCTTGACTTGCACGATGAGCTATGCAAATCGTGTCAAGATCAAGCCAAACAGTGGCAGCGTTGATGATTCAACGAAGCTTGGTCTTGCAACCGTCGTTCAGGGAGCATTACATGTGAAATTCAACGCTATTCTGTCACTCAAAGAAGCTTTCATTGTCGTGTGTCACGATGATGCTGAAGCAGAGAAGATACTCACTACAGAAGCCACCACTACTCTTACTGCTCAATGATTTACTGTTATATCCTCTCCTGCACTCAGAGCAAGGAAATCAGTATTCCTGAAAAAACTGGACAAGATTCTCACTTCCCTACCAATTGCTGAACTCAAGTCATCTATTGAAACGCAAAATACTTGGGCTACTGTTGACAGCATCACTAAAATCCCGAATGCATCGTCTATGCTCAAGGTCACCTTTACCGATGTGAACATGGCTGCCACTGCTCTGAACGAAGGTCTTGCTGTATAGTACTACTACATCAGTCCCACCTATATAGAAGCAGAAAGATACCACTACATCCAACATTGCTGGAACTGCTATTCCTATCTACACACCACCAAAGCATGTCCAGTAAAAGACAAGAAGTTCTGCACTACATGTGGTAGTGAGGGACACACCTTCAGTTCCTGTACCGCTGCTGCTCCATCACAACCAGCGTGTTTAAACCGCAAAAGCAACGATCACCATACTCTGGCAGCAAAATGTCCTACTACAAAGGACATTATAAAGAAAACACAAGATGCAGTAGAGAAAAAATCATCTAACAAGTCACCAACGTATGTCGCAATAGCAAAGTTGCAAGCAGATACTACAAAATTACTTCAAGCCTTTACTCAGCCCGCCTCCACCACCACCACCACCATCACTCCTCCAAAATGTGACCTAACAAAGATCCACTACTGTCTACTATACGCTCATATGCAGAACATGGCTGTACCTGGATCCTTCAACACTACCATCAACGACTTATTTGCCTTGAACAACATGCCATCATTTATATTTCCAGCATCTCCACCTTCTGAAGAAATTCTCAAATTCACCAAGGTTTCTATTCTTATGACCAGAGTCTTTGGTAAGATAGGTAAGGAAGAAGGATGGGTAAGGATAGAAATATTGGAAAAGGGTGGGAGGGGGGAGTGAGGTAGGATATAAAAGGGAAGTGGCCCAACCACTTTGGTGCAATTTAAAAAGTGTATGTGTAATAATAGAAAATTCTTGAAGGGGTATAATACTAACCCATCAGAGTCACATAGATATAACAGATATATAGGTACATGACTCTGAATTGGTAGTATATATACAAGTTGCGATTTTTTTTTGCGATTGCATAACGAATATTTAAACGACAAGACAAGGCGGTAATCTGGACAGTTCGTAAAGAATTACTTGACACGTTAGCTTCTTTCAAGGTGGTGTCCCGCCATAGTAAATGTATCATATTTATAACAGTAGATGTAGAAGTAGAAATGTCATACAAGATATCTCCCTAATTAGGGGCGATAATTTTCTTAGTAGACATAGAAGGGTTCTGGTGTTACCCAATCATCTTCATCTGCAGGGAGGTTGCTTAAGATCATTGGTCGATGGTAATCGTCTTTATGGATGAAGCGATGCAGCCTCTGTGGGAGAGTCATTCTTTGGATCCTGTGAGGAGGAGTATTGATGATATAGTCAGTGGTATTTTCAACTTGAAGAAGATGTTCTCTATCTGGTATGTAGAGTTCTTGCATTGCATAGAGTTGTCTCTTCTTCAGCATATCAAGGCGTACAATTAAGGCAGTAATATCCTGTTGTACGTGTAAATCTGCCATTTTGAGTCTGTCTCTCCTCCTGGTACTCGTAATAAAGCGGAGAGCTCTATTCTGGACCCGTTGCAACTTTAGCATGTTGGTCTTTCTTGTTAACGACATTGGGACACATGGGTATTCGAGTATTGGTCTTATCATTTTATACAGATGGTTTTTGACATATGAAGGGGCTTCATTAAATCTAAAGAGACTGCTAAGACCGGCTTTAGCTATGTTGATCTTTTTATTGACGTGAGATGTTGAGTGGAGCAGCCTGTCTATTTCATATCCCAAGATCTTGTAAGGATTTCTAATGGCTACAGGTGTACCTCTGATGGAGATACCCCCTTATCTTCGATGGTTGATGCAAAACATCCTATCGTGCTAACCAGGACTTTGTCAAACTAACAGACTTGGTTTGACTGTGAACTCTACATACCAGATAGAGAACATCCTCTCCAAGTTGAAAATACCACTGACTATATCATCAATACTCCTCCTCACAGGACCCAAAGAATGACTCTCCCACAGAGGCTGCGTCGCTTCATCCATAAAGACGATTACCATCGACCAATGATCTTGAGCAACCTCCCTGCAGATGAAGATGATTGGGTAACACCAGAACCCTTCTATGTCTACTAAGAAAATTATCGCCCCTAATTAGGGAGATATCTTGTATGACATTTCTACTTCTACATCTACTGTTATAAATATGCTACATTTACTATGGTGGGACACCACCTTGAAAGAAGCTAACATGTCAAGTAATTCTTCATGAGTTCTGCAGACAATTACCTCCTTGCCTTGCCGTCTAAATATTCGTTATGCAGTCGCTAAAAAAAAGCAATTGCAACTTGTATATCTACTACCAATTCAGAGTCATGTACCTATATATCTATTATATCTATGTGACTCTGATGGGTTAGTATTATACCCCTTCAAGAATTTTCTGTTATTACACATACACTTTTTAAAATGCACCAAAGTGGTTGGGCCACTTCCCTCTTATATCCTGCCTCACTCCCCCCTCCCACACTTTTATATCCTACCTCACTCCCCCTCCAAACCTTTTCCAATATTTCTATCCTTACCCATCCTTCTTCCTTACCCATCCTTCTTCCTTACCCATCCTTCTTCCTTACCCATCTTACCAAAGACTCTGGTCATAAGAAGAATAAGAAGGTTTGACTGTGTTTTGCTTTTAATGAATTGTGAAAGTCCGATGATACGTTAGGAAGGAGAGTGAAGCTTACATGTTTGACTCAACCAGCGACAGTGGTTGAAGGTTGTCAGTAATGAAGGCAACGAACGTGCAGGATGGTTCCTTCTGTCGGGGATCACTGTGTACCAACTGTTTGTTGGAAACCTTGACAAACTTTGTCAGCGAGGGGCTGCTGTCGCTCAGATGGTTGTCTGAGTTTATGAAGACATGCAGGACGACGCCTCTGCAACTGTAAATATCTCAGGAAATGTGAATAAAACTAAACCACACAAATCCCGTGATTGTATTGTTTTTAGTTGTGCTATGTAATTGTTTACCTGGAGTTTACCTGAACATATAGCCAGGTTTACAATTACTGACACTAATTACAGGTTGCAAGTTACTTTTCAAGAATGTTACCAACTTCGATATTACTTATAATAAGTTACTAATTACAAAATATCATGTTAAGGATCATCTGTTTTTGGATGAACAAATTAATTTTAGGAACTGTATTTGAACGATATTTCAAGCAACTATAGAAAATTTAAACATCAAATACAAATTAAACACAAATTTTTTTTATTATCACACTGGCCGATTAGCACCAAGGCAGGGTGGCCCGAAAAAGAAAAACTTTCACCATCATTCACTCCATCACTGTCTTGCCAGAAGGGTGCTTTACACTACAGTTTTTAAACTGCAACATTAACACCCCTCCTTCAGAGTGCAGGCACTGTACTTCCCATCTCCAGGACTCAAGTCCGGCCTGCCGGTTTCCCTGAATCCCTTCATAAATGTTACTTTGCTCACACTCCAACAGCACGTCAAGTATTAAAAACCATTTGTCTCCATTCACTCCTATCAAACACGCTCATGCATGCCTCCTGGAAGTCCAAGCCCCTCGCACACAAAACCTCCTTTACCCCCTCCCTCCAACCTTTCCTAGGCCGACCCCTACCCCGCCTTCCTTCCACTACAGACTGATACACTCTTGAAGTCATTCTGTTTCGCTCCATTCTCTCTACATGTCCGAACCACCTCAACAACCCTTCCTCAGCCCTCTGGACAACAGTTTTGGTAATCCCGCACCTCCTCCTAACTTCCAAACTACGAATTCTCTGCATTATATTCACACCACACATTGCCCTCAGACATGACATCTCCACTGCCTCCAGCCTTCTCCTCGCTGCAACATTCATCACCCACGCTTCACACCCATATAAGAGCGTTGGTAAAACTATACTCTCATACATTCCCCTCTTTGCCTCCAAGGACAAAGTTCTTTGTCTCCACAGACTCCTAAGTGCACCACTCACTCTTTTTCCCTCATCAATTCTATGATTCACCTCATCTTTCATAGACCCATCCGCTGACACGTCCACTCCCAAATATCTGAATACGTTCACCTCCTCCATACTCTCTCCCTCCAATCTGATATTCAATCTTTCATCACCTAATCTTTTTGTTATCCTCATAACCTTACTCTTTCCTGTATTCACCTTTAATTTTCTTCTTTTGCACACCCTACCAAATTCATCCACCAATCTCTGCAACTTCTCTTCAGAATCTCCCAAGAGCACAGTGTCATCAGCAAAGAGCAGCTGTGACAACTCCCACTTTATGTGTGATTCTTTATCTTTTAACTCCACGCCTCTTGCCAAGACCCTCGCATTTACTTCTCTTACAACCCCATCTATAAATATATTAAACAACCACGGTGACATCACACATCCTTGTCTAATGCCTACTTTTACTGGGAAAAAATTTCCCTCTTTCCTACATACTCTAACTTGAGCCTCACTATCCTCGTAAAAACTCTTCACTGCTTTCAGTAACCTACCTCCTACACCATACACTTGCAACATCTGCCACATTGCCCCCCTATCCACCCTGTCATACGCCTTTTCCAAATCCATAAATGCCACAAAGACCTCTTTAGCCTTATCTAAATACTGTTCACTTATATGTTTCACTGTAAACACCTGGTCCACACACCCCCTACCTTTCCTAAAGCCTCCTTGTTCATCTGCTATCCTATTCTCCGTCTTACTCTTAATTCTTTCAATTATAACTCTACCATACACTTTACCAGGTACACTCAACAGACTTATCCCCCTATAATTTTTGCACTCTCTTTTATCCCCTTTGCCTTTATACAAAGGAACTATGCATGCTCTCTGCCAATCCCTAGGTACCTTACCCTCTTCCATACATTTATTAAATAATTGCACCAACCACTCCAAAACTATATCCCCACCTGCTTTTAACATTTCTATCTTTATCCCATCAATCCCGGCTGCCTTACCCCCTTTCATTTTGCCTACTGCCTCACGAACTTCCCCCACACTCACAACTGGCTCTTCCTCACTCCTACAAGATGTTATTCCTCCTTGCCCTATACACGAAATCACAGCTTCCCTATCTTCATCAACATTTAACAATTCCTCAAAATATTCCCTCTATCTTCCCAATACCTCTAACTCTCCATTTAATAACTCTCCTCTCCTATTTTTAACTGACAAATCCATTTGTTCTCTAGGCTTTCTTAACTTGTTAATCTCACTCCAAAACTTTTTCTTATTTTCAACGAAATTTGTTGATAACATCTCACCCACTCTCTCATTTGCTCTCTTTTTACATTGCTTCACCACTCTCTTAACCTCTCTCTTTTTCTCCATATACTCTTCCCTCCTTGCATCACTTCTACTTTGTAAAAACTTCTCATATGCTAACTTTTTCTCCCTTACTACTCTCTTTACATCATCATTCCACCAATCGCTCCTCTTCCCTCCTGCACCCACTTTCCTGTAACCACAAACTTCTGCTGAACACTCTAACACTACATTTTTAATCCTACCCCATACCTCTTCGACCCCATTGCCTATGCTCTCATTTGCCCATCTATCCTCCAATAGCTGTTTATGTCTTACCCTAACTGCCTCCTCTTTTAGTTTATAAACCTTCACCTCTCTCTTCCCTGATGCTTCTATTCTCCTTGTATCCCATCTACCTTTTACTCTCAGTGTAGCTACAACTAGAAAGTGATCTGATATATCTGTGGCCCCTCTATAAACATGTACATCCTGAAGTCTACTCAGCAGTCTTTTATCTACCAATACATAATCCAACAAACTACTGTCATTTCGCCCTACATCATATCTTGTATACTTATTTATCCTCTTTTTCTTAAAATATGTATTACCTATAACTAAACCCCTTTCTACACAAAGTTCAATCAAAGGGCTCCCATTATCATTTACACCTGGCACCCCAAACTTACCTACCACACCCTCTCTAAAAGTTTCTCCTACTTTAGCATTCAGGTCCCCTACCACAATTACTCTCTCACTTGGTTCAAAGGCTCCTATACATTCACTTAACATCTCCCAAAATCTCTCTCTCTCCTCTGCATTCCTCTCTTCTCCAGGTGCATACACGCTTATTATGACCCACTTCTCGCATCCAACCTTTACTTTAATCCACATAATTCTTGAATTTACACATTCATATTCTCTTTTCTCCTTCCATAACTGATCATTTAACATTACTGCTACCCCTTCCTTTGCTCTAACTCTCTCAGATACTCCAGATTTAATCCCATTTATTTCCCCCCACTGAAACTCTCCTACCCCCTTCAGCTTTGTTTCGCTTAGAGCCAGGACATCCAACTTCTTTTCATTCATAACATCAGCAATCATCTGTTTCTTGTCATCCGCACTACATCCACGCACATTTAAGCAACCCAGTTTTATAAAGTTTTTCTTCTTCTCTTTTTTAGTAAATGTATACAGGAGAAGGGGTTACTAGCCCATTGCTCCCGGCATTTTAGTCGCCTCATACGACACGCATGGCTTACGGAGGAAAGATTCTTTTCCACTTCCCCATGGACAATAGAAGAAATAAAAAGGACAAGAGCTATTTAGAAAAAGGGAGAAAAACCTAGATGTATGTATATATATATATGCATGTGCGTGTCTGTGAAGTGTGACCAAAGTGTAAGTAGGAGTAGCAAGATATCCCTGTTATCTAGCGTGTTTATGAGACAGAAAAAGAAACCAGCAATCCTACCATCATGCAAAACAGTTACAGGTTTTTGTTTCACAGTCATCTGGCAGGACGGTAGTACTTCCCTGGGTGGTTGCTGTCTACCAAATAAAATACATCTACTGATTTCTCCGCATTTGAACTTAGAAATACTTGCACGTATTTGGCACCATCAGTACTTGTGAAGTCACCTATCATAAGAAGCTGTTTTAGCCCTGTGTGGTTTACTTGCTGCTGCTGCTGCTGCTGCTGCTGCTATGAAGTTAACCACTGCTTTGTTGTTGTCTGAATATTCCTGTTTCAATCTTCTACTGTTAAGCGGTGAGGTGTATATTACGACAACTATTACCTCTGGTCCTCCTGTCTCAGTTGATCTTACTATGTAATCATTTGCCTGATTAATAGCGTTTCTGCTGGAAACTTCGCATCTGAATTTCATTTCAGCTAGCTTTGAGATATAATTATGATGTATGAGGTTACCTCTGCTTTTCGTTGTCTCAGCTCGTCGCTCGCTTTTTGAAAATCCGCATTTGAGTATCACACCCTGAAGTTTCTTTCCTTTGCTATACTTTAGTTTGTGCTTCTAGTCTTTACGCGTGTTGCTCATCTGACAGGAGTGAGGAGGGGTATGGCTGGGTGAATGTGTGCATCATTACTGTACGTGTTTATATATATGAGTATAAATATGTATAGTAAGTTTGTTTAAGTAGAGTTACACATTCGTACAATTATCATACCTAGCAACATTTGTTAATTATCTAGGATAACCCCCCAAAAAGTCGGACATAATGACTTATTTACATTTAGTTTCTTATATCTTATTATCTAAGGCCTAGCTCTAAGATACAGTAGAAATCAGTCATGATTATAACCTTAAATTTGAAACAGCTAAGTAACTCAACTGCATGAGAATCAGTTACAGTAAAAGAGAGGATCAGCTTACAGTAATAAGTACTCGAATGTTAACTATACAAGAAATGACTCTCCTCCCTTTCTATTTTGTTCCATCCTCTCTACATGTCCGAACTACCTCAACAACCCCTCCTCAGACCTCTGGATAATAGTTTTGGTAATCCCACACCTCCTCATAATCTCCAAACTAGGAATTCTCTGCAGTATATTCACACCACACATTGCCCTCAGACGTGACATCTCCACTGCCTCCAGCCTTCTCACCCCTCAAGGGAGGTTCCTTGACGCTGATGAGGGAATTGGATCTGTGCTCCAGTTCCCTGAATTAAGTCTGAATACCTTCTGTCTCCCCACAGGGGCTGTATAATCCTACGGGTTTAGCGCTTGCCCATGGTTATATTAATAATCCAGCCTTCTCCTTGTTGCAACATTCACTACTCATGCTTCACACTCATACGAGAGCATTCATATAAATATTCTCTCATACATTCCACTCTTTGCTTCCATGGATAAAGTTCTTTTTATCCACAGACTCCTCAGTGCACCATTCACTTTTTTCCCTTCATCAGTTCTATGACTCACTTCATATTTCATAGACCCATCTGCTGATACGTCCACTCCTAAATATCTGAAATCATTCACCTCCTCCATATTCTCTTCCTCCAATCTGATATCCAATCTTTTGTCACCTAATTTTTTTGTTATCCTCATCACCTTACTCTTTCCTATATTCACTTTAAATTTCCTTCTTTTACTTACTCTACCACACTCATGCACCAACGTCTGCAACTTGTCTTCAGAATCTCGCAAAAGTACAGTGTCATCAGCAGTTCGGTAGGAAAAAACACTTTGCAAATTGTGTGTGTGTATATATATATATATATATATATATATATATATATATATATATATATATATATATATATATATATATATATATATATATAAATATATGCAATAAGATCACAGTAAACAGGTGATTTCAAAATATGCAAAACAACCACTCTGAAAGAATAGAGAAATTCCAAGCGCTTTCGTGACTACTCACATTATCAAGGAACTATGAAAGTGAAGCATCCAAGGAAGCTATATAAGGGGTCGGCCAGCACCTCACTATCAGATCCCACAACGGTTAAACACGTGACGCGCGGCGAGCCAACTTGGATAAGTCCTTTGCAAAACTCACCCCCAAGCTATTTATTTGTCCAGTGTATTATTAAATTCTACCCAAATTCTATTAATTATAAATGGATCTAATTTATATAAACCAAAGGAAATATTCATATTATTGTCAAAACTGCTTTTTATGAAACAAGATTCAATTATATTCCTGTCGACCATGGACTTGCTTGATACTACTTTCTCAACTTTTTGAAAATCAATTGGATGGTTAAAATCTCTTACATGAATAAATAGAGCATTGGAATCTTGTCCAGTTCTAATGCTATATTTATGTTGTTTTAACCTTAGTTCGAGATTTTTACCAGTTTGACCGTAATAAACTTTATCGCAAATTTTACAAGGAATCTTATAGACACATCCATCAGCATTTTGGGGGGAATTCTTAATCAAAAGTTTTTTTACTGTATCAAGATTTTTGAATACAACTTTAATATTAAAGGTCTTAAGAAGAGAAGGCATATCAACCAAGTTTTCATGGTAAGGGAGAACCAACATATTTTTAGTTGAATAAGGCTGGTTGTCCTTTTTTGGATTAGGTAGTAGGTTGGTAGACAGCAACCACCCAGGGAAGTACTACCGTCCTGCCAGATGACTGTGAAACAAAAACCTGTAACTGTTTTGCATGATGGTAGGATTGCTGGTTTCTTTTTCTGTCTCATAAACACGCTAGATAACAGGGATATCTTGCTACTCCTACTTACACTTTGGTCACACTTCACAGACACGCACATGCATATATATATATATATATACATACATCTAGGTTTTTCTCCTTTTTCTAAATAGCTCTTGTTCTTTTTTATTTCTTCTATTGTCCATGGGGAAGTGGAAAAGAATCTTTCCTCCGTAAGCCATGCGTGTCGTATGAGGCGACTAAAATGCCGGGAGCAATGGGCTAGTAACCCCTTCTCCTGTATACATTTACTAAAAAAGAGAAGAAGAAAAACTTTATAAAACTGGGATGCTTAAATGTGCGTGGATGTAGTGCGGATGACAAGAAACAGATGATTGCTGATGTTATGAATGAAAAGAAGTTGGATGTCCTGGCCCTAAGCGAAACAAAGCTGAAGGGGGTAGGAGAGTTTCAGTGGGGGGAAATAAATGGGATTAAATCTGGAGTATCTGAGAGAGTTAGAGCAAAGGAAGGGGTAGCAGTAATGTTAAATGATCAGTTATGGAAGGAGAAAAGAGAATATGAATGTGTAAATTCAAGAATTATGTGGATTAAAGTAAAGGTTGGATGCGAGAAGTGGGTCATAATAAGCGTGTATGCACCTGGAGAAGAGAGGAATGCAGAGGAGAGAGAGAGATTTTGGGAGATGTTAAGTGAATGTATAGGAGCCTTTGAACCAAGTGAGAGAGTAATTGTGGTAGGGGACCTGAATGCTAAAGTAGGAGAAACTTTTAGAGAGGGTGTGGTAGGTAAGTTTGGGGTGCCAGGTGTAAATGATAATGGGAGCCCTTTGATTGAACTTTGTATAGAAAGGGGTTTAGTTATAGGTAATACATATTTTAAGAAAAAGAGGATAAATAAGTATACACGATATGATGTAGGGCGAAATGACAGTAGTTTGTTGGATTATGTATTGGTAGATAAAAGACTGTTGAGTAGACTTCAGGATGTACATGTTTATAGAGGGGCCACAGATATATCAGATCACTTTCTAGTTGTAGCTACACTGAGAGTAAAAGGTAGATGGGATACAAGGAGAATAGAAGCATCAGGGAAGAGAGAGGTGAAGGTTTATAAACTAAAAGAGGAGGCAGTTAGGGTAAGATATAAACAGCTATTGGAGGATAGATGGGCTAATGAGAGCATAGGCAATGGGGTCGAAGAGGTATGGGGTAGGTTTAAAAATGTAGTGTTAGAGTGTTCAGCAGAAGTTTGTGGTTACAGGAAAGTGGGTGCAGGAGGGAAGAGGAGCGATTGGTGGAATGATGATGTAAAGAGAGTAGTAAGGGAGAAAAAGTTAGCATATGAGAAGTTTTTACAAAGTAGAAGTGATGCAAGGAGGGAGGAGTATATGGAGAAAAAGAGAGAGGTTAAGAGAGTGGTGAAGCAATGTAAAAAGAGAGCAAATGAGAGAGTGGGTGAGATGTTATCAACAAATTTTGTTGAAAATAAGAAAAAGTTTTGGAGTGAGATTAACAAGTTAAGAAAGCCTAGAGAACAAATGGATTTGTTAGTTAAAAATAGGAGAGGAGAGTTATTAAATGGAGAGTTAGAGGTATTGGGAAGATGGAGGGAATATTTTGAGGAATTGTTAAATGTTGATGAAGATAGGGAAGCTGTGATTTCGTGTATAGGGCAAGGAGGAATAACATCTTGTAGGAGTGAGGAAGAGCCAGTTGTGAGTGTGGGGGAAGTTCGTGAGGCAGTAGGTAAAATGAAAGGGGGTAAGGCAGCCAGGATTGATGGGATAAAGATAGAAATGTTAAAAGCAGGTGGGGATATAGTTTTGGAGTGGTTGGTGCAATTATTTAATAAATGTATGGAAGAGGGTAAGGTACCTAGGGATTGGCAGAGAGCATGCATAGTTCCTTTGTATAAAGGCAAAGGGGATAAAAGAGAGTGCAAAAATTATAGGGGGATAAGTCTGTTGAGTGTACCTGGTAAAGTGTATGGTAGAGTTATAATTGAAAGAATTAAGAATAAGACGGAGAATAGGATAGCAGATGAACAAGGAGGCTTTAGGAAAGGTAGGGGGTGTGTGGACCAGGTGTTTACAGTGAAACATATAAGTGAACAGTATTTAGATAAGGCTAAAGAGGTCTTTGTGGCATTTATGGATTTGGAAAAGGCGTATGACAGGGTGGATAGGGGGGCAATGTGGCAGATGTTGCAAGTGTATGGTGTAGGAGGTAGGTTACTGAAAGCAGTGAAGAGTTTTTACGAGGATAGTGAGGCTCAAGTTAGAGTATGTAGGAAAGAGGGAAATTTTTTCCCAGTAAAAGTAGGCCTTAGACAAGGATGTGTGAAGTCACCGTGGTTGTTTAATATATTTATAGATGGGGTTGTAAGAGAAGTAAATGCGAGGGTCTTGGCAAGAGGCGTGGAGTTAAAAGATAAAGAATCACACACAAAGTGGGAGTTGTCACAGCTGCTCTTTGCTGATGACACTGTGCTCTTGGGAGATTCTGAAGAGAAGCTGCAGAGATTGGTGGATGAATTTGGTAGGGTGTGCAAAAGAAGAAAATTAAAGGTGAATACAGGAAAGAGTAAGGTTATGAGGATAACAAAAAGATTAGGTGATGAAAGATTGAATATCAGATTGGAGGGAGAGAGTATGGAGGAGGTGAACGTATTCAGATATTTGGGAGTGGACGTGTCAGCGGATGGGTCTATGAAAGATGAGGTGAATCATAGAATTGATGAGGGAAAAAGAGTGAGTGGTGCACTTAGGAGTCTGTGGAGACAAAGAACTTTGTCCTTGGAGGCAAAGAGGGGAATGTATGAGAGTATAGTTTTACCAATGCTCTTATATGGGTGTGAAGCGTGGGTGATGAATGTTGCAGCGAGGAGAAGGCTGGAGGCAGTGGAGATGTCATGTCTGAGGGCAATGTGTGGTGTGAATATAATGCAGAGAATTCGTAGTTTGGAAGTTAGGAGGAGGTGCGGGATTACCAAAACTGTTGTCCAGAGGGCTGAGGAAGGGTTGTTGAGGTGGTTTGGACATGTAGAGAGAATGGAGCGAAACAGAATGACTTCAAGAGTGTATCAGTCTGTAGTGGAAGGAAGGCGGGGTAGGGGTCGGCCTAGGAAGGGTTGGAGGGAGTGGGTAAAGGAGGTTTTGTGTGCAAGGGGCTTGGACTTCCAGCAGGCATGCGTGAGCGTGTTTGATAGGAGTGAATGGAGACAAATGGTTTTTAATACTTGACGTGCTGTTGGAGTGTGAGCAAAGTAACATTTATGAAGGGATTCAGGGAAACCGGCAGGCCGGACTTGAGTCCTGGAGATGGGAAGTACAGTGCCTGCACTCTGAAGGAGGGGTGTTAATGTTGCAGTTTAAAAACTGTAGTGTAAAGCACCCTTCTGGCAAGACAGTGATGGAGTGAATGATGGTGAAAGTTTTTCTTTTTCGGGCCACCCTGCCTTGGTGGGAATCGGCCAGTGTGATAATAAAATAAATAAAAAAAGTGTTCCTAGCAACTTTAAAAGATTTATCAATTACATTTCTTGGGTATTTTAAATCATTACCTATTTCATAAATTTTGGATATTTCCTCATCTATGAACTCAGGACTACAAATTCGTAAAGCTCTCAAAAACATTGATGAGAAAACAGACAGTTTGACTCTATCTTGATGCGAGGAATAATAGTGGACATAGGAACAGTTATTTGTAGGTTTTCTGTAAATTTTAAATTTGAATTCATTATTACCCTTAATAATTAAAACATCTAGAAAAGGCAATGAGTTGTTTTCTTCAAACTCAACAGTAAAGTTTATAGAATGGGCTAAGCTATTTAATTTTCCAAGAAAATGGTGTATATCTACATTTTTGGGCATAAGACACAAAATATCATCAACATATCTGAACCATTTAGCTCTATTAGGGAGGATTGTGTTAAGCAACCTTGTTTCAAAAAATTCCATGTATAGGTTACTAAGAACAGGTGAAAGAGGATTTCCCATTGCCATACCAAACTTCTGAGTGTAAAACTTATCATTAAATACAAATTTTGCATCAACAATGCAAAGTTTAATAAGTTTAATGATAGTAGGAACAGGCAATGGTAAATCATAGTTAACGAGTTCTTCAGATAAGAAACTTAATAAATCATCAACAGGAACTTTCGTAAACAAGGAAGTAACATCAAAACTAACCATGTTAAAATCATTTAAGTCAGTCAAGGAGCTTAATTTATCAACCAAGTCTATGTTGTTTTTAACATTAAAGTTAGAAATTTTGCCAACAATAGGGCTCAAAATATCAACAAGCCATTTGGATAATTTATATGAAACTGACCCTATGGAGCTAATAATTGGTCTGACTGGATTCCCTGGTTTGTGTGTTTTTATTAGTCCATACATGTAAGGTAAAGATGGATTAGTGGAAGTAAATTGTTTGACTAATTCATCTTTGCCTTTCAGTAGAAGTTTTATTGTTTTATTGAAATTGCTGTTAACGGTTTCTAGGGGATTTTTCCTAAGTTTAGAATAGGTTTCAGTATCATCTAAGAGATTATTCATTTTTTCTTGGTAATCATTTTCTTTCATAATTACTATTGCATTTATTTTGTCTGCTTTAGTAAGGCGCAAATTTTTATTGTTATTAAGTCTTATGATACACTTATTTAAGTCTTATGATACACTTAATAACAATAAAAATTTGCGCCTTACTAAAGCAGACGAAATAAATGCAATAGTAATTATGAAAGAAAATGATTACCAAGAAAAAATGAATAATCTCTTAGATGATACTGAAACCTATTCTAAACTTAGGAAAAATCCCCTAGAAACCGTTAACAGCAATTTCAATAAAACAATAAAACTTCTACTGAAAGGCAAAGATGAATTAGTCAAACAATTTACTTCCACTAATCCATCTTTACCTTACATGTATGGACTAATAAAAACACACAAACCAGGGAATCCAGTCAGACCAATTATTAGCTCCATAGGGTCAGTTTCATATAAATTATCCAAATGGCTTGTTGATATTTTGAGCCCTATTGTTGGCAAAATTTCTAACTTTAATGTTAAAAACAACATAGACTTGGTTGATAAATTAAGCTCCTTGACTGACTTAAATGATTTTAACATGGTTAGTTTTGATGTTACTTCCTTGTTTACGAAAGTTCCTGTTGATGATTTATTAAGTTTCTTATCTGAAGAACTCGTTAACTATGATTTACCATTGCCTGTTCCTACTATCATTAAACTTATTAAACTTTGCATTGTTGATGCAAAATTTGTATTTAATGATAAGTTTTACACTCAGAAGTTTGGTATGGCAATGGGAAATCCTCTTTCACCTGTTCTTAGTAACCTATACATGGAATTTTTTGAAACAAGGTTGCTTAACACAATCCTCCCTAATAGAGCTAAATGGTTCAGATGTGTTGATGATATTTTGTGTCTTATGCCCAAAAATGTAGATATACACCATTTTCTTGGAAAATTAAATAGCTTAGCCCATTCTATAAACTTTACTGTTGAGTTTGAAGAAAATAACTCATTGCCTTTTCTAGATGTTTTAATTATTAAGGGTAATAATGAATTCAAATTTAAAATTTACAGAAAACCTACAAATAACTGTTCCTATGTCCACTATTATTCCTTGCATCAAGATAGAGTCAAACTGTCTGTTTTCTCATGAATGTTTTTGAGAGCTTTACGAATTCGTAGTCCTGAGTTCATAGATGAGGAAATATCCAAAATTTATGAAATAGGTAATGATTTAAAATACCCAAGAAATGTAATTGATAAATCTTTTAAAGTTGCTAGGAACACTTTTTATAATCCAAAAAAGGGCAACCAGCCTTATTCAACTAAAAATATGTTGGTTCTCCCTTACCATGAAAACTTGGTTGATATGCCTTCTCTTCTTAAGACCTTTAATATTAAAGTTGTATTCAAAAATCTTGATACAGTAAAAAAACTTTTGATTAAGAATTCCCCCCAAAATGCTGATGGATGTGTCTTTTAGATTCCTTGTAAAATTTGCGATAAAGTTTATTACGGTCAAACTGGTAAAAATCTCGAACTAAGATTAAAACAACATAAATATAGCATTAGAACTGGACAAGATTCCAATGCTCTATTTATTCATGTAAGAGATTTTAACCATCCAATTGATTTTCAAAAAGTTGAGAAAGTAGTATCAAGCAAGTCCATGGTCGACAGGAATATAATTGAATCTTGTTTCATAAAAAGCAGTTTTGACAATAATATGAATATTTCCTTTGGTTTATATAAATTAGATCCATTTATAATTAATAGAATTTGGGTAGAATTTAATAATACACTGGACAAATAAATAGCTTTGGGGTGAGTTTTGCAAAGGACTTATCCAAGTTGGCTCGCCACGCGTCACGTGTTTAACCGTTGTGGGATCTGATAGTGAGGTGCTGGCCGACCCCTTATATAGCTTCCTTGGATGCTTCACTTTCATAGTTCCTTGATAATGTGAGTAGTCACGAAAGCGCTTGGAATTTCTCTATTCTTTCAGAGTGGTTGTTTTGCATATATATATATATATATATATATATATATATATATATATATATATATATATATATATATATATATATATATATATATATATATATATATATATGGAAAATTTTATAGGGTGTTTACCTGTATGTACCTCAACATTATATACATACCAGTAATCTCATTGGGAGACAACCATATTGTTTACCGTAGTCACCCCGTGTAGACATGTGAGAAAACTTAACCACCCCTGGTCACGGCAAGTGGTTCCTTCGACCTCACAATCTTATCCATATCTATCCGAGACCAGTATGGATTGGATAGCACCCACAAGTACGGTGCTACTAATTAATTGTGGACTGTATAGCTTATATTAGTTTAGCTGAATGAAAGGGGGGGGGTAGGATACACCTGGATACATCCATCAAGGAAAAACATTTGTACATAATCCCACCACTTACCAGATGTTCTCTGGTGGTCACTTGATGTAGCTGGATCACTCATAACCTATCCAATTACAACATAACCTAACTGGCCAGCATCAGTCTGTTATAACTAGAAGGGTTACTTAACTGTGGGTGATTGATACTCCTTATTTCCTCCATTCACCATCTCATTTTGATGTCCTGCTACACCGACACGGTTCTCATTCCAGCAGGACGAGGTATCCGTTGGTTTGTCCCGCTTTAGAAGTCGTGACTCAATGAGCTTCACTTTCCTCGTCTCAGGAACAACGAGGTCTAACGTGTTCACTCGGAGCAAGGCAACTTATTTCACTTCACGCATTATCTTAACTTAGCATTATTATCATTAATTACATTACAATTCACAAGACGATTTAATGTCTCATAATTATTATACACATTAGAGATCATTCCATTAAGATCTGAGACCGATGAGTGATGATTAAACCAAGGTTAATTTTTCCCAGGACACAGTCCATAGTGATGTGCCAGTCACCCGGTCCTACCCTTATTCACTCATTTTACCACTTTATTACAGTGGTCCCGTAAATCACGTTCCCTCACTCTCCACCAGGAACAGTTTCGACACTTCCTATTATGAAATGAGGCCTATATTAATCCTTTGGCCGCCGTGAATGCCAATTTCGTGGTTCCATGCTTTCCCAGCCTCCTCACCACATTCAAAACACTCCCGCCTCCCCCATGGGCCGCGTCCACCTCTCCCCCCGCACATCCGCGCATGCGCAAAGGGAACTCTTGGTTCTACCCTATTGTCAAATACATTTTTGACTCATATCGGCACATTAAACACCTATTAGGCTCTATAGTTTCGGAAAATTAAAAATTTTCCACACTGCAGCCGGGCGGAGGTCGTTGCTAGATGACTTACATAATGTGGAGTACAATTTTCCCATCTTCATTGGCCACCTGGCTTGGGAACTCCAACATTGATATTTACATAATCACCCATTAATTCTTTCCACCTGTTAACTCCTCAGGTAGGGCTCCATCCAAAGCACACTCAAGCCTCCATGCTTCTGGTATTAACAATTTCCCTCTTATTGTAAGGTACGACACTAAGTCTATGCTCTTGGGGCTAATTTGTTGGGCATACTGGAATTATGAGACTTTACAATAACAAGTCTCTCTCAGTATCCCAAGTCAGCCCCAGCACATTACTGCATATAGGCACTTCAACTCCATGGCCATCCATATTTATTGATCCCTCAAAATGGACTAATTACTGTTCCAGTCTCTCAGGGGCATAAGCCTATGCTCCCTGGATTAAGTTATTGGGCATACTGGAATTCTGAAACTTTAACAATAACAAGTCTCTCTCAGTATCCCAAGTCAGTCCCAGCACCTTACTGCATTATTTCATTAACCCCTTCACATATCCTCATTAGTTCCTCTTCAGTTGACGTCACACCCGGAAATTGTCCACCTAAGATTATTTATCCAATTACTTCGCTCAGTGGACCACCTGTGCACTTAAGATGTGCATTTATCGTCGCCTGAAGTAAGAACAATTTATTATTTAACTGTTTATTAATTATATCATTATAAGCAGTTAACAATTTTGGTGTCTTGCTCAGTTCGCAGAGCTGGGCCCTTTAACTGTCCATACGCCATCCTATAATTAGTAGGTAATTCTGGACGGTCGAGCTTCCACGGAAGTCGCACCCAGTAATGTCCAGATTCACATTTAACATCCATCAGGTATTGTTCCTGAGTAAAGGAATCATTTGGACTTAACTCATTTATATTAATCCCCATGCTGTCCAGCTCCCACAAATTAGACTGGTTCAACATCATTCTCGATAGAAGAATACTTGTACTGGGTTGACCTTTTATGAGTAAGACACCATGACTGTATTCACTACTTCCTCTAGTCATTATTACTAGGCGGTAGTTTGCCATATATTACATGGCCCTTACCAGTGTTGAGGAGAGTGACGCCGCATGGTTTTGGATTTATGCCCTTTATCCTGAATTTTTACATCCAACGCCGGCAAGGCTACCTCAGCTAGGCCATCATTATTGCCATTAGCTGCAACCTTTACATCAGTCACTGTAGTGTCAGGGTTATTAACATTATCATTATTGTCACCATTATTATCAGACTTACATACAACCCTGCACATAACTGTATGGTGCTTTCCCTTGTTGCATTGATAGCAACTGTTCAATTTGGTATGACAATCCTTTACATTATGATTGTCTAGACATCTGATAAATCTGTCAAGTTCTTTCATTCTTTCCACTTTAATATCCCATGAATTACAGGCATTAGAATTTTTAGTGAAATGAGTACCCTGGCAGAAGAGGCAGTCTCTCTTTTCCTTGCCTGACCTCTTATTAACTGGGTTACACTTACTGAGGTACTTATTCCTCTTACCTTGATGTGAGGAACCACTATTACTGATTCCTGACTTGATATGTGCCTATTTAACTCTTAACTATGATTATTACCACTGGGATTATTTTTCCCTTTTGAGACTTGACAGATACTTCAGAGTCATTATGTGTATATCCTTAGAACAGTTTGGCTGACTGGTCTGCAATTGAACAATTAATTCCTGCCGACCTAGTCTGATTTCCTCCAGACCGTACTATGGAGGTTTTGGCAAACCCACCCTTTGCATTAATAGGTTGATCAACTGCCTGGCTTACACCCTTTAATTTATTCAAAGCCTTACTTTTACAAGACAGTTTTTCTTCCAATTCGTAATGTTGATTAATTAAAACATTCATTTCCATTCCATCTGCACAATTCTCTAGCAGATCTCTTTCACAGTCTTTAAACCACAATTTGTACCAATCAAATCTACTCTCTAAAGCATCTAAATATAACTTTAATTCATTAGGGTTCACGGTTCTTTGATTCACTAAATCAAATGCCTTCGTCACATGGCTTTTAATAGCCTGTAATGATGCTTTCATTACTCTAAAATTCACGGACTTGTCAGCCACATTAACTCCATTAGATCCAGTCATGGTTAGAGAATTATTAATCACTGATTATACAACTTAAGTAGGCGCCTTATAAGAGTAATTCTTGCACTTTACTCTTGCATAAATCCTAGCCACACATGTGCTAGCAATTAATTGGGCTAATTATCATCCATCACACGATCGATTAAATTTGTGCACCCTACACCCACTTCCTTCAATCAGTCACTTAATTATTAAGTAATTAATTCAATTAATTTTTTCACTGATTGCATCCGGTTCAGGAAGGACCAACAGGCAGATATGGAAAATTTTATAGGGTGTTTACCTGTATGTACCTCAACATTATATACATACCAGTAATCTCATTGGGAGACAACCATATTGTTTACCGTAGTCACCCCGTGTAGACATGTGAGAAAACTTAACCACCCCTGGTCGCGGCAAGTGGTTCCTTCGACCTCACAATCTTATCCATATCTATCCGAGACCAGTATGGATTGGATAGCACCCACAAGTACGGTGCTACTAATTAATTGTGGACTGTATAGCTTATATTAGTTTAGCTGAATGAAGGGGGGGGGGGGGTAGGATACACCTGGATACATCCATCAAGGAAAAACATTTGTACATAATCCCACCACTTAACAGATGTTCTCTGGTGGTCACTTGATGTAGCTGGATCACTCATAACCTATCCAATTACAACATAACCTAACTGGCCAGCATCAGTCTGTTATAACTAGAAGGGTTACTTAACTGTGGGTGATTGATACTCCTTATTTCCTCCATTCACCATCTCAATTCGATGTCCTGCTACACCGACACGGTTCTCATTCCAGCAGGACGAGGTATCCGTTGGTTTGTCCCGCTTTAGAAGTCGTGACTCAATGAGCTTCACTTTCCTCGTCTCGGGAACAACGAGGTCTAACGTGTTCACTCGGAGCAAGGCGACTTATTTCACTTCACGCATTATCTTAACTTAGCGTTATTATCATTAATTACATTACAATTCACAAGACGATTTAATGTCTCATAATTATTATACACATTAGAGATCATTCCATTAAGATCTGAGACCGATGAGTGATGATTAAACCAAGGGTAATTTTTCCCAGGACACAGTCCATAGTGACGCGCCAGTCACCCGGTCCTACCCTTATTCACTCATTTTACCACTTTATTACGGTGGTCCCGTAAATCACGTTCCCTCACTCTCCACCAGGAACAGTTACGACACTTCCTATTATGAAATGAGGCCTATATTAATCCTTAGGCCGCCGTGAATGCCAATTTCATGGTTCCATGCTTTCCCAGCCTCCTCACCACATTCAAAACACTCCCGCCTCCCCCATGGGCCGTGTCCACCTCTCCCCCCGCACATCCGCGCATGCGCAAAGGGAACTCTTGGTTCTACCCTATTGTCAAATACATTTTTGACTCATATTGGCACATTAAACACCTATTAGGCGCTATAGTTTCGGAAAATT
This sequence comes from Cherax quadricarinatus, assembly GCF_038502225.1. Lineage (NCBI taxonomy): Eukaryota > Metazoa > Arthropoda > Malacostraca > Decapoda > Parastacidae > Cherax > Cherax quadricarinatus. The sequence goes on from NC_091349.1 coordinate 20,038,406, forward strand.
AAAAATTTTCCACAATATATATATATATATATATATATATATATATATATATATATATATATATATATATATATATATATATATATATATGTATATGTGTATATATATATATATATATATATATACATACATACATACATATATATATATATATATATATATATATATATATATATATATATATATATATATATATATATATATATATATATATATATAACGTTAAAAAAAATATATAGGGAAGTACCACCTCTATAGCTGCAATGGGGACCCTCATCCTCAGAGAAGACAATAAACGTACCTCAGGGAAAACTCAAGGTTCTCCCCGGAGCTGTTTGAATATTTTCTTCTCCTACCACCACCTATATATTTTATATTCTTTGTGAACATTTATTAATAAACAAAATACATTTACAGAAAAAAACATAAACACGAATACAATGGCACAATGTATCAAAGATCATGAATTTCCTCCAGCTCCTCCGAGGCTGGATGCGAGCCAAGTACGCAGCAAGCATTTCCCCTCTGGATGGCGACGCTGAGGTGCTGGAACATGAAAGTGGCTGCCCTTGGGTCCCCGGTGGTGTCGATGAGTCTGGAACCCAATTCTTTAAGGAAACGTGTGGCATTTTTTCCCCATGATCCCAAGGTCTCTGATCCCACTGGGACAAATTGATACTGTTGGCTAATGTCCCTGTACTTGCTGATCTTGTACTCCTCCCTGTGGTCAGCAGCTCCTCCCTGTCACCCCACACTGTGATGGATATAGGTGTCAGCCAGTGTGGACACACAGGTATAGTCCCATGCTAAGAGCTTGCCATTCTTCCAAGGATAGATGGTGATCCCGTCGGGGCGGATTGCTGGGTTGTGGGTATTGTTGGCTGCTAGCGATCGGGGCTCCCTCTCGGCAGGGCATCCAGCTGTAGCAAGGGTTCTCTTAATGATGTCGTTGACCTCATTGTGTCTTGCATGCCAGCCCTTGGTTTTGGAACAGTTAAGACCATGTAGACCGTATTGGTCTGCTTGCACTTCACCGCAAATACCCATATATTCTGTGTGAATTGAAGCAGCAAGGCGCAGAGCCACTGCAATATGTAGGGTCTTAGGGTCGAGTCGCGTTCCCATTACTGATATGGGAACTGTTTGGAGGAAGTCCCCGGAGTGAGGTGCACTCACAGCCTGGAGACGGGCAATCTCCCTATCTGATGTTGCAGCCCTGAGCATGTTGGCAAGCACCTTTTCAGCAATTGGGCCATCCCAGCTTGACTGTTTGTGAGCCAGTGCTGCAATAGGGTTTGGTGCTGGAGCAGCAAAAGTCTCCCATTCGGTGATGGCGCTGGCATAGCTAGGGTCTTCTATTCCTGCTGACTCACTGAGGGTATCGGGAAGAATTTGTCTTATCAACTCGTTTGATGCTATGGAAGAGGATAGGAAAGCTGGTAGAGCAATCTGGGAGGATCTGTGTACTCCTAGCCCTCCAAGCCTCACCGGAAGTGAGGCTTGCAACCACTGTCCATCGTCAAGGGAAAGATTCAATACACTCTCTAGCATGGCCTTCAGGAGAGAGTCATATTCCTTGAGTTTTGGACTGCTGAAGGCTGGGGAGCATCTCAGAAAATAGGTAAGTTTTGGGATTGACAGGCACCTGGTGAGTAGGTAGAAGGCATCGTGTGTGTCAATGTCTTTCATCCTGCTTTCCATCGTCCGGAGGTCTGAGACTTTTTTTCCTAGGATCAGATTGATGGCATTGGACCCAAGAGGAGCACCGAGGAGGGTGCTATTGGCTGGATCAATGGCTCGTGCTCCTGGTAAAACGGCACTAATATTTTGGATCATCTGTTGATTGGTAGAAACTATTTCACATTTGGTGGGGTTTAAAGAAAGGCCCAGGCTTTCTCCCATATCTTTAATTTTACTGATGTCCTCTAGGAGAGATTCTGTTGTGCCAGCTAGGGTACCATCGTCCAGGAACCAGATATTGATCTCGCTGGAGAGTGCCTCCGTGACTTCCTTGATGACCAAACAAAATAGAAAGGGGACGAGAGGGTCCCCCTGTTGCACGCCCTCACACGAGTCAATTTCATGGTCCCCAAACAATAGTTTGGAAGTCACACTATAACACGATTCTATGAAGGGATAAAGGGAAGGGAAGTTTCTATAAACTGCTTGCAGAGCAGCATCCCTTCTGACTGAGTTGAAAGCATTGGCAAAGTCCAATTTGACCAAGGCTTTTTCATAGGACATGTTTTTGATATATACTCGTGCTGCGTGGGCAGCTGCTTCACAGCCCTGTTGAACGCCGAAACCAAGCTGAGTTGGTTTCAGCATTGCAGCAGCCTCTTGACTCACCCTTCTTACTGCAGCCTTGGCGACTAGGTGCCGAAGGGTGTTACCCACTGCAATGGGCCTGATTCCGCCATCCTTCTTCCGGAGGGCACACAATGAGGCACCAAAGAAAAGGGGTCTGATGGCCTCTGGGAAACTGCCAGCCAGGCACAGGTTGGAAAATTTGGTGAGTTCATACAGCAGCCTCTCTGAAACCTCACCAAGTGCTGGATTCAGTATTTGTTTTAAGTGTTGAGGCCTTAATCCGGTGAAACCTCCTGCTGAGCCCTGTGGGAATGATATAGCAGCTTTATACACGTCAACATCCTGTAAGGTTAGATGTTCTTCGCCTGCTGCAATGTCAGGGAGGTCAGTGTTGGTACTGGGAGCCCTGGGTGGATGTTTGTCCTTCAGAGCTTGCGCCGTGCTGACGTCCTTGGGAGCGATGGTATCCTCACTAGTTATAAGTCTCAGAGCTCCAATAGTATTACCCTCTTCTATTTTTTTGCTAATTTGGGATCTGATTTTTGAGGTGCCGGGTGTCCTGTTGTTGGCATTTGCCCGGCGGGTTTGTCGCCCTAGGGGGGAGACGGACGAGGTTGTCATCCCTTGGGAATGCATTTATTGCCCTAATAACATGTGTTGCTAGTGACTTGTCCCTCCTTGGTGGGACAGCCAAACAGGCATTGCCAAAAAGCAGCAAGTTGTGCCAGGATCTGTTGTTTGAAGGAGCATCGTTGACTTTCTTCAGAAGGTCAGTGAATTTGCTAGCAGCTTGAGGGTGAGCTGCTTTGGGGATGTGTGTCAGAGTCCTGGTGGATGTTAATTTGATTGCAGATTTCAGGTCCTCTGTAGAGGTGAAGTCATGGTAGCTGTCAGCCCTGTCTGCTGGGGGAGGCTGTTGGTTGTTCTCATTTGGAGCTCTCCTGGAGCCTAGACATCCATTGTGTGTACGGATGTTGCCAGATGTGGGATTGAGTGCACATTCCCTGTGGCACACCCGGCAGATGCCTCGTGAACGACAGCTTTGGCTCTGTCGTGAAGATTCCTGGGAACCCGCGACTACTTGTGACATTGCTGATATCGTGGGGGTGGGAGGGCGCCAGCTGTGGGGTGACGGGTGAAGGACAGCATGGATGCATGGGGGATGAGGGTGGGTGAGTAGCGAGCAGCGGAACTTGTAATTGGTGGGGCACTAAACGGCAACACCCTTGGTCAGGAAGTCGGTGGGCCTAGGCTTGGATGAGGGGAAGGGATCTGGGATGGGGGAGGGGGGAGGGAGCGGCCCTGTGTGTTCGCTCAAGACGCACATCACTGACTAACTTTTGCTAATTGTTATACACTTATTGTTCCATTTAGAAAAACCCTCGCCATTTGGTACACTAATCACCATGCTCACACTATTAACCGAGGTGTTCTTCTGTTCACCATCCAATGACCGTGTCGTGGGCGGCAACTTCCTCCCCCAAACCACGACCCCGGCTGGTCACAGATGTAAACAAAACCTCCTCCACACCTCCACTGCCAGGATCCCCTCACCACCGCTACTTCCCAAATCCCAACATGCACACTGCACTTTCACTGATACAGAAGCAATGGTCCGATGCAGAGGTTTGTCACAACTCTGTGATCTCCGGTGGATACTCACGATGATGTCTGCCGAAACTGGCCCGCGTAAACCATGTTGGTTCCTGGTTTACACACAGAATGTATGGAGCACCACCCGCTGGCTCCCTCCCTCCACGCCGGCAAGCGCGTATATATATATATATATATATATATATTTATATGTATATATATATATATATATATATATATATATATATATATATATATATATATGTCGTGCCGAATAGGCAGAACTTGCGATCTTGGCTTAAATAGAAACGCTCATCTTGCCATATAGGACAAGTGAAAATTTGTGAATGCAATAATTTCGCCAAAATCATTTTGAACCTAACGAAAAAATATATTTCACTATGTTTGTTTAGTATTAAATTATTTTATTTTTATTATCACACCGGCCGATTCCCACCAAGGCAGCGTGGCCCGAAAAAGAAAAACTTTCACCATCATTCACTCCATCACTGTCTTGCCAGAAGGGTGCTTTACACTACAGTTTTTAAACTGCAACATTAACACCCCTCCTTCAGAGTGCAGGCACTGTACTTCCCATCTCCAGGACTCAAGTCCGGCCTGCCGGTTTCCCTGAATCCCTTCATAAATGTTACTTTGCTCACACTCCAACAGCACGTCAAGTATTAAAAACCATTTGTCTCCATTCACTCCTATCAAACACGCTCACGCATGCCTGCTGGAAGTCCAAGCCCCTCGCACACAAAACCTCCTTTACCCCCTCCCTCCAACCCTTCCTAGGCCGACCCCTACCCCGCCTTCCTTCCACTACAGACTGATACACTCTTGAAGTCATTCTGTTTCGCTCCATTCTCTCTACATGTCCGAACCACCTCAACAACCCTTCCTCAGCCCTCTGGACAACTGTTTTGGTAATCCCGCACCTCCTCCTAACTTCCAAACTACGAATTCTCTGCATTATATTCACACCACACATTGCCCTCAGACATGACATCTCCACTGCCTCCAGCCTTCTCCTCGCTGCAACATTCATCACCCACGCTTCACACCCATATAAGAGCGTTGGTAAAACTATACTCTCATACATTCCCCTCTTTGCCTCCAAGGACAAAGTTCTTTGTCTCCACAGACTCCTAAGTGCACCACTCACTCTTTTTCCCTCATCAATTCTATGATTCACCTCATCTTTCATAGACCCATCCGCTGACACGTCCACTCCCAAATATCTGAATACGTTCACCTCCTCCATACTCTCTCCCTCCAATCTGATATTCAATCTTTCATCACCTAATCTTTTTGTTATCCTCATAACCTTACTCTTTCCTGTATTCACCTTTAATTTTCTTCTTTTGCACACCCTACCAAATTCATCCACCAATCTCTGCAACTTCTCTTCAGAATCTCCCAAGAGCACAGTGTCATCAGCAAAGAGCAGCTGTGACAACTCCCACTTTGTGTGTGATTCTTTATCTTTTAACTCCACGCCTCTTGCCAAGACCCTCGCATTTACTTCTCTTACAACCCCATCTATAAATATATTAAACAACCACGGTGACATCACACATCCTTGTCTAAGGCCTACTTTTACTGGGAAAAAATTTCCCTCTTTCCTACATACTCTAACTTGAGCCTCACTATCCTCGTAAAAACTCTTCACTGCTTTCAGTAACCTACCTCCTACACCATACACTTGCAACATCTGCCACATTGCCCCCCTATCCACCCTGTCATACGCCTTTTCCAAATCCATAAATGCCACAAAGACCTCTTTAGCCTTATCTAAATACTGTTCACTTATATGTTTCACTGTAAACACCTGGTCCACACACCCCCTACCTTTCCTAAAGCCTCCTTGTTCATCTGCTATCCTATTCTCCGTCTTACTCTTAATTCTTTCAATTATAACTCTACCATACACTTTACCAGGTACACTCAACAGACTTATCCCCCTATAATTTTTGCACTCTCTTTTATCCCCTTTGCCTTTATACAAAGGAACTATGCATGCTCTCTGCCAATCCCTAGGTACCTTACCCTCTTCCATACATTTATTAAATAATTGCACCAACCACTCCAAAACTATATCCCCACCTGCTTTTAACATTTCTATCTTTATCCCATCAATCCCGGCTGCCTTACCCCCTTTCATTTTACCTACTGCCTCACGAACTTCCCCCACACTCACAACTGGCTCTTCCTCACTCCTACAAGATGTTATTCCTCCTTGCCCTATACACGAAATCACAGCTTCCCTATCTTCATCAACATTTAACAATTCCTCAAAATATTCCTTCCATCTTCCCAATACCTCTAACTCTCCATTTAATAACTCTCCTCTCCTATTTTTAACTGACAAATCCATTTGTTCTCTAGGCTTTCTTAACTTGTTAATCTCACTCCAAAACTTTTTCTTATTTTCAACAAAATTTGTTGATAACATCTCACCCACTCTCTCATTTGCTCTCTTTTTACATTGCTTCACCACTCTCTTAACTTCTCTCTTTTTCTCCATATACTCTTCCCTCCTTGCATCACTTCTACTTTGTAAAAACTTCTCATATGCTAACTTTTTCTCCCTTACTACTCTCTTTACATCATCATTCCACCAATCGCTCCTCTTCCCTCCTGCACCCACTTTCCTGTAACCACAAACTTCTGCTGAACACTCTAACACTACATTTTTAAACCTACCCCATACCTCTTCGACCCCATTGCCTATGCTCTCATTAGCCCATCTATCCTCCAATAGCTGTTTATATCTTACCCTAACTGCCTCCTCTTTTAGTTTATAAACCTTCACCTCTCTCTTCCCTGATGCTTCTATTCTCCTTGTATCCCATCTACCTTTTACTCTCAGTGTAGCTACAACTAGAAAGTGATCTGATATATCTGTGGCCCCTCTATAAACATGTACATCCTGAAGTCTACTCAACAGTCTTTTATCTACCAATACATAATCCAACAAACTACTGTCATTTCGCCCTACATCATATCGTGTATACTTATTTATCCTCTTTTTCTTAAAATATGTATTACCTATAACTAAACCCCTTTCTATACAAAGTTCAATCAAAGGGCTCCCATTATCATTTACACCTGGCACCCCAAACTTACCTACCACACCCTCTCTAAAAGTTTCTCCTACTTTAGCATTCAAGTCCCCTACCACAATTACTCTCTCACTTGGTTCAAAGGCTCCTATACATTCACTTAACATCTCCCAAAATCTCTCTCTCTCCTCTGCATTCCTCTCTTCTCCAGGTGCATACACACTTATTATGACCCACTTCTCGCATCCAACCTTTACTTTAATCCACATAATTCTTGAATTTACACATTCATATTCTCTTTTCTCCTTCCATAACTGATCATTTAACATTACTGCTACCCCTTCCTTTGCTCTAACTCTCTCAGATACTCCAGATTTAATCCCATTTATTTCCCCCCACTGAAACTCTCCTACCCCCTTCAGCTTTGTTTCGCTTAGGGCCAGGACATCCAACTTCTTTTCATTCATAACATCAGCAATCATCTGTTTCTTGTCATCCGCACTACATCCACGCACATTTAAGCAACCCAGTTTTATAAAGTTTTTCTTCTTCTCTTTTTTAGTAATTGTATACAGGAGAAGGGGTTACTAGCCCATTGCTCCCGGCATTTTAGTCGCCTCATACGACACGCATGGCTTACGGAGGAAAGATTCTTTTCCACTTCCCCATGGACAATAGAAGAAATAAAAAAGAACAAGAGCTATTTAGAAAAAGGAGAAAAACCTAGATGTATGTATATATATATATGCATGTGCGTGTCTGTGAAGTGTGACCAAAGTGTAAGTAGGAGTAGCAAGATATCCCTGTTATCTTAGCGTGTTTATGAGACAGAAAAAGAAACCAGCAATCCTACCATCATGCAAAACAGTTACAGGTTTTTGTTTCACAGTCATCTGGCAGGACGGTAGTACTTCCCTGGGTGGTTGCTGTCTACCAACCTACTACCATATTGTAAACAAATCTAAAATATATTTAGTTGAGTTTGGCTAAAATAAATTGCTCTTGTTATAATAAGGTTAGGTAAGTTTTCTAAGATTCTTTTGGTGCAAAATTAATTTTTTTTACATTAACATTAATTAAAAAAATATATCTTTAAACGTATAAGAGAAGATTTTAGAAAGGACTTAATTTTAAATGAGTTCTTGCTAATTGACCAGTTTTACATATTCGGCACGACATATATATATATATATATATATATATATATATATATATATATATATATATATATATATATATATATATATATATATAAGTTTTTTCCTACCGAACTGCCACAGCCACTCTTTGAATGTTTAGTTTTTCCTACCATTCTTTGTAAACTCTAGACATTGTTGGGCTGAAATTCCCAGGAGACAAGCAGTTTTTGAGATACTCAAGCTTTCCCGTCTGGTATCAACAGTCAATCTATGGGCGAAGCTCACATTTGTTTCTCATTCTGATGTTCGGCCTGAACAACAGCTGAGTCTCTTGACTATGTCTTCGTGCTTTAGGCACAGGTGTCGCCACGTGACTGACTGATAAGATATGTACATTAACGAGCAGGTGTACAGGAGTAAATAATGAGGGGGCTACTGAGTGTACATGTTACACTTATGGATAATCTTTCGTAGAGGAAAAACACACCTGCACTACAAGTTTAAATCTGACTCAGAAGAGACAATTTCCAGTTATTGCACACAACACAATAAAATTTACACCTACAAACCTGAACCCACATAACGTTCTTCCACTTTATTAGATAAATCGGCGAGTAAAATGTTGTGTCTCAGAATCGTTTTATTTCAGTCAAGGGAAGGCGTTAAACCAGAAGGGGTCAGATAGCGCCTGTAAAATAGGAGGCATTCAGATTCGATCCAAGGAAGATGAAGATGAGTTCACTTCCTTGAATCAAGAGCCTGTCACCAGAATAACTGCAGTAATGTAAAATAATTCTGTACCATTTGGTGATTATAAGTGGCAAAATAGTACATACACATTTCATTAAGAATATTTACCTTCTACATAAAATGTACGAGTGATGAAATTTTGAAGCTGGTCAAAGGAAAATTTAAAAAATTATCTCGTGGAAACCAGTTTCCGGAATGCTGTACATAAAATTTAGTTGCACCTGCGCTTGTCAGTTGTTGCACGAACCTTCACCTTACAGCTGACTAGGTTGATCGAAAATGGTGTTCCTATATAAAGGAAAGCCTTGGAGGAATTTTGAGGAAAATAAAATTACTATCCTTTTTAATCAATAAGTCACAGTAGCGTGGCTATAATACACAAATAAGCCTTACATGGGAAACAAAAACTTGTGGCGATTCTTGGGTCTGTCGTGAACCATTAACAAGTTTGTGGAAAAAGACACTTATGTACATTTCAGGGCATTTATTAAAAGAAACGTAGTAGTTGAAGAGCTGGTAGATATTTTAGCAAGTTTTCTATCAAAACTAAAGTAACGTTTTCTAATTTTTTTGACAGAAACCTAGTGCAAATACCCAGGAATGACTCTGGCACGAGTACAAGAGTATATACTATACCATGTGATGGCGTGACAAACTATATGTAGGGGAAACAACCAGATCTGTGGATATTAGGATCAGGGAACACAAAAGCACTTGCAACAGTAAAATAAAAATGCGTGTGTTCAACATAGGGACGATGTTGGACACCTCATGAAATTCATTGAGGCTAGACTAGTCATTCCCTTTACTGGGCAGGACCCTTCTATTTAAAACTTCGAAATGTATTTCGCTGTTATACACTTATTATTCCATTTAGAAAAACCCTCGCCATTTGGCACACTAATCACAATGTTCTCACTGTTAATAGAGGTGTTCTTCTGTTCAGCATCCAATGATGGAGTTCTGAGCGACCACTTCCCCTCAACCCCGGCTGAACACAGAAAGTAAACAAACCTCCTCCATACCTCCGCTGGCAGGATCCCCTCAAGACCAGCACTACTCCCCAACTCATCACATGCACACTGCACTTTCTCTGATATAGAAGCAATGGTCTGATGCAGAGGATTGTCACGACTCTTTAATCTCTGGTGGATACTTGCGATGACATCTGCCGAAACTGGCCCTTGTAAACCAAGTTGGGTCTTCGTTTACACACAAAATGTATGGAGCACGACAAACTGGTTCCCTCCCTCCACGCTCCATGTGTGTGTGTATATATATCTATACACACACACACACACACACACACACACACACACACACACACACACACACACATATATATATATATATATATATATATATATATATATATGTATATATATATATATATATTATTTATTTATTACCACACTGGCCGATTCCCACCAAGGCAGGGTGGCCCGAAAAAGAAAAACTTTCACCATCATTCACTCCATCACTGTCTTGCCAGAAGGGTGCTTTACACTACAGTTTTTAAACTGCAACATTAACACCCCTCCTTCAGAGTGCAGGCACTGTACTTCCCATCTCCAGGACTCAAGTTCGGCCTGCCGGTTTCCCTGAACCCCTTCATAAATGTTGCTTTGCTCACACTTCAACAGCACGTCATGCATTAAAAACCATTTGTCTCCACTCCTATCAAACACGCTCACGCATGCCTGCTGGAAGTCCAAGCCCCTCGCACACAAAACCTCCTTTACCCCCTCCCTCCAACCTTTCCTAGGCCGACCCCTACCCCGCCTTCCTTCCACTACAGACTGATACACTCTTGAAGTCATTCTGTTTCGCTCCATTCTCTCTACATGTCCGAACCACCTCAACAACCCTTCCTCAGCCCTCTGGACAACAGTTTTGGTAATCCCGCACCTCCTCCTAACTTTCAAACTACGAATTCTCTGCATTATATTCACACCACACATTGCCCTCAGACATGACATCTCCACTGCCTCCAGCCTTCTCCTCGCTGCAACATTCATCACCCATGCTTCACACCCATATAAGAGCATTGGTAAAACTATACTCTCATACATTCCCCTCTTTGCCTCCAAGGACAAAGTTCTTTGTCTCCACAGACTCCTAAGTGCACCACTCACCCTTTTCCCCTCATCAATTCTATGATTCACCTCATCTTTCATAGACCCATCCGCTGACACGTCCACTCCCAAATATCTGAATACATTCACCTCCTCCATACTCTCTCCTTCCAATCTGATATCCAATCTTTCATCACCTAATCTTTTTGTTATCCTCATAACCTTACTCTTTCCTGTATTCACTTTTAATTTTCTTCTTTTGCATACCCTACCAAATTCATCCACCAATCTCTGCAACTTCTCTCCAGACTCTCCCAAGAGCACAGTGTCATCAGCAAAGAGCAACTGTGACAACTCCCACTTTATGTGTGATTCTTTATCTTTTAACTCCACGCCTCTTGCCAAGACCCCTCGCATTTACTTCTCTCACAACCCCATCTATAAATATATTAAACAACCACGGTGACATCACACATCCTTGTCTAAGGCCTACTTTTACTGGGAAATAATTTCCCTCTTTCCTACATACTCTATCTTGAGCCTCACTATCCTCGTAAAAACTCTTCACTGCTTTCAGTAATTTACCTCCTATATCATACACCTGCAACATCTGCTACATTGCCCCCCTATCCACCCTGTCATACGCCTTTTCCAAATCCATAAATGCCACAAAGACCTCTTTAGCCTTATCTAAATTCTGTTCACTTATATGTTTCACTGTAAACACCTGGCCCACACACCCCCTACCTTTCCTAAAGCCTCCTTGTTCATCTGCTATCCTATTCTCCGTCTTACTCTTAATTCTTTCAATAATAACTCTACCATACACTTTACCAGGTATACTCAACAGACTTATCCCCCTATAATCTTTGCACTCTCTTTTATCCCCTTTGCCTTTATGCAAAGGATCTATGCATGCTCTCTGCCAATCCCTAGGTACCTTACCCTCTTCCATACATTTATTAAATAATTGCACCAACCATTCCAAAACTATATCCCCACCTGCTTTTAACATTTCTATCTTAAAAGCAGGTGGGGATATAGGTTTGGAGTGGTTGGTGCAATTATTTAATATATATATATATATATATATATATATATATATATATATATATATATATATATATATATATATATATATATATATATATATATATATATATGATGGGGTCCACCTCTGGTGCAAATTGTGGGACCCATTGCATCAGAGAAGTGGATAAAAAGGCTTCAAGGAAGAATATTTGGATTTCTTCCTGAAGCCATATGTATATATATGTATATATAAAAGCTCACCAAGTGAAGATCTCGCTCCACGTGGCGAGTGTCTGGGTTCGAGTCTCAGTGAGGGTAGAAACATTGGGCGTGTTCCTTTACACCGGTTGTCTCTGTTCACCCATCAGTAAAATGGATACCTTGGAGTTAATCGACTGGTGTGGGTCACATCCTGTGACAAAAGTGACCTAATTTGCCCGAAATGCTCTGCATAACAAGCAGCTTTCTGTATAGCAGTATGTCATTGATGTCAGCTAGGGCTTTATACTATGTACATGTACTTGTAGTAAATAAAGATATTATTAACTATTCCAATTTCTTAACAGTTTTGTGAAAATTATTATTATTATTATTATTATTATTATTATTATTATTATTATTATGTGAGCATATCACCTGCATGAGATTTGCAGGGTATTACCTAAATTATTACCTGCAAGTAATTTGGTTGACGTAAGTGGGACTTAGTCACAGTATGTCGCTCAACTGCAACTCCTTCAACTGCCCACTTCTTCACCACTCTCACCAAAGCTAGATCTGATATTAAATTAATAATTATAATATTAAAACCAGCTACTCACTGATCACAAATCATTTAGTTTCAATATGTCATGGAATTACCCAGAAAACTGCAATCAAATCTCTGTCCTAGATTTTTGCTTGGCCGACTTCATGGGACTGAAAAATTACCTGGGTGGTCTAAATTAGGATGTCCTGACTATGGGTCAGGTAGGTGATCTTGGTTGCCAATATGACGTTTTTCAGAGCATAGTTCTAGCTGCCCAGACAACTTTTGTTCCGAGTAGGGAAATTAGATCTAACAAGAATGATCCCAAATGGATGAATAATAGATTAAAACATCTCATTGGTTAAAAGAGAGGCATATATAGGCGTATCAAAAGAGGGGATGGGCAATTAAGAAATCAATATATTCAATTAAAGAGAGAAATAAAGAAAGGAATAAGAAAAATAAAAAGGGATTATGAAGCTAAGGTCTCAAGGGATTCAAAGATTAACCCAAAAGGGTTCTTTCAGGTATACAGAGGTAAGGTTAGGGACAAGATAGGCCCACTTAAGAGTAACTCTGGTCAGATCACTGACAGTGATAAGGATATTTGTGAAATTCTCAATACCTGCTTCCTCTCAGTTTTCACCCAGAAAAATACTAGCGATGGTCCTCAGACAAATAGAGAAACTAAAACCTAACAAATCCCCAGGCCCTGATGAACTGTTTGCAAGGGTGTTAAAGGAATGTAAAGAGGAACTTAGCATACCTTTGGCTAATCTTTTTAACATATCACTACAAACTGGCATAGTGCCTGACAAGTGGAAAATGGCAGATGTAATACCTAATTACAAGGCAGGCGACAGGTCCTTGGCTTCGAACTATAGACCAGTAAGCCTTACCTCCAGAGTGGGAAAATTTATGGAATCAGTAATTGCCGAAGCAATTCGTAGCCATCTTGATAGGCACAAATTGATTAATGAATCTCAACACGGTTTTACAAAGGGGCGTTCCTGTCTTACGAATTTACTAACTTTTTTCACTAAGGTGTTTGAGGAGGTAGATCATGGTAATGAATATGGTATTGTGTATATGGACTCAGTAAAGCTTTCGATAGAGTTCCACATCAGAGGCTATTGAGGAAACTTAAAGGCACACGGAAAAGGAGGAGAAATTTTTTCCTGTGTAGAGGCATGGCTGACAAATAGGCAGCAGAGAGTTTGCATAAATGAGGAGAAATCAGAATGGGGGCACATCACAAGCGGTGTTGGGCCCGTTGTTGTTCACAATTTACATAAACGACATAGATGAGAGAATAAATAGCGACATAAGCAAATTTGCTGATGACCCCAAAATAGGCCGTCCAATTCATTCTGATGAGGACACTAGAACACTCCAGGATGATTTGAGTAGACTGATGCAATGGTCGGAGAAGTGGCAAATGCAGTTTAATATAGACAAATGCAAAGTTCTAAATGCTGGACAGGAAAATAACCATGTGGCATATAAACTAAATAATGTAGATTTTAATACTACTGATTGCAAAAAGGTTTTAGGAGTTCTGGTTAGCAGTAATCTAAAACCAAGACAGCAGTGCATTAGTGTTCGCAATAAAGCTAACAGAATTCTTGGCTTCATATCTAGAAGTATGAATAATAGAAGTCCTCAGGTTGTTCTTCAACTCTATATATCCCTGGTTAGGCCTCATTTAGAATATGCTGCTCAGTTCTAGTCACCGTATTACAGAATGGATATAAATGCTCTGGAAAACGTACAGAGGAGGATGACAAAGATGATCCCATGTATCAGAAATCTTCCCTATGAGGATAGACTGAGGGCCCTGAATCTGCACTCTCTCGAAAGGCGTAGAATTAGGAGTGGGGGATATGATCGAGGTGTATAAATGCAAAACATGAATAAATAAAGGGGATGTAAATAGCGTGCTGAAAATTTCCAGCCACGACAGGACTCGCAGCAATGGTTTCAAGTTGGAAAACTTCAGATTCAGGAAGGATATAGGAAAGCACTGGTTTGGTAATAGAGTTGTGAATGAGTGGAACAAACTCCCGAGTACAGTTATTGAGGCTAAAACGTTGTGTAGTTTTAAAAATAGGTTAGATTAATACATGAGTGGGTGTGGGTGGGTATGAGTTGGACCTGGCTAGCTTGTGCTGCTGGGTCTGGTGCCGTGCTCCTTCCTTGAGTGGAGGTGACTAGACTGGGTGGGTCATTGGGCTAATTCGAGGGGGGGGGGGCATGGACCTGCTCTGCATGAATCAGTAGGCCTGTTGCAGTGTTCCTTCTTTCTTATGTTCTTATGTACTCTAGTAATTAAAGTTGTGTGGACTGTTTAGGATTAGGCTTGCTGGGTACACAGAATGTAATTATTGTACATAAATTATTAGTGTTATTAGAAAGGAAATTCTTATTAACGCTTACGATTTAATTACTGGAAGACACTTAATGCTGATGGAGCACACCCTAACTGTACCCTAACAGCTAGGACTTATGATGGCCAATGCAAAAACTACTGTGCATTATGGGTAAGTATCACCTAGCTAAGGTGTGTTGTCGTGAAGGTCTCATTAAAATCCTCTATTTTTCAGTCCTCCACACGCAATTCTTGAGGTTCTGTAAATTTCCTATCCCAATTCTTCAGCAGGGGACATTAACGCTGGTTCCTAATTACAATTTCAGGCCAAAACACCCAAAAGTGGTCTCAGAAAATGCCGAATTACATTGTACAATTAAGTCCAGTGCTCACACATTAAATTCAGTATGGCATCCCTCCCTGTCTGCGTCACTCTCTGGCTCTTCCACCCCCCCCCCTTCACTTAAAATTTCTCAAAGGGTTCAAATAGCATCACATTTTAAAACGTACTTATTATATTATTCTTTTATATGTTCTACATTTAGGAAATTATGTAAAAAATTTCAACGGGTAGGTTTCATTCACCATTCAAATTTGTACCTGAATAGTTTAAACTTATAAGATGTCATTCTTCTGATGGAATGCATCAGCAGCGTTAATATTTTAAAGTGAATAAAATATACACTCCTTAGTTTCTGACTGAAAATCATTATCTCTATTTAATAACATAGAGAAATTAGGATGGGAACCGTGCTCTCTGGAAAACACACCAGCGCTGAAAATTTGAAGGTAATCAATATTCTCCAGTCACCACAGAAATTCCAGTGATTTTAGTTTTCACTATGTAATTTAGTACTCTGACAAATTTGTCTGCATACAAACTAAATTTAATAGGCAATATCCTAGACATAAAATACATCGGTCATTAAATATTGAAGCCATTCAGAAGGGGAAACTGAAATATATTTAACAGGATAAAAGTTCCATGCTATTTTACACATAATGTTAGCAGATATGCATCTACACACTTGAATTTCACTATTTTATAACGCAGGAAGCTATGTTATGCAAGTTATCAGAGGCATTCCGGGATGTCGGACATATATTCAACAACTTTGGTCATAGGGCACCTGCACATGCTAAGTGTTCCATTATAGGGCACCTGCACATGCCAAGTGTTCCGTCCTAGGGAACTTGCACGTGCTAAGTGTTCCGTCATAGGGCACCTGCACATGCCAAGTGTTCCGTCCTAGGGAACTTGCACGTGCTAAGTGTTCCGTCACAGCGCACCTGCACATGCCAAGTGTTCCATCATTGGGCACCTGCACATGCCAAGTGTTCCATCATAGGGCACTTGCACGTGCCAAGTGTTCCGTCACAGTGCACCTGCACATGCCAAGTGTTCCATCATAGGGCACCTGCACATGCCAAGTGTTCCATCATAGGGCACCTGCACATGCCAAGTGTTCCATCATAGGGCACCTGCACATGTCAAGTGTTCCATCATAGGGCACCTGCACGTGCCAAGTGTTCCATCACAGTGCACCTGCACATGCCAAGTGTTCCATCATTGGGCACCTGCACATACCAAGTGTTCCGTCATAGGGCACCTGCACGTGCTAAGTGTTCCGTCACAGCGCACCTGCACATGCCAAGTGTTCCATCATAGGGCACCTGCACATGCCAAGTGTTCCATCATAGGGCACCTGCACATGCCAAGTGTTCCATCATAGGGCACCTGCACATGCCAAGTGTTCCATCATAGGGCACCTGCACGTGCCAAGTGTTCCGTCACAGCGCACCTGCACATGCCAAGTGTTTCATCATAGTGCACCTGCACATACCAAGTGTTCCGCCATAGTGCACCTGCACATGCCAAGTGTTCCATCATAGGGCACCTGCACATGCCAAGTGTTCCATCATAGGGCACCTGCACATGCCAAGTGTTCCGTCACAGCGCACCTGCACATGCCAAGTGTTCCATCATAGGGCACCTGCACATGCCAAGTGTTCCGTCACAGCGCACCTGCACATGCCAAGTGTTCCGTCATAGGGCACCTGCACATGCCAAGTGTTCCGTCATAGGGCACTTGCACGTGCTAAGTGTTCCGTCACAGTGCACCTGCACATGCCAAGTGTTCCGTCACAGCACACCTGCACATGCCAAGTGTTCCGTCATAGGGCACCTGCACATGCCAAGTGTTCCGTCATAGGGCACCTGCACATGTCAAGTGTTCCGTCATAGGGCACCTGCACATGCCAAGTGTTCCGTCATAGGGCACCTGCACATGCCAAGTGTTCCGTCATAGGGCACCTGCACATGCCAAGTGTTCCGTCATAGGGCACCTGCACATGCCAAGTGTTCCGTCACAGCGCACCTGCACATGCCAAGTGTTCCGCCATAGGGCACCTGCACATGCCAAGTGTTCCGTCATAGGGCACCTGCACATGCCAAGTGTTCTGTCATAGGGCACTTGCATGTGCTAAGTGTTCCGTCACAGTGCACCTGCACATGCCAAGTGTTCCATCATTGGGCACCTGCACATGCCAAGTGTTCCGTCACAGCGCACCTGCACATGCCAAGTGTTCCGCCATAGGGCACCTGCACATGCCAAGTGTTCCGTCATAGGGCACCTGCACATGTCAAGTGTTCTGTCATAGGGCACTTGCATGTGCTAAGTGTTCCGTCACAGTGCACCTGCACATGCCAAGTGTTCCATCATTGGGCACCTGCACATGCCAAGTGTTCCATCATAGGGCACCTGCACGTGCCAAGTGTTCCGTCACAGCGCACCTGCACATGCCAAGTGTTCCATCACAGTGCACCTGCACATACCAAGTGTTCCGCCATAGTACACCTGCGCATGCCAAGTGTTCCTGGAGTCTTGCTATAATTACCATATACCGACACTGAAAAATTGAAAACCCTAGATGAGAACTCTTAATATGAGCGAAATTAAAGCATAAATTAGTGAAAAAAATTCAGGCAACCAATTAACGGTTCACCTTACCACACTGAGGTATGTAAATTTTTATTTGCCAGTTTTATTTCATGAAGTGATTTCGTTGCAATAACTAGAGAATATTATCTCTGATCGGCTTCCAACAGTAAGTGTAGGATTTCTTTCTGGGAAGAATTTTTATAATGAATTTAAGTGGTGTAGGAGTTAATTTGCCAGTTTGTTTGATGAACCGATATCAAATTGGACATTCTTAATTGAAAAAACTTTATGTTTTTCTTACAGATATGTAGAGATTGTTAAATAGCGTATCTAAGGTTGGCACTTTAATTGTAACTGATTCTCTGTCATCCATATATGCCCTCAACTCATTAGGTATAAATTGTGGCATGCTTGTGTCAGAAGCCAGACACAGGTATGGTAGTATTGTGGACAGTGGAATCAGAGTGCACATGCTGTGGATTCCATCTCACATTGGTCTTCAGATGCATGATACAATTGTTGAATTTGTGATCCTCAGTTCCTTGAATCAGAAACTTGCACTCTTCGTAATTCATTTTCCCGTCTTGGCTACTTTTCCCATTTCATAGACCCTGCTTTCTCATGCACTAAACGGATTTTCTCCTCTCCCAGACTCTCTACTCTTGGAAACTGTTCTGTCCTCTGCCTCCCTTATATTTCCTGTCTTTCTAATTTCAACAACTCTCTCCATTCTTTAGACATCAGATTTACTCTTCGCCAGACTAACACTCTTCGCAACAATCTAGTTCATACCTCTCCTCCTTCTATAGATTCTCCTGGTGTCTACTCTATTTCCTGTTTATCTTGTCCTCTTCAATACTTTGGAGAAACTGGCCATTCTCTTTCAGACAGACTCAGGGAGCACAAAAGTAGTGTTAGGCTTACCGACACCAACAATGCTCTTTTCTGTCGTGTCAAAGATCACAATCATCCTATTGACTGGTCTTCTGCCCAAGCTGTCTACCCTATGTCTAACTTTCACAGTCGCCATCTGGTTGAATCCTCCCTTTTACACAACTTTCCTTGTATGAATCTTAGTCCTGGCTTTGTCTCTGTAGATGCCTTCCTTTCCCAATACATTGTAAAATGCTCCAAACTTTAGAATACCCGTGACTTAACCTGAATCTTGTTTTCCCCTTCTCCCTCTTCCCCTTTCCTCTTTCCTCTTACTCCTTTGTTTTTTCTTCTGTCTTGGGTATTTGGTCTATTATTGTTTTTTCCCCCTCTCTGTGTTCTTCTTCCTACCCTTCCTACCCATTAATACAGCATTTTCATATCTAGACGCCTTATGAATTTCGTCCCATAGCAGCTTACTGTACTCCCTATCAAGATTTGGGGGCCTATAAATCTCACCCAAAATTAATTTGTCATGACCGCGAGAAACTAGTCAAACAGATTCTGTGTCCGATGCTTCTAATCTTACATCTTGTCTAACACAACAGTTTAAATTATCTCTGATATACATCGCCACTCCACCACCCTTCCTGTTGACCCTATCAGTGTGGAATAGTTTATGGGCATTCAGAAGGCATTTCTCTTATCTTTCAGGTCTCCATTATAACAAAAATATCTATATTACTTGAACTTGCAAGTAATCTTAGCTCATCTGTCTTATTTCTTAGACTCCAACTATTAGTATAGTAAACCATAAGGGAGCTAGTCACTCTCTGCCTTCTACTGTCTCTCTTTGTTGATCAATTGCTTTCTTTACTTTATTTTGAATATTGTCTATTAAACATATCCCTGAGGTATCCTGGTAATATCTACTGTTTCCAACCCTTGTACTGCAGCTTGATTGTTTCCCACACACACCCATACCTCTATAATCTATCAGTTTAAAGCCCTAGACAAGTCAGCAATGGTCCCCTCAGTCGAGTTGGCTAATGCAACCAATCCAGCCCCTGAAAGATGTACCCCATCCAAATGATACATATCACGCTTGCAATAAAATATGTCCCAGTTATCAATGAATGGGACTGCAAGTTTCTTGCAGTACCTGTCTAGCCAGCAATTTACACCAATTGCCCTAGACATCCATTTATTGCCCATTCCCCTTTTAGGCAAGATGCTACATTTGATTGGGACTCCTCCCGTAGACCTAATTACATCTATGGCTTACTTGTACTTATCCAGCAGCCCATTACCTGACATAATATTATCCAACCTGTTGACTATGTGATCAACACCAGCTCCTAGGAAGCACACTGTTTGTCTAATGTTCCTCTCTCTGCTACAGAAAGCATGGTTCATATATCTTACGAGTCACCCACAACCAGAATGTTCTTACCTTGATTAGCAGGGGAGTTAGTAATACCTCGCTAAGCACAAAAGTACACTCATCTTGGAGAACAGAGAATCGATTTCCTACCTTCAGATCTTCTCTATTAAGCTTCCTTATCTTGATACTTCTACCTTTAGTATAGACCACATTCCACTTAAGTGGTTGCCACTCTTCAACTCACTGTTGGTAACATTTTCCTCCACACCGACTCCACCCTTCACACACTCACTCCCAAATCCATCTAGGCAAATTTTCAGCCTCATGGAGAAGTGGAACCTCCTCCTTCAACACTTTAACTTGAGACTCCAAAACAGTACAGCAAGCCATGGTGCTCTATAATGCTCCTCACTAATCCCCCAGACAGCTAGAACAGGATGACCTTTCGTGACCACTGACCTCAGAGTTTTGTTTCTGTGGGTCTCATTTTGCCATTTTTTTTATTAAAAAAAATCGATTTTTAGCTTTCACACAGTTATTTGTGAATGTTTCTTCTGATTTCAGTAATATATTTAATGCTAATATTTAGTTGCATTATAAACTTATGCCGCACTCTGCACTATTTTTATCATATGCATTAATGTATTTGTGTCTGGGATTATGCAATAATGGAATTCCACTCTCGGATCGAGCAGCAACTGAAATACGTCATCTTATTACAAAAAAAAAAAAAACACAAATATTGAGATAAAATACAACAACATTCATTTAGAAATTGTTATAAATCGTGTGAAAATGTCAAATAATTTCAAACTTCTTCTCACATACTTAACTTCTGCTTCATGTTCCTATTTCCAGTTAAATATTTTGATTATTCAGTTTTCATCTTCATTTTTGGCTGCACTGTAGTGAGAGTTTATCTTTTCCTCTTTCTTGCTATTTTATTTGTCATTTTTTTCCTTCCTTTTGCTTATTCACTTTTATGTCCTTCAATCACTGCTTTTACCTTCAGCTTTCTTGAGTTTATGTTGCTGTTCCTGTCATGGTTCTCGTGGTTTCTCTTGTCTCTCAGTACTAGGCAGTAACTGCTGTTTCCCTTACATTATAAAAAATAATCACAACTTTACTTCTGAAATATTTCTGGTGTTGATTCAGTAAATAAGCATTTTTTTTTTTTTTACACAAATTAGTTTTACGGGGTAAGAGCTGTTATCCTACCTCGGGTTATATTTTATACGAAACATGTATTTACATACCTCTTAATGCTGGAGTGTTGAAACTGTAAACTAAGACAAGAGAGACAAGACTATATACACTGGTACCCGACAATATTGCCAGGCACTTAACAGAGTGGAGATTTTTGGTGCATGAAATGTTTGAAAAATTTTCTCTTAATTTGTCATTAATTGTCATGGAAAACATTAGAAATATAGATTAAGAGTCAATATATATTTTTTTTAACTGAGGTTCTAATAAATCTATTTTTAACTAAGGTTCTAATAAACCTATTTTTATGAACAGGTTTGGTGACACAATGGCCGAATATACAGCAGTATCATTAGAAGACAGTGATAATCTGAAGCCATCAACTATTCTGCATTTAGCGGCCAAGAATGGACAGCTAGAAACACTTGATAGTCGCTTAAATAATGGTGCTAATTGCAATATAAAAGACAACACTGGACAATCTGCATTACATTATGCTGCCTTGAATGGTCATTATAACTGCTGTGAGCGTCTTCTTCAATGCCCTAGTTTGAAAGTGAATGCTGTAAATATTAAAGGAATGAGCCCCTTGCATCTTGCTGCTCTAAAAGATCATTATGAAATAATTAAACTTTTGAAGAAACATGATGCACAAGTTAACCTGAAAGACAAACAAGATCATTTACCACTTCATTTTGCAGCCATGAAGGGTTTTCATGAGTCTTGTGAAGCTCTTTTATCTGTCAGTGATGATGGATGTAATGCACGAGATAGCAGTGGACATTCTCCATTACACTATGCTGTCTCTGCTGGCAGTGATGAATGCTGTCGACAGTTTCTGCAGTGTTCTAATGTGAATGTGAATATTAAAAGTAATTCAGATGACACTCCCCTTCACTACGCAGCAAAAGCGGGACATCAAAATATATGCAATATGCTGATTAAAGCTGAAAATATTAAAGTGAATGCTAAAAATATACATGAAATGACTCCCTTGCATCTTGCTGCTCAGGAAAATCATGATGCAGTAATAAAGCTTTTGGTGGAAAATGGTGCACAAGTTAACTTGAAGGACAAAAAGAGTCAAATACCACTTCACCTTGCAGCCAAGAAAGGATTTCTTAAGTCTTGTGAAGCTCTTTTGACTGATGTCAGTGATGCCGGACACAAGGCACAAGATTTCAGTGGAAATTCTCCATTACACTACGTTGCCTCCGGTGGCCATGGTGACTGCTGTCAACGTCTTCTCCAGTGTCTTGATGTGGATGTGAATATAAAAAATAATTCAGATGTCACCCCCCTTCACTATGCAGCAAAGATGGGACATCAAAACATATGCATAATATTGCTTCAAAATCAAAATATTGACGTAAATGCTATAAATGAAGAAGAAATGAGTGCCCTGCATCTTGCTGCTGAGGAAGGTTATGATGAAATAATAAATCTCTTGGTGCAAAATTCAGCGGACGTTAACCTACAAGACAAAAAGTCTCATATACCATTACATTATGCAGCCAAGAAAGGTTATATAGATTCTTGTCGTGCTCTGTTGTCTCATGATAGGAACAAACAGTTAAACGCTACACTAGAACACGGAAAAACTCCTCTCATGCTAGCTGTTATAGAGGGTCAATACAGCTGCTGTGCTGAATTGAAAAATGCGGATATAAATATAAAAGACCATAAGGAAAACACTGCTTTGCATTATGCTGTTACTAGAGGGTTTAAAAAAACTGTCGAGCAGCTTCTAAGAATGGGGGCACATCCAAATATAGAGAATAAAAAAGGAACGACCCCAGTTCTTGCAGCAGCTGGTAAAGCATTGTCTGATTGCTTAGTTTGTCTTGTAAATTCTAGTGTTGTAGCTCAAGAAGAAAGAGCTGATCTAAATGTTGTGGATAAGAGTAATAAAAATATTCTTCACTATGCAGCTGAAAGAAATGCGAAGGACTGCCTTAAATTTTTGTTTTCTCTACCTAATTTTAAAACAGATCTTGATGGTGAAGATGAAGATGGTAATACTCCACTTCACATTGCTATAACACGAGGGTCTGTGGAATGTGCCCATATATTACTTAAAAATGGCGCATCACCAGTGAAACAGGACCTGGGAGGAATGACACCTCTTCACCTGGCTGCTGACAAAGGTTATACAAGTATATGTGAGATACTCCTTATAAATGATGATGTACAAGTTAGTCAGGGAAATTCTAAAAAGGAAACACCACTTCACCTTGCCGCTCGTTGTGGATCACTAGAGCTGTGTCAAAACCTTCTACAAAATGGAGCCCTTTTATCAGCAACTGATAAAAATGGTCAAACAGCACTCCACTTTGCAGCAATTAAAGGAAATGCCAATGTAGTTAAATTTCTAACTGAAAAAGGCATGCCTAGATGGATTAAAGATAATTCTGGTTCCACTGCTATGCACCTTGCGGCATCTGTGGGATCACTAGAATGTTGCCAGTTGTTAGTTGTCAGTGATAAAAATAGTTTTTTTATTGCAGACAAGAATGGAAGATTGCCTTTAGACAGAGCTTTTGAACATAAGCATGACGATGTATTTAAATTTCTTCTTCTACGGCTGCCTTACAGAAATATCCAAGAAAGAAAAACTCGTATACTTGACTACACTTATGAAGGACTGAAGACCAACAGACCGTAAGTAAACCGATATATAAAAAGTTTGTTATATAACCCTAACTCATACGTACTAGCATTTAAGACTGATACCAGCACAACCTCTTTATTAAATCTTTCTTGAAAGAGGTTATATAGAGAGGTTGCCTGAAAATTTTCCATTTTTTTTTGTCTTTATTCTATAACTTCCTTATTATTATTTTTATTATTATCTGTTGAAGCTCAAAATCCATAAGTCATGCAGTGCGTGAGAAATGGAAAGCAATAAGCTATGATTCGAGGAAATGGAGGAAATATCACTTTACCTGGACCAAGAGCCCTTGCTTATGTAACTATCCGCCTTGAACTTAATGAGCATACCACTAATGATCAACATCAAACATTCAACATTAATGTATCTTAGTGAAACAGTGGATGGTACTGAGACTATAATGTGTTACAAAAAATTTGTCAGAATTATGAAGAAAACAACCTGGTACATATACTTTTCATACTGGATCACTAACCTCTCAATATTAAACTTATTACACATATTCTCTTGCCCTTTAACTATTCTGACTCTTCGACAGTTCTTCGACCCCCCCAACAATTCATCAAACCCTCAGCTATTCTCTAACCCTTCATTTATTTTCTGATTTTACAACCATTTTCTGATCCCCTCAACTATTGTCTGATCTCTCACCTATTTTCTAATCCTACAATTATTCTCTGACCCATCAACTGTTCTTTCATCCTTTAATTATTTTTATAAACCAGCTATATGATACTGACAAGTTGAGCAAATAACACATGTGCACTCAAGATATTTGTTAGGAATCATTTTAGTTCCGATTTCAGGTACGTCTTGCTACTTCTACTTACACTTAGGTCACACTACACGTACATGTACAGGCCACTCTGGGTTTCCTTCTCTTTTCTTACTAGTTCTTGTTCTTGTTTATTAGACCTGTCAGTCTCCTTCCTCAGACAGAACCTAATTACCCCCCAATGCCCCCTTCCCTCTCCCATCCTCCCCATCCTCCCCTTTTTCCTTTCCTCCTCCTCCCCACCCCCTCCCTTTTGCCCTTCCTTTTTGGCCTCTGGGATTTTTTCCCACAGGCATGCTAGTTCTTAGGTAGGGGAAAGGGCACCGGGGTCCATCCCATTCCGTTGAGGTTCTTGGTGGTGGTGTAGCTTGCCTGGATTGCCTGGATTGCCTGGGAATGTCCCGATCCCTCTCTGGTATCCTGGAGGGTGGCTTTGGGTGTCTTTCGGGCAATGGGTGTATCTCTGGAAGCCACCTTTCGGATTCCGGGAGTGGTGGCCGAAGGAGGTATGCTTTGTGGCGGATATCCGGCCGCCATCTCTTTTGTCCACCGAGGTAGCTCGGCAGATGTGAGGTTGCTATCCCAGATTGCTGGTTTACTGGCATGATGGGTAGGGTATGGCACAGGTTCCATGCTGCATCTGCACTACTTGTGGTGCTGAGGTCCTCTTGGGCGTGGAGGGAGATTTCTGGCCCTTTCATTCCTCCTAGGAACTATCCCTCCCCTGTCCCCTCTTTTTTTATTCTTTTTTTTATTTTTATTTTCTTTTCTTCTTTCTTTTTTTTTTCTTAAAAACAAAAAGAAAGAAGTAACCTAACCATGGAGTACCCGATAAATGACCCCACTACCCCCGGGCCCCTTATTGTTACTGCACCCCGTTCTGACCTCGCCTCATCTTTTGGCCACTCTTCGGACATTCCTAAGGCCCCTTTACCTCTTGCTGGTGCTGTTTCCTCACCTGCTTCAGGTACCGGGGCTTCCACTGACTCCTTCGATTTGTCTGATCTCCGCTCTCCTTTGACTATGCTCCCGGCTTCTCTGTCTACGGTGCGGCAATTTTCGAATCGCCAGCCTGTCCCACGTCGGACCGACTCTGGTCCCACTTCTAAACGTCAACGACAATCTCCTAATGATGTTACTTCGTTACCTTCCCTCTCTACTCGGAAAAGACCCACACGTCATGCACTCCCTCTCCACACTCAGTTTCAGACCACACAATGGACTAAATTCTTTACATTAAGACCGACTTCTTCTACTGCCTATTTTCCGACCATAGTATTGGCAAAGCGCTCCTACGCCACGTTGGTAGAGATATTTCCTTTCATGCTCTTAAGAGTGGTACGTGCATCATCACAGCCCAGAATTCTACTCAAGCTCATGATCTTTCTCTTCTTTCACATATCGATACTATTCCTATCACTATCGAAAAACATCATTCCCTCAATTCTTGTAGTGGTACTGTTATTCTTCCCCATACCATAGTCCAACAGAATTTCCAGACATGTGGCACTGACATTCTCGAACAGCTGGAACTCCAAGATCTCCCAATTCTCAAGGTAGACACTTATGTGGCTCATTTAACTTTTGACAGCCATGAACTCCCATCCTCTGTTTATGTAGCAGGACATTGGTGGTTACAAGTTCGGAAGGTGATCCCTACACCACAACAGTGTAGGAATTGCTGACGATTTGGCCACCCAGCAAAATATTGCAGATCTATAGCCGAATGCCCAGTCTGTGGTGCCGATGACCATTCTAATACATCTTGCAGTCAAACTCTCTCTTGCCTTAATTGTCATGAGGCTCACCCTTCGTGCTCTCGCGGTTCCCAAGTCTACTTAAATGAGCGGGAAATTCGTTGCCTCAAAGAAGCAGAAGGTCTCCCTTATGCTATGGCGGTTTCTCATCTCCACCTCCAAGGGAGACTGCCCCATGTTTCTTATTCTTGTGTTTCAAAGCGTCCCCCCACTTCTGGGGTCACATCTTCTGCAGCCTCCTCTGCGGTTGCCAGTCCCATAGTCACTCCTGTATCTAATTCTTTTGCTGTCCTGGGCTCAGACGTCCCTACTTCAACTCCTCAGTCTGTCCTCACTTCTTTGTGTCCTCCCTCAAAAACTCCGGTATCGACAAGACCTCGTACGACACCTCTTCCCAATCGTCCCTCTACTTCTCAGAGGCCCAAAAAATCTTCTTTAACCCCTCCTTCCCTTCATCCACCTCCACATTTTACCTTCCCGGTCTCTGTACCTGAGTCTTCCCCTTTCACTGGCTCTGTTACAAGTGTGGAGGTTCATCCTCCTCCTCATACTGTGCCTTCCTCCCCTGTCCCCTTCCAAGTTTCTTCCTCTTCTGTCACCTCCCAGGTTTCTGCCTCTTCTGTCCCCTCCCATACTTCTCCAGTTCCCTCCACCCTTTCGCCCCCCCTACCTTGGTACAGTCCATTACAGCTCCGATCTTTACTCAAACTCCTCCTCCTTCCATCTCCAATATTGTCTCCCATACGACATCTCTGAACTCCAAAACACATGAAGCAATCTCTGAATATATTGCAGAGACCAAACCATCAATGGACACTGATCCACCCTCTGTTCCTCCTCTTTCCTCTTCTCCATCTGCGCAACTCTTTTCTTCACAATGCACCGTTCCTTCGCTACTTGAACGTTTTCCTTTGCCACCGCATGTGGACTTTTCTAACCCCTCTAGTCCATAGGTACCTTTACCTGCAGATTTCAGGTATTTTTATCGTTGCCAATCATGGCCTATTTACAGTGGAATATTCACGGCCTCAGGGGTAATCGGGGTGAGCTTCAGATGTTGCTCTCCCAGTTTTCCCCTGTTGGTGTTTGCTTACAGGAACCAAAATTACACTCTGCCATTATCTATCCTATCTCAGGCTATAATTTATTGTATTCTTCAGATCCTTTTCCTGATGGGACCTTTAATGAAAGTGCCCTTCTTCTATGCACTGATATTTCGTACCATCAGCTATTTGTTCATACTTCGCTGCATTACACAGCAGCCCATATCCACTTGCATAGGTGGTATGCACTCTGTTCTTTGTATCTCTCTCCTTCTCAGGCATTATCTGTCCCAGATATTGCCTTTCTTGTTTCATCATTACTGCCACCACTTCTGTTACTTGGCGATTTTGATGCCCATCATTTCCTCTGGGGGGTCTCACTGTGATTCCTGTGGCATTCAGTTAGAGGCTTTTCTTGCTACCCATCCCCTCCATGTTTTAAATACAGGTACTCACACCCATTTTGATACTCGGACTCATACTCTCTCTTGCATCGATCTCTCAGTCTGCTCTTCCTCCACCGCATTAGACTTCACCTGGTCTGTTCTCCCGGATTTTCATGACAACAATCATTTCCCAATCATTCTTACTTCCCCTTCATATTCACCACCTCTTCGTAACCCACACTGGCAATTTGATCAGGCAAATTGGAACCTTTACTCACAGCTAACTGTTTTTAGTGAGGTTCCTTCTTCGTCCTCCATTGATGAGCTTTTACACCTCTTCTCGTCCTCCGTTTTAACAGCAGCTTCTCATTCTATGCCTTAAACTTCGGGCAGGCATTCTCAGAAATGCGTGCCTTGGTGGTCTCCTGCTTGTGCTCGTGCAGTACGTTTGAAATGCGCTGTGTGGGGCAGGTATCGGTACAATAGAACCATGGAGAGACTTCTTGATTTTAAGCAAAAGCGTGCGATTGCTCGCCGTGTCATCCGTCGTGATGAACGCACTTGCTGGCGAGATTATGTCTCCACCATCACCTCTGCTTCCTCTATGAGTGCAGTCTGGAAAAAAGTATGAAAACTGAGTGGTAAATATTCTCCTGACCCGGCTCCTGTTCTGCAATTTGCCGGTGTTGATATAGCAAACCCACTAGATGTTGCCAATGAAATTGGCAATCATCTGGTCTGTATTTTTCAGGGGCTCCATCTCTGCCCCTCGTTTCTTTTCTCAAAGTCTGCCAGAGAGTTAGCACCCTTGGACTTTTCTTCTCTCAGAGAAGAACAGTATAATGTGCCTTTTACACTTCAGGAACTAGGGGCAACTGATCATCGGCAGCTGGGCCCAACGACATTCATATTCTTATGCTACAACATTTACATCAGTCAGCCCTTGCAGTCCTATTACGCCTTTTCGATCTTATTTGGTTACAGGGAGTTCTTCCACAGCTCTGGAAAACTGCCATTGTTCTCCCTTTCCGCATACTGGGTATTACGGGACATGAAGCCTCCCACTATCGTCCCACTGCTCTTACCAGTGCAGTTTGCAAAGTGATTGAACGCCTGGTAAATAGACGTTTAGTGTGGTATTTAGAGACACACAACAGTCTCTACACTCATCAATATGGCTTTTGTAAGGGCCGTTCTACCATAGACCCCTTACTATGCTTGGATACATATGTTTGTAATGCCTTTGCGAATAACCACTCAGTTATTGCCATATTTTTTGACCTTGAGAAGGTACATGACACAACTTGGAGGTATAATATTTTGGCCCATGCCCACTCCTTAGGCCTTCGAGGCAATCTATCATCCTTCCTTAAGAACTTTTTAACTGACAGACATTTCCGTGTTTGGGTTAATAATGTACTCTCCCCGGACTTTATCCAAGCTGAAGGTGTCCCCCAGGGATGTGTTCTGAGCACAACACTTTTTCTCCTTGCTATAAATGATTTGGCCTCTAGTCTTCCATCCAATATTTAGTCATCACTCTATGTTAATGACTTCACTATTGCATGTGCAAGCGCTGACTGTCACCTCATTACAGTTTCTCTCCAACATGCGGTCGACCGTGTTTTCAATTGGGCCACCACACATTGGTTTAAATTTTCTAGTACCAAAACTCATCAAATTACTTTCACTAGATGCTCTGTCATCTCCGATCATCCTTTGTACCTCTATGGCTCCTGTATCCCTGAATGTGATACAGTCAGGTTTCTAGGCCTCTTCTTTGACCGTAGGTTATCCTGGAGACCTCACATTACCTCTCTGAAGGCAACTTGTCACAGCCAGCTGAACCTTCTTAAAACCCTTGCTCATCTTTCATGGGGAGCTGATCGTCGAACTCTCCTTCGCCTACATTCCACCCTCATTTTATCGAAACTTGATTATGGTGACCAGATCTATTCAGTGGCCTCTTCTGCTACTCTCTCTAGCCTTAACCCCATTCATCACCAAGGATTACGTTTATGCCTTGGTGCGTTTCGCTCTTCCCCTGTTGAGAGCCTCTATGCAGAAGCGAACGTTCCATCCTTATCCGATCGTCGTGATGCCCATTGCCTTCGCTACTATGTACGCTCTCATGATCTCCGCAATCCTTCCATTTATAGAATGGTCACCGATATTAGTAGACATTCTTTATTTGTTCCCTGCCCCTGTTTGCTCCGTCCCTTCTCCCTTCGCCTACATTCGTTCTTATCTTCTCTTCAATTACCACCTCTCTATGTTCATGTAGCATCTCACTTTTCCCTACCCCCTTAGGAAGTTCCAGCTGTTCTAGTCTGTTCTTTCTCACTCCCTTGCTCGAAAGCCCACCTGTCTACGGTAGCTTCCTGCTCTCTTTTTCTTGACCACTTCCACTCTCATTCTCATGCCATTGCAGTGTACACAGATGGCTCTAAGTCTTCTGACAGCATAGGATTCACAGCAGTGTTTCCGGTCAGCGTCGTATGAGGGCATTTACTTTCTTCGGCTAGTATCTTTACTGCTGAATTGTATGCCATTCTTGCAGCACTTATCCGTATTGCATCTATGCCTATGTCATCATTTGTGGTTGTCTCAGACTCCCTTAGTGCTTCACAGGCTATACAGAAATTTAATACACCTCACCCCTTAGTCCTCCGTATCCAACTTTGGCTACGCCGCATCTCTTCCAAGCATTAAGATATTGTTTTTTGTTGGGTCCCTGGTCATGTTGACGTACAGGACAATGAACAGGCAGACACTGCTGCGCGGTCAGCAGTACATGACCTACCAGTTTCATATAGAGGTGTTTCATTTACGGACTATTTTGCTGCAATAGCTACCCACCTTCACACCCATTGGCAACAACGTTGGTCTACTCTGCTCGGTAACAAACTTCAATCTATTAAACCGAGTATAGGTTACTGGCTGTCTTCTTGTCACCAGTGTCGAGGTTGGGAGACTACTCTCTCCTGTCTTCACATTGGCCATACTCGTCTTACTCATGGTTATCTCATGGAGAGGCACCCTGCTCCTCTCTGTGAGAATTGTCAGGTTCCATTATCAGTTAGCCACATTCTATTAGACTGCCCACTTTATCAACGAGCACGCAGAATATACCTCCAACGTCGTCTTCGCTCCACTGCTCTCTCTTTACCTTCCCTTCTCACTGATGGACCCACCTTTCATCTGGACTCTCTCATTGACTTTTTGACAACAACTGACTTACTTCACAAACTCTGATGATACCTTCAGCCCTTTCTACCTCAATTTCTTGCTGCTCTCTACCCCTGCACTATCCCCTGCCCCGCTGTTTTCTGTAACCTACTGATCACCCCTCCCCCCTTCTACCGCTCAATACCCTCGCTTCCTTCCCTACCCTGCAGCGCTGTATAGCCCTTGTGGCTTAGCGCTTCTTTTTGATTATAATAATAATAATAATTATTACCCTGGTCGTCCAGTTTGTCTACGATGTTGTGTCTGCTTCCTTGCAGTTTCACCCAAGTACCTTGTACAGCACTGTCCTCACAGGATTATGTAGACCTCAGTGGTAGATGCTGGAGTAAAGGTAGAAGGTCGTTTTCTGGTTAAGTCCTTAATGGATGTGGTAGCTAAAGTAGCCACGTTGATGTCCCTTTTGGCTGGGGATTCAAGGCACCTTTCCCTTCCTTGCCCCTCAAGGGAGGTTCCCTGATACTGGTGAGGGGCTCTTGATCTAGGAAATTGGATCTGTGCTCCGGTTCCCTTAATTGAATCTGAATACCTTCCATCCCCCCATGCCCTGTATAATCATATGGGTTTAGCGCTCGCCCATGATTATAAAAATAATAATTCCCTTAATTGCATTAAACCTGGTTACCTCTCATTTCCCAGATGCTGTATGACTCGTGGTTTTATCGCTTCCCCTTGAATATAATAATAATAATAATAATAATAATAATAATAATAATAATAACAATAATTACTATTATTATTATTATTATATTTATTATTATTATTATTATTATTATTATTATTATTATTATTATTATTATTATTATTATTATTATTATATTAACATTAATAAACTTCACCTTCCTTCATCAGCTGGTGTGTTATATTTGAAGTTGGTGCGGGTCATTAAGGCTGTATGTTACCTTGTCATCATGAATCAAGGACACTTTATCCCTAAAACTCGGACTATAATAAACTCTGCATACGCACTGAGAGATACACTCCTCTCTGTGTGTGTGTACACTGAGAGATACACTCCTCTGTGTGTGTGTACACTGAGAGATACACTCCTCTGTGTGTGTGTACACTGAGAGATACACTCCTCTGTGTGTGTGTGTACACTGAGAGATACACTCCTCTGTGTGTGTGTACACTGAGAGATACACTCCTCTGTGTGTGTACACTGAGAGATACACTCCTCTGTGTGTGTGTACACTGAGAGATACACTCCTCTGTGTGTGTGTACACTGAGAGATACACTCCTCTGTGTGTGTGTACACTGAGAGATACACTCCTCTGTGTGTGTGTGTACACTGAGAGATACACTCCTCTGTGTGTGTGTGTACACTGAGAGATACACTCCTCTCTGTGTGTGTGTGTACACTGAGAGATACACTCCTCTGTGTGTGTGTACACTGAGAGATACACTCCTCTGTGTGTGTGTGTACACTGAGAGATACACTCCTCTGTGTGTGTGTGTGTACACTGAGAGATACACTCCTCTGTGTGTGTGTGTGTACACTGAGAGATACACTCCTCTGTGTGTGTGTGTGTACACTGAGAGATACACTCCTCTGTGTGTGTGTACGCTGAGAGATACACTCCTCTGTGTGTGTGTGTACACTGAGAGATACACTCCTCTGTGTGTGTGTGTACACTGAGCGATACACTCCTCTGTGTGTGTGTGTACACTGAGAGATACACTCCTCTGTGTGTGTGTGTACACTGAGAGATACACTCCTCTGTGTGTGTGTGTACACTGAGAGATACACTCCTCTCGGTGTGTGTGTACACTGAGAGATACACTCCTCTCGTTGTGTGTGTACACTGAGAGATACACTCCTCTGTGTGTGTGTGTGTGTACACTGAGAGATACACTCCTCTGTGTGTGTGTGTACACTGAGAGATACACTCCTCTGTGTGTGTGTGTACACTGAGAGATACACTCCTCTGTGTGTGTGTGTACACTGAGAGATACACTCCTCTGTGTGTGTGTGTACACTGAGAGATACACTCCTCTCTGTGTGCACACTGAGAGATACACTCCTCTCTGTGTGTGTACACTGAGAGATACACTTCTCTGTGTGTGTGTGTACACTGAGAGATACACTCCTCTCGGTGTGTGTACACTGAGAGATACACCTCTCTCTGTGTGTGCATGTGTGTACACTGAGAGATACACTCCTCTGTGTGTGTGTGCACACTGAGAGATACACTCCTCTCTGTGTGTGTACACTGAGAGATACACTCCTCTGTGTGTGTGTGTGTACACTGAGAGATACACTTTTCTGTGTGTGTGTGTACACTGAGAGATACATTCCTTTCGGTGTGTGTACACTGAGAGATACACTCCTCTCTGTGTGTGCGTGTGTGTACACTGAGAGATACACTCCTCTCTGTGTGTGTACACTGAGAGATACACTCCTCTCTGTGTGTGCACACTGAGAGATACACTCCTCTCTGTGTGTTTACATTGAGAGATACACACCTCTCGGTGCATATACATTGAGATATACATCTCTCTCTGCGTAGATACAATAAGATTTGCATTACTTGAATTCAGTGTATATACACTGAGATCCACAGGTGGGTGAAATACGCATGACTGGCAGAGCAGTAAGACGACATAACATAACATAGTGTAACTTAGTCAGCTACTCCAAACATAAAAAATATTTAACATTTAAAGTGATTGCAGTTGACACACATTTATTATAGGACTATATTGGTGATAAACTATTGTCAGCCTTTGGTGTTCATTGGTGTCCATTGGTGTCCGTTGATGTTCAATGGAGTTCAGTGGTGCTGAGCGAGGTGCCATAGTTCAAGTTGCCCATGTTACTTATGTTCCAAATAGGGAAATTATAACAAAAATGGATAAATAATAGTCTAAAACATCTGATTGGTCAAAACAGAGGCAATTATAGGCGAATCAGAAGGGAAGAGTGGTACTTAGGAAATAAATATATTCATTTAAAATTTAAAATGTAATTTAAAAGGAATAAGCGATACAAGATGCAAAGCGAGCACGGGAGAAGTTGAATGATAGCTCTTGTTGCAATCAGCACATCATTAGGAGCTTGCAATGTTGCAGAAAAGAGGAAGAGGTCCAAGCAATTATTATCACAGGACGTGAGGTAGAGACGCTGTAAGGAGGAGGCAGGAAATGCCCCCAGGCACACCAGTACCCATAGCCAGAAAGATTGAATATTAGCATGAAAAGAACAGCCATCCCATAAGCACTGATATTGTAATAGCAACCTGACGAACGTGACATGGGAGTTATCAAAAATTCGGTCAGATTATGATATGATATAAATAACTTTGGAGAAAGTACAAAGGTATGCAACGAGATTATTTCTGAAGTTGTGTTTCTTATGAGGAAAGTTTAAGGGAATTCAGCCTAATGACACTGAAAGTCAGAAAAACAAGGGGTAATATGATAATAGCGTACAAAGAACTGAGAGGAATAGATAGGGTGAATAATGACATTGACAGATGGAGAAACAGGAACACGAAGGCACAACTGAAAGTTGAAAACTCAGGTGAGTCTCAGGGACTTTAAGACGTATTTGTTCAGATTTAGATTAGTCAGGAAGTGGAACGACCTGGAGAGAGAAATAGTAGTCAGGATTGTTTATAGCTTTAAGACGAGGTACTATGATACAGGGCGTAATGACAGTAGTTTGTTAGATTGGTAGACTTCAGGATGTGCATGTTTATAGAGGGGCCACAGATATATCAGATCACTTTTTAGTTGTAGCTACAGTGAAAGTAAAAGGTAGTTTGGATTCTTGGAGAAGAGAATCAACAAGAGAGAAGTGAAGATTTATAAATTATAGAAGGAGGCGGTTATGGTAAGATATAAACAGCTATTAGAAGATGGGTTAGTGGGAGTACAGGCAATGAGGCTGAAGTGGTATGGGGTAGATTTAAGAAAGTAGTTTTAGAGTGTTCAGCAGAAGTTTGTGGTTACAGGAAAGTGGGTGTGGGAGGGAAGAAGAGCGACCGGTGGAATGATAAATTAAAGAGAGTAGTAAGAGGGAAAATGTTAGCATATAAGAGGTTTTTACAAAATAGAAAAGAGAAAAAGAAAAAAAGAGAAGGTTAAGAGAATGGTGAATGAATGCAAAAGGACAGCAAATGAGAGTGTGGGCGAGATGCTATCAACAAATTTTGCTGAAAATAAGAAAAAAAAAATTGGAGTGAGATTAACACGTTGAGGAAACTTGGGGAACGAATGGATTTGAG
This sequence comes from Cherax quadricarinatus, assembly GCF_038502225.1. Lineage (NCBI taxonomy): Eukaryota > Metazoa > Arthropoda > Malacostraca > Decapoda > Parastacidae > Cherax > Cherax quadricarinatus. The sequence goes on from NC_091349.1 coordinate 20,074,002, forward strand.
TTATAAATAGGGGAGGAGAGTTATTAGACGAAGATTTAAAAGTATCAGGAAGATGGAGGAAATATTTTGAGGAACTGTTAAATGTTGATGTTGTTGGGAAGGGAGGTATAACATCTTGCAGGAGTGAGGAAAAGCCAGTTGTGAGTGTGGGGGAAGTGCATGAGGCAGTGGGTAGAATGAAAGGGGATAAAGCAGTTGGGGTTGATGGGATAAAGATAGTAGTGTTAAAAGCAAGTGGGAATTTAGTTTTGGAGTGGTTAGTGTTTTTATTTTAATAAATGTATGGAAGAGGGTAAGGTACCTAGGGATTGGCAGAGAACATGCATAGTTCTTTTGTATAAAGGCAAAGGAGACAAAAGAGTATGTAAGAATTATAGGGGAATAAGTCTGTTGAGTATACCTGGTAAAGTGTATGGTAGATCTGTTGTTGAAAGAATTAAGAGTAAGATGAAGAGTAGAATCACAGATGAACAATGAGGATTTAGGAAGGGTAGGGGTGTGTAAACCAAGTGTTTACAGTGAAACATGTAAGTGAACAGTATTTAGATATAGGTTTTGGATGTTGTAGAGGATAAACAAAATACAGATGTAGTATACATAGACTTTGCAGAAGTTTTCGACAAGTGTGACAATGGTGTAATAGCGCACAAAATGCGTGATAAAGGAATAACAGGAAAAGTTGGTAAATGGATCTATAACTTCCTTACAAATAGAATACAAAGACTAACAGTAAACAAAGTAAAGTCTGAGGCAGTTATGGTGGAAAGCTCTGTTCCACAAGGCACAGTATTTGCTCCCATTCTATTCCTCATCCTCATATCTGACATAGACAAAGATGTAAGCCATAGCTCCGTGTCTTCCTTTGTGAATAACACCCAAATTGCCATGACAGTGACCTACATCCAAGACACCGCAAGACTCCACATTGACATCAATCAAATCTTCAAATGGGCCACTGAAAACAATATGAAGTTCAATGAAGAGAAATTTCAACTACTCAGATATGGAAAACTTGAGAAAATTAAAACTATATCAAGGTATATACAAATTCTAACCATACAATAGAGCGAAAAAGTAATGTGAAGAACCTGGGAGTGATAATGTCAGAGGATCTCGCCTTCAAAGACCACAACAATGTATCTACAGCATTTTCTAGGAAAATGATAGGATGGATAATGAGAACCTTCAAAACTAGGAATTTCAAGCCCATGATGATTCTCTTCAAATCGCTTGTTCTCTCTAGGCTGGAATACTGCTGTAAACTAACTGCCTGCTTCAACACAGGCGAAATTGCTGACCTGGAGAGTGTACAAAGAAATTTCACAGCACACATAAGTACGATAAGGCACCTAAATTACTGGGAACGGTTGAAGTCCCTTGATTTGTATTCCCTGGAACGCAGGCATGAGAAATACATGATAATATACACTTGGAAAATACTAGAGGGATTAGTACCAAACTTGCACACGAAAATCACTCCCTATATAAGGAAAAGACTCGTCAGGAGATGCAACATTCCCCCAATGAAAAGCAGGGGATCCACGAGTACACTGAGAAAACAATAAATGTCCGGGGCCCAAGCCTGTTCAACTGCCTCCCAACATACATAAGGGGGATTACCAATAGACCCATGGCTGTCTTCAAGAAGGCACTGGACATGCACCTAAAGTCAGTATCTGACCGGCCGGACTGTGGTTCGTATGTCAGTTTGCGTGTGGCCAGTGGTAACAACCTGGTTGATCAGACCCTGATCCACCATGAAGCCTGGTCTCAGACCGAGCCGCGGGGGCGTTGATCCCCGAAACCCTCTCCATGTATACTCTAGGTATGATAGTGTAGATAGGGGGACAATGTGGCAGATGTTGCAAATGTATGGAATAGGAGGTAGGCTACTGAAAACAGTAAAAAATTTTTTGAGGATAGTGAGGCTCAGATTAGAGTTCGTAGGAGAGAGGAAGATTATTTTCCAGTAAAAGTAGGCCTTAGACAGGGATGTGTGATGTCACTGTGGTTGATTAGTATATTTATAAATGTGGTTGTAAGTGAATGCTCTGGTAGTTGACAAGAGGCGTGGGATTAAATGATAAAGACTCTAACACAAAGTGGGAGTTGTCACAGTTGCTCTTTGCTGATGACACTGTGATTTTCGGAGATTATGAAGAGACACTGCAGAGGTTAGTGGATGAGTTTGGTAGGGTATGTGAAAGAGGGAAATCAAAAGTGAACATGGGAAAGAGTAAGGTGATGAGATTAACAAAAAAATTTAGATAATGAAAGACTGGCTATCAAATCGGAGAGAGAGAGTATGGATTAAGTGAGTGCATTTAGATATTTGGGAGTGAACTTATCAGTAGATGGGTATATGAAAGTCGAGGTGAATCAGAATTAATGAGTGTTAAAAGGTGAGCGGTGCACTGAGGAGTCTGTGGAGACAAGGAACGTTATCCATGGAAACAAAAAGGGTACTGTATGAGAGTATAATCATACCAATGCTCTGATATGGGTGTGAAGCATAGGTGGTGAATGTTGCAACAAGGAGAAGGCTGGAGGCAGTGGAGATGTCATGTCTGAGGGCAATTTGTTTTGTGAATATAATGCAGAGAATTAGAAGAAAGTGTAGGGTTACTAAAAGTATTAGAGATCTGAGGAGTTGTTGATGAGGCAGTTTGAACATTTAGAGAGGATGAAATGAAATAGAATGACCTAGAGAGCATATAAATCTAAAGTGGAAGGAAAGCGGGGTAGGGGTAAGCCTAGGAATGGTTCAATTCAATTCAATTCAAATTCAAAGTTTATTCTCTATAAGGAGAGGGAGGGGGTAAAGGAGGTTTTGTGTGCGATGTGCTTGGACTTCCAGCAAGCATGTGTGAGCATGTCTGATAGGAGCGAGTGGAAACAAGTGGTTTTTAGGACTTAATATGCAGTTGGAGAGTGAGCAAGGTAACAACTATGATGGGATTCAGAGAAACCAGCAGGCCAGACTTGAGTCCTAGAGATGGTAAGTACAGTACCTGTACTTTGAAGGAGGGATGTTGATAAGTTGCATTTTTATAACTGTAGTGAAGGTGCACCTCTGGCAAGACATTAATGGAGTGAATGATGATGAAAATGCTTTTTGTTTTCTGGGTCACCCTGCCTTGGTGGGAAACGGCTGTGTTAATAATAATAAAAAAATGTAGTTGAATAAGAGAATAATGAAAATAAGGACTGGCATCAGCTCTCTCCAGAGCTCTCTGCTCGCAGCTAGAGTGGAGCATCGTCTCCCCCAGAGAATCCAGCTCCTCACCCAGAGCTCTGCACACAGGACAGAGCTCTGCCAGAATCCTCCTCTCTAGCTATTTCCCAGAGCTTACATGGTCCTTAAAGCACCCCCCCTAAACTCCAGGATTAGGGGTTCGCTCCCACATGAGGTGTACACCACGTGTTTTCACACCAAAGACAGATTTTTCTAGAGTCACTGACAACTCCTTACTGTCGCCTTCAAGAGCAAAAGACTCAAGACTAACGGCACCTATTCTTCTAACACATCCCTGCCAATACAAGGAGTGTGATAATTTACACTGGTCAGTTAGGTCTCCCCTTTGACCTCACAAGCACAGTTGACCTACATCACATCATCAGTGTAGGTCCCATCCCCCCTAAGCAGGGGTCAAATACTAGATGTTGTTTTACCCTTAGATTTGGCATAAGAGAAGAAGTACTTTGAGTTTGTTCAATTATCTTTATGGCTTTTAGTTCTTCCTGAGATTCTTGTCTCCCGTAAGATTCCTTAAGCTTAATTTCGATATTTGCTATTTCTCTGACCAGTGCCTCCCTTCATATTATAGATATATAAGTCCCTCTTAGCAGCTCTGTGATTCTTTGCCTTCGCCTGTATAGGGAGCATGTTTATCTTTCTAGTTTACGTCTTCTCTTTCTTTTTCTTAATGGAATGTGCCTTGAGCAGACCTCAAGTGCCACAGAGTTAATTCTTTCTAGGCAAAGGTTCGGATCTATGTTGTTTAGGATATCTTCTCAGCTTGTTTCATTTAGGACATGGTTGACTTGTTCCTACTGTATATTTTTGTTATTGAAGTTGAACTTTGTGAAGGCACCCTCATAACTGATCACATTTTGCTTGTCATGAGCCCTGTGCATACATGTCTTTACCTCCATTATGTAGTGATCTGAGTATACTGTCTTTGATATGGTTGTATCACGTATCAGATCGTCGTTGTTAGTGAAGATGAGGTCCAACGTATTTGCTAGCCTTGTAGGCTCTAATATTTCTTGGTTTAAAATGAATTTGGTGCACAGATTTAATAGCTCGTGTGTGTGAATTTTCATCTGAGCTGCCTCCTGGGGTTATCTCTGCTAAAATATTATTTGTTACACTCCTCCATTTTAGGTGCCTCAGGTGGAAATCTCCTAGTAGCAAGATGGTTGGGGCAGGAGTTGAGAGATTTTCCAGACAGTGGTCAATTTTCAAAATCTGTTCTTGGAATTGCTGAGAAGTTGCACCGGAGGCTTGTATGCAACCACAATGACAAGGTTTTGATTTTCAGTCTTTACTGCCAAAACTTCAACTACATCATATGAGGTGTTTAGTAGTACTGAGCAAATGAGCGACTCTGTGACGTACAAACCAACCCCCTCCCCTTTGTTGCCTGTTTAGTCTGTCGCATCCTAATAGGTTATAACCTGAGATCCATATTTCGTTGTTAAAATGATCCTTTATGTGGGTCTCTGTGAAAGCTGCAAATATTGCATTTGACTCCGTGAGCAGTGCCTTGATGTAATGAATTTTGTTTCTTGATGGCTTTAGAGCCTGTATGTTTGCAAAGATAAATGTCGTCATATTGGTGGAATTTATGGGGGTTTTATTTGCTGGCCTTAATACCTGTTTTTCTGAAGTGCAGGCCAATGCCTGCCTCTGCTCCAGAAGTGTTTTCAGTTGGTGTAAGGTGATGAGAGGGTAGGGGAGATGGATTAAAGTTGGTTATGGGCCAGGAGCTAGAGAGACATCACTCTGCCTCGCGTCACTCTGTTGTATATAATTTTGGGAAAACCCAAGAAACCACACCTTAGTGTGACCGGGAGCTAGAGCCAAAATTCCCTCTGGCAGAAGCGAGCCGCTCTGCCGTCCTACACCCTACTTCCTGGTACTGTTAGGTTCATGGTACTAAATAACAAAAAAAGGCACAATACCGTGACTGGAACGATACAAAAATAACCCGTACATAGAAGAGAGGAGTTTACGACGACGTTTCGGTCCGACTCGGACAGAAACGTCGTCGTAAGCTCCTCTCTTCTATGTACGGGTTATTTGTGTTTCATGGTACTGTTATGTTTCTGGTACTGTTAGGTTCATGGTACTATTATGTTCCTGGTACTGTTAGGTTCGTGGTACTATTATGTTCCTGGCACTGTTAGGTTCATGTTACAGTTAAGATCCTGGTACTGTTAGGTTCATGGTACTGTTGTGATCCTGGTATTGTTAGGTTGTTAGGTTCATGTTGTTAGGTTCATGTTACTGTTATAATCCTGGTACTGTTAGTTTCATGGTACTGTTATGATCCTATTTAGCCCAAGAATTCTCACCCTTTTACTGTTTTTTTTTTTTTTGCTTTCTGTCTGTTTCAACAGTATGATAGCTCAGTAATTCACTCCTTGATTTTCCACTACAGTTTTCAAGTTGTATATGTTACAAACTGACAACAGTACAAAATGCCTAGAGTTGCTATATAACTGTCTTGGGTTCTAATGTTATACATCTTCATATATCTTGTGTTACACAGAATTAATAGTGAGTTACCAGTGCCAGTATCCGAATATTTCACAATGTGCATAGGAAACAAATAATGTGGGCTTATTTTAAGTAAGATAGTGTGAACAATATCAATTAAGTTGGTGTGTGCCACTGTACACCAAGAGTACAGTGATTGTCAATGTCTTCCTCTATGTAAAGTCTATCTCTTGTTTTCTTTTATCATGTAAAAGCTGGAAAAACATAATTAAATGCAGCAAGTAGTTAGTTTCCCACAATACTAGAATATGTATATATTTATTATGCTTTTTGGCATACATAAATTTTTTAAATAAAATTATTTTGATCCCATACTTACATTTGTAACTCAAGGCTTCTTCAGATTTCTTTCCAATAATAGAATTTGCATTTTCTTTTCTATAAGAAATGAATATGTAATGTATTAGCAAGTGAACTTGGGAAACAAACCATACCACGGACGGGGATAGAACCCGCGATCAGAGAGTCTTTTCCCGTCCGTGTTATGGTTTGTTTGCAATCGTGTCATTACGATTTCGTAAGTCAAGTGAACTTGGGTATAAGGGAGTTTTAATATCACATCTTGGCTCCCTTGATCTAATGATGTGAGTATATTTACACTAGTATCATAAACGGTCCTTTATCACGTTAATTTAACTGGTTAATATGCATCCTTGACAGTGACGCTCAGATATTTCACTGTAAATTTTGTAATTTACAGTGTACACAATGTACGAAACAGTAATATGTAGTATTTTATTTACAGAGCTGTTGTTGAAGCCATTATTGAAAGCTCGTGGTGGCTCTCTGGATTTACTGGACTAAATGGGCACAAGTGTGAGAATTTTAAAGAACTTGTGAAGCGCCATCCAGACCTCGCACTGAAGCTGCTAGATAAGTGCATCAAACACTCACACTCTGAAGTGACATATTACTTTAGATTTCTTGAAGACAACTACTACATTCCACCAGGTAATATTTTCTTTTTCTTTAACACACCGGCCGTCTCACAGAGAGGTAGGGTGAGCTGGGGCAGGGTGAGCTGAGGCAGGGTGAGCTGAGACAGGGTGAGCTGGGGCAGGGTGAGCTGAGGCAGGGTGAGCTGAGGCAGGGTGAGCTGAGGCAGGGTGAGCTGGGGCAGGGTGAGCTGAGGCAGGGTGAGCTGAGGCAGTGTGAGCTGAGGCAGGGTGAACTGAGGCAGGGTGAGCAAAAATCACATGACGGTCTAACCCACAGGACCTCCAAATCATACGCTTTGGTGGTTGCTTTGGTGGTCCTGTGGGTTAAAGCATCGTGTGGTTTTCGCTCACCATGAGGCGGGCCAAAGCAACGTGGGTTCGAGTCCCTGGCTAGTCGCAGTGTTGTTATTGATTATTACCACTCGTTCGTGGAGAAGTAAGTGAAATGTCTTCTAGGAAGAGTGCAGAGACCCTTCCTAGAATCCATATGAGCACGTCTTCTCTTACAACCCCATATATACATGTATATGAATTTTTTTTAGGTACGGGATCATTTGTTTAAAAAACACAATCCACCAGCTCCTCTGAAGCTGGATGCGAGCCAAGAATTTCCGCTCTGGATAGCCACTCTGAGGCGCTGGAACATGAAAGTGGCCGCCCCTGGGTCCCTGGTGGTCACTGAGTATGTAACCCAGTTCTTTGAGGAAACGTGCGGCGTTTTTTTCCCACGATCACAAGGTCTCTGATCCCACTGGGACAAATTGATACTTACGTCTCCTTACTTGCTCATCTTGTACTCCTCCCTGTGATCCGCAGCACCTCCCTGTTGCCCAGCACGGTGATGTATGTAGGTGTCAGCCAGCGTCGACACGAAGGTATAGTCCAGTGCTAAAAGCTTTATGTTCTTCCAAGGATAGATGGTGATCCTGTCGGGGTAGTTTGTGGGATTACGAATATTGCTGGCTGCTAGTGATCTGGGCTCTCTCTCGGCTGGGCATCCCGCTGTAGCAAGGCTTCTGTTTATGATGTTGTTGATTTCATTGTGTCTTGCTTATCAGCCTTTGGTTTTGGAGCAGTTAAGACCGTGTAGACCATATTGGTAGGCTTGTGCATCACGGCAAATAAACATATATTGTATATTCCCTATGTTCCGTGTGAACTTGGGCAGCGAGGTGGAGAGCCACTGCTATGTGGACAGTCTTTAAGTCGAAGCGTGTTCCCATTGCCGAAATGGTAACTGTTTGGAGGAAGTCCCCAGAGTGATGTGTGCTCAAAGCTTGGAGAAAAGCAGTCTCCCTGTCTGATGCAGCAGCCCTGAATATGTTGGCAAACTCCTTTTCAGAGCTGGGTCCATCCCAACTGGACTGTTTGTAGGCCAGTGCTGCACTAGTTTTTGGTGCTGGAGCAGCAAGAGCCTCTCATTCGGTGGTTCATTATGGTGGCCTGTGGCCTGGTGGCAAATCTCTCACTTCACACACTGAAAGTCCGGGTTCGATCCTGGCAAGCGTAGAAACATTGGGCGTCTTTCTTTACACTGGTTGTCCATGTTCACCAATCAGTTTAAATTCGTACCTGGGTGTTAGTCGACTGGTGTGGGTCACATCCCAGGATAAAATTGACCTAATTTGCCCGAAATTCTCTGCATAACAAGCGGCTTTCTATACAGTAGTATGTCATTGATGTCAGCTAGGCCTGTATACCTTGTACATGTACTTGCAGAAATATAATATTATTATTATATTATAATGACAATGGCGTAACTAGGATCCTGTATTCCTGCTGAGTCACCAAGTTTGTCTGGAAGAATCTGTTATATTAATTAGTTTGATGCTATGGAGGAGGATAAGAAAGTTGGTAGGGCAGTCTAGGAGGATTTGCATACTTCCAGCCCCCAGAGACTGACTGGAAGTGAGGCTTGCAACCACTGTCTATCGTCAAGGGATAGATTCAGCACACTCTCTAGCATGGTCTTTAGGAGGGAGTCATATTCCTTTGAGTTTCGGACTGCTGAAGACTGGGGAGCATCTCAAGAAGTAGGTAAGTTTTGGGAGGGACAGGCACTTGGTGAGTACGTAGAAGGCATCATGTGTATCAGTGTCTTTCATCCTGCCTTCCGTCATCCTGAGGTCTGAGATTTTCTTTTCTAGGATCAGAATAATGGCACTGGATGCAAGAGAAGCACCAAGGATTTCTGTTAGCTGGATCAACGGTTCGTGCTCCTCGCAAAACAGAACTAATATCCTCAATGATCTGTCGATTAGCAGAAACTGTTTCGCATTTGGTGGGGTTTAAAGATAGGCCCAGGTTCTCTCCAATGTCTTTAATTTTTTTGATGTCCTCTAGGAGAGATTCTGTAGTGCCAGCCAGGGTACCAATATCCAAGAACCAGATATTGAGCTCACTGGAGAGTGCTTCTGTGACTTCCTTGATTACCAGACAAAAAAGGGGTGAGAGGGTACTCCCTATTTCCCACCCTCACACTAGTCAATTTCATGGTCCCCAAACAATAGCATAGAAGTCTCACTATAACAGGATTGTATGAAGGGATAGAGAAAAGAGAAGTGTTCAGAAACTGCTTGGAGATCACCATTCCTTCTGACTAACTTGAATGAGATGGCAAAGTCCAGTTTGATCAGGACCTTTTCATCTGATATGTTATTGGTGTATACTCGTGCAGCATGGGCAGCTGTTTCACAACCTTGAACGCCAAAACCGTGTTAGTTTCAGCATTGTGGCAGCCTCTTGACTCATTCTTCCTGCAGCCTTGGCGACAAGATGCTGAAGGGTGTTGCCAACTCCAATGGGTCTGATTCCTCTGTCCTTTTTCCAGAGAGCATATAGTGAGGCACCAAAGAAAAAGAGTCTAATGACCTTTGGGACAATGTCAGCCAGGTACACATTGGAAAATTTGGTGATTTCAGACAACAGCCTCTCTGACACATCAACAAGTGCTGGACTGAACAGTTTGGTGGCCTTAAAACGAGTAAAACCCCCTGCTGAACCCTGTGGAAATGACATAGCGGCTGTAGGGTTAAATATTCTTCACCTGCTCCACTGTCAGGGAGGTCAATGCTGGTACTGGGAGATCTAGGTGTATATTTGTAGTTCAGTGCTTGTGCTATAATGACATCTTAAGGAGCGATGGAATCCTCCCTTGTTATAAGCCTGAGTGCCCTAGTAGTATTGCGCTCTTCATTTTTTTTTTTTGCTAATTTGGGCTCAGATTTTTGAGGTATCAGGTGTTTGTCGCCCTAGAGGGAAGACCGATGAGGTTGTCCTCTGTAGGGAATACATTTATTGCCCTTAGAACAAATGTAGCTAGGGACTTTTCCCTCCTGGGTGGGACAGCCAGACAGGCATATATATATATATATATATATATATATATATATATATATATATATATATATATATATATATATATATATATATATATATATATATATTTCGGCCGTTTCCCACCAAGGCAGGGTGGCCCGAAAAGAAAACCTTTCATCAGCCACTTCATCACTGTCTTGCCAGAGGCATGCCCACACTACAGCTATAAAACTGCAACATTAACACCCCTCCTTCAGAGTGCAGATACTGTACTTCACATCTCTAGGACTCAAATCCAGCCTGCCGGTTTCCTTGAACCCTTCCATAAATTTTATCTTGCTCACACTCCAACAGCACGTCAAGTTCTAAAAACGATTTGTCTCTATTTGCTTCTAACACGCTCGCACATGCTTACTGGAAGTCCATGCCTCTCGCACGCAAAACTTCCTTTACCCTCTCCCTCTAACCATTCTTAGGCCGACCGCTACCCCACCTTCCCTTCACTATAGATTTATACATTCTCAAAGTCATTCTGTTTTGTTCCACCCTCTTTACATGTCTGAACCTTGTTGCAACATTCACCGCCCATGTCTCACACTTATGCAAGAGCGTTGGTGTAACTATACTCTCATACATTCCTCTCTTTGCTTCCACGGACAAAGTTCTTTGTCTCAACAGATTTTAATTCCGCCACTCACGTTTTCCCCCTCATCAATTCTTTCGTGATAAATGGTTTATAAAACTGACAATTTGAAGATTAAGACACTTATGCAACATATGGGAATCTTTAGTAAGGAAACGTTTTGCCGCACCATGGCTTCATCAGTCCAATACAAAGCAGAAACGGGTAAGGAGAGGAGGAGTTTGAGGTAATCAGTACCTCAGCCTGGAATCGACGTGTTCAATAAATCATTCTTGTAGAAAGTGCAACATATGGCCGGAAAAGTGGCATTGGAATCTTGTCCAGTTCTAATGCTATATTTATGTTGTTTTAATCTTAGTTCGAGATTTTTACCAGTTTGACCGTAATAAACTTTATCGCAAATTTTACAAGGAATCTTATAGACACATCCATCAGCATTTTGGGGGGAATTCTTAATCAAAAGTTTTTTTACTGTATCAAGATTTTTGAATACAACTTTAATATTAAAAGTCTTAAGAAGAGAAGGCATATCAACCAAGTTTTCATGGTAAGGGAGAACCAACATATTTTTAGTTGAATAAGGCTGGTTGCCCTTTTTTGGATTATAAAAAGTGTTCCTAGCAACTTTAAAAGATTTATCAATTACATTTCTTGGGTATTTTAAATCATTACCTATTTCATAAATTTTGGATATTTCCTCATCTATGAACTCAGGACTACAAATTCGTAAAGCTCTCAAAAACATTGATGAGAAAACAGACAGTTTGACTCTATCCTCGCATCAAGATAGAGTCAAACTGTCTGTTTTCTCATCAATGTTTTTGAGAGCTTTACGAATTTGTAGTCCTGAGTTCATAGATGAGGAAATATCCAAAATTTATGAAATAGGTAATGATTTAAAATACCCAAGAAATGTAATTGATAAATCTTTTAAAGTTGCTAGGAACACTTTTTATAATCCAAAAAAGGGCAACCAGCCTTATTCAACTAAAAATATGTTGGTTCTCCCTTACCATGAAAACTTGGTTGATATGCCTTCTCTTCTTAAGACTTTTAATATTAAAGTTGTATTCAAAAATCTTGATACAGTAAAAAAACTTTTGATTAAGAATTCCCCCCAAAATGCTGATGGATGTGTCTATAAGATTCCTTGTAAAATTTGCGATAAAGTTTATTACGGTCAAACTGGTAAAAATCTCGAACTAAGATTAAAACAACATAAATATAGCATTAGAACTGGACAAGATTCCAATGCTCTATTTATTCATGTAAGAGATTTTAACCATCCAATTGATTTTCAAAAAGTTGAGAAAGTAGTATCAAGCAAGTCCATGGTCGACAGGAATATAACTGAATCTTGTTTCATAAAAAGCAGTTTTGACAATAATATGAATATTTCCTTTGGTTTATATAAATTAGATCCATTTATAATTCATAGAATTTGGGTAGAATTTAATAATACACTGGACAAATAAATAGCTTGGGGGTGAGTTTTGCAAAGGACCTATCCAAGTTGGCTTGCCGCGCGTCACGTGTTTAACCGTTGTGGGATCTGATAGTGAGGTGCTGGCCGACCCCTTATATAGCTTCCTTGGATGCTTCACTTTCATAGTTCCTTGATAATGTGAGTAGTCACGAAAGCGCTTGGAATTTCTCTATTCTTTCAGAGTGGTTGTTTTGCACATTTTGAAATCACCTGTTTACTGTGATCTTATTGCATATATATATATATATATATATATATATATATATATATATATATATATATATATGTATATGTATATATATATATATATATATATATATATATATATATATATATATATATATATATATATATATATATATATATATATATCTTAAGTGGGCGAGGGGCTTTTACTTCCAGCAAGCGTGCGTGACCGTGTTAGATAGAAGTGAATGGAGGCGAATGGTACTTGGGACCTGACGATCTGTTGGAGTGTGAGCAGGGTACTATTTAGTGAAGGGATTCAGGGAAACCGGTTATTTTCATGTAGTCGGACTTGAGTCCTGAAAATGGGAAGTACAATGCCTGCACTTTAAAGGAGGGGTTTGGGATATTGGCATTTTGGAGGGATATGTTGTGTATCTTTATACGTATATGCTTCTAAACTGTTGTGTTCTGAGCACCTCTGCAAAAACAGTGATAATGTGTGAATGTGGTGAAAGTGTTGAATGATGATGAAAGTGTTTTCTTTTTGGGGATTTTCTTTCTTTTTTGAGTCACCCTGCCTCGGTGGGAGACGGCCGACTTGTTGAAAAAAAAAAATATGTATGTATATATATATATATATATATATATATATATATATATATATATATATATATATATATATATATATATATATATATACATATATATATATATATATATATATATATATATATATATATATATATATATATATATATATATATATATATATATATATGTAAAGCTGGACAATTAGCAAGAACTCATTTAAAATTAAGTCCTTTCTAAAATTTTCTCTTATACGTTTAAAGATATATATTTTTCATTAATGTTAATGCAAAAATTTTTAATTTTGCACCAAAAGAATCTTAGAAAAATAATCTAACCTTATTATAGCAAGCACAATTTATTTTAGCCTAATCCAACTAAATATATTTTAGATACGTTTACAATAATTTACTACTAAACAAACACAATGAAATATATTTTTTTCGTTAGGTTCAGAATGATTTTTGCGAAATTATTGCATACACAAATTTTCGCTTGTCTTATATGGCAAGATGAGCGTTGCTATTTAATTAACCCTTAAACGGTCCAAACAGATCGACGTTCAAATTCGTAATGCTACAAAAGTAGATCTACATTTTTTGCATATTTTCAAATATAACAAAAAAAATGTAGATAAAAGTTTTTTTTACACGTTTTCACATGTAAAACAAAAAAAAAAATCTAAATTTTTTACATACTTTCAGATGCTGAAAAAACGTATATATACGTTTGGACCATTTAAGGATTAAGCCAAGTTCGCAAGTTTTACATAAGATCACAGTAAACAGATGATTTTAAAATATGCAAAACAACCACTGTGAAAGAGTATTGAAATTCCAAGCGCTTTCGTGACTACTCACATTGTCAAGGAACTATAAAAGCAATACGTCAAAGGAAGGCAATTAAAGAGCTTAGACTACACCTCACAGTCAACCCCCACAACAAAGAAACACCTGACGCGCGACAATACCGGACTCATAAGAAAAGAGGAACACTGCAGTAGGTCCGCTGGTCTAACTAGACAGGTCCTCACGACATCCCACTAACAAAATATTCTACCCAAGAAATAAGGTTTATTATTTGTCCAATGTATTATTAAACTCTAACCAAATTTTATTAATTATAAATGAGTCTAATTTATATAAACCTAAGGAAATATTCATATTATTTTCAAAACTGCTTTTTATGAAACAAGATTCAATTATATTTCTGTCAACAATGGACTTGCTTGATACAACTTTCTCAAATTTTTGAAAATCAATTGGATGGTAAAAATCCCTCACATGAATAAATAGAGCATTGGAATCTTGTCCAATTCTATTGCTATATTTATGTTGTTTTAATTTAAGTTCGAGATTTTTACCAGTTTGACCGTAATAAACTTTATCACAAATTTTACAAGGAATCTTATAGACGCATCCGTCAGCATTTTGGGGGGAATTCTTTATCAAAAGTGTTTTTTACTGTATCAAGATTTTTAAATACAACTTTAATATTAAAAGTCTTAAGAAGAGAAGGCATATCAACCAAGTTTTCATGGTAAGGGAGAACCAACATATTTTCAGTTGAATAAGGTTGGTTGTCCCTTTTTGGGTTGTAAAAAGTATTTCTAGCAATTTTAAATGATTTATCAATTACATTTCTCGGGTATTTCAGATAAATGGCTATTTCATAAATTTTGGATATTTCTTCATCTGTGAACTCTGAACTACAAATTCGTAAAGCTCTCAAAAACATTGATGAGAAAACAGACAGTTTAACTCTATATTGATGGGAAGAATAATAGTGTACATAGGAACAGTTATTTGTAGGTTTTCTGTAAATTTTATATTTGAATTAATTATTACTCTTAATAATTAAAACATCTAGAAAAGGCAATGAGTTATTTTCCTCAAACTCAACAGTAAAGTTTATAGAATGGGCTAAGCTATTTAATTTGCCAAGGAAATGGTGTATATCTACATTCTTGGGCATAAGACATAAAATATCATCAACATATCTGAACCATTTTGCCCTATTAGGGAGGATTGTGTTAAGCAATCTTGTTTCAAAAAATTCCATGTATAGATTACTAAGAACAGGTGAAAGAGGATTTCCCATTGCCACACCAAATTTCTGAGTGTAAAACTTATCATTAAATACAAATTTTGCATCAACAATGCAAAGTTTAATAAGTTTAATGATAGTAGGAACTGGCAATGGTAAATCATAATTAACGAGTTCTTCAGATAAGAAACTTAATACATCATGAACAGGAACTTTCGTAAACAAGGAAGTAACATCAAAACTAACCATGTTAAAATCATTTAAGTCAGTCAAGGAGCTTAATTTATCAACTAAATCTAAGTTGCTTTCAACATTAAAGTTAGAAATTTTACCAACAATAGGGCTCAAAATGTTAACAAGCCATTTGGACATTTTGAGCCCTATTTAATTTAATATAATTTACAGAAAACCTACAAATAACTGTTCCTATGTACACTATTATTCTTCCCATAAAGATAGAGTTAAACTGTCTGTTTTCTCATCAATGTTTTTGAGAGCTTTACGTATTTGTAGTCCAGAGTTCACAGATGAAGAAATATCCAAAATTTATAAAATAGCCATTGATCTGAAATACCCGAGAAATGAAATTGATAAATCATTTAAAATTGCTAGAAATACTTTTTACAACCCAAAAAGGGACAACCAACCTTATTCAGCTAAAAATATGTTGGTTCTCCCTTACCATGAAAACTTGGTTGATATGCCTTCTCTTCTTAAGACTTTTAATATTAAAGTTGTATTTAAAAATCTTGATACAGTAAAAAAACTTTTGATAAAGAATTCCCCCCAAAATGATGACGGATGTATCTACAAGATTCCTTGTAAAATTTGCGATAAAGTTTATTACGGTTAAACTGGTAAAAATCTCGAACTTAGAATAAAGCAACATAAATATAGCATTAGACCTGGACAAGATTCCAATGCTCTATTTATTCATGTGAGAGATTTTAACCATCCAATTGATTTTCAAAAATTTGAGAAAGTTGTATCAAGCAAGTCCATGGTTGACAGAAATATAATTGATTCTTGTTTCATAAAAAGCAGTTTTGAAAATAATATGAATATTTCCTTAGGTTATACAAATTAGACTCATTTATAATTAATAAACTTTGGTTAGAGTTTAATAATACATTGGACAAATAATAAACTTTATTTCTTGGGTAGAATATTTTGTTAGTGGGATGTCGTGAGGACCTGTCTAGTTGGACCAGCGGACCTACTGCAGTGTTTCTCTTTTCTTATGAGTCCGGTATTGTCGCGCATCAGGTGTTTCTTTGTTGTGGGGGTTGACTGTGAGGTGTAGTCTAAGCCCTTTAATTGCCTTCCTTTGATGTATTACTTTCATAGTTCCTTGACAATGTGAGTAGTCACGAAAGCACTTGGAATTTCACTACTCTTTCAAAGTGGTTGTTTTGCATATATATATATATATATATATATATATATATATATATATATATATATATATATATATATATATATATATATATATATATATAGATAAATATATATGTCGTGCCGAATATGTAACACTGGTCAATTAGCAAGATCTTATTTAAAATTAAGTCCTTTCTAAAATTTTCTCTTATACGTTTAAAGATATATATATTTTTAAAGATATATTTGTGTTGTGTGAAGGACCTGTCTAGTTGGGCCAGCAGGCCTACTGCAGTGCTCAGGTGTCAGGTGTTGCTTTGTTGTGGGATGTAATAGTGAGGTGTGGTCTAGACCCTTTATATGCCTTCCTTTGTTGCATTACTTTTATTGTTCCTTGATAATGTGAGTAGTCACGAAAGTGCTTGGAATTTCTCTATTCTTTCACAGTGGTTGTTTTGCATATTCTGAAATCACTTGTTTACTGTGATCTTATTGCATATATATATATATATATATATATATATATATATATATATATATATATATATATATATATATATATATATATATATATATATATATATATACGTCGTGCCGAATAGGCAGAACTTGCGATCTTGGCTTAAATAGCAACACTCATCTTGCCATACAGGACAAGCGAAAATTTGTGTATGCAATAATTTCGCCAAAATCATTCTGAACCTAGCGAAAAAAATATATTTCATTGTGTTTGTTTAGTATTAAACTATTGTAAACAAATCTAAAATATATTTAGTTGGGTTAAGCTAAAATAAATTGTTCTTGTTATAATAAGGTTAGGTAAGCTTTCTAAGATTCTTTTGGTGCAAAATTAAAAATTTTTACATTAACATTAATGAAAAAAATATATATATAAGAGAAAATTTTAGAAAGGACTTTTTTAAATAAGTTCGTGCTAATTGACCAGAGATTCGGCAAATTTTAGAAAGGACTTAATTTTAAATAAGTTCGTGCTAATTGACCAGTTTTACATATTCGGCACGACATATATATATATATATATATATATATATATATATATATATATATATATATATATATATATATATATATATATAGATGTGGTCTACCTCTGGTGTAAATTGTGGGACCCATAGCCTCGGAGAAGTGGATAAAAAGGCTTCAAGGAAGAATATTTGGATTTCTTCCTGAAGCCATTTGAATATTCCACTTCCCCTACCACCCCATCTTTTCATTCTTTTTTACCAATAGGTATATTTTATTACATAATATGGCACAAAAGGTTTAAGAGATACATTGTTGATGTAAAGATGGCATATACAGTACATTAGGTTTGAGAGATACACGTCTAGACGTCTAGTGCATATTGCTACGTGTTTGTCACTGATTATGTGGAAATCTCATCCACCTACTCAGAGTTGGGGCGCATGCCCCTCTGAACAGCAGCACTGCATCGCTTGAACAGAAAACTAGCTTTCCTGGGATCCTTAGTTTCCCTGATAAGTCTTTTGCCCAGCTCCTTAAGGAAATTAGATGCACTCTTTTCCCATGAGCCAAGGGTCTCTGAGTCTATGGGAACAAACACATAATGATGGGCAAGTTCTCCATATTTTCTAGACATTTCTGACTCCCACAAGCTGGCGGCTGCCCCTCCTTCCTCCCCGGTGTATTGGAGATAGGTATTAGCCAAGGTAGATGCACATGTGCAGTCCCACACCACCTGCTTACCATCTGTCCAGGCTTGAAGTGTGATACCATCTGGATGCTGCTGGCTGCCATCAGATCTTCATAGTTGGGGTGACTCCCTTACTGCTTGGCATCGGGCTGCTGTGAGGCTCCTTGTGATAATGTTACTGACCTTTTCATATCTTGTGATCTTTCCCTAGGGTTTATGGCACACAAGACCATAGTACCCGAATTGGTCTGCTGCTTCACTGCCACAAATACATCTGTGTTCGGCAAGTATAGGGACGGCAAGTCAAAGGGCAACACCAATGAGGATGGTCTGTGGGTTGAGGTGTGCACCAAGGCTGGAGTTGGGAACAGCTAACAGAAAGTCCCCTGCATGAGGAGCTCTCACTGCCAGGAGGTGGGCTCTATCCTTCCTTGACACACTCTGAAGCATTGTTGAGGCTATATTCTCCACTATCAGGCCATCCCTGTGCGACTGTTTGTAGTTGTTGCAGAGAGCAGGTCTAGCTTCAGAGCCCATTACATTATCCCAGATCCTGGCTCTGTCAATGAACTTTTGGTCCTGGATCCCAATCTTGTCGCTAAGATGCTCAGGGAGAATCGCTGCTACAAGCCCTCTTGATGCAATGCATGAGGACAGAAGAGCATGCGCGCTCAATGACTACGTCATCAGCATCTGGCAACTTGTCATCGCCCCACTCAGCGCAAGTACTGCTCACCTATTGTGGTTGCATGTTGTCAGATCTGGTCTCTGCATCACTGTTAGATACTAGTCACTCACTCCTGCAAGCTGTTACCAGAATTAGAGTAGAAATAGCATAGATAAGGTGGAGACAGGGTTGACGAAAGTGTGAGGAGGGAAGCGGTCTAGCGAAGGGTAACGTCAGACACTTGTAGAAGTTGAGAGAAGCTAAATTTTACAACCTAGTTACTTTCCATATTTTATAAGTAGAATTGATAAGTGCTCGAATTGCTACTGGTAAGCTTTAGAATTTGTGGAAAATTTTTGATTTTCCGAAGCTATAGCACCTAATAGGTGTTTAATGTGTCGATATGAGTCAAAAATGTATTTGACAATAGGGTAGAACCAAGAGTTCCCTTTGCGCATGCGCGGATGTGCGGGGGTATAGGTCGACTCGGGCCATGGGGGAGGCGGGAGTGTTTTGAATGTGGTGAGGAGGCTGGGAAAGCATGGAACCAGGAAATTGGCATTCACGGCGGCCTAAGGATTAATATAGGCCTCATTTCATAATAGGAAGTGTCGTAACTGTTCCTGGTGAAGAGTGAGGGAACGTGATTTATGGGACCACCGTAAAAAGGTGGTAAAATTAGTGAATAATGGTTTGACCGGGTGTGACTGGTGCACGGCCATGGTGTGTGTCCAGGGGAAATACCCGTGTGTTAATCCTCGCTCATCGGCCTCAGATCTTAATGGAGTGACCTCTAATGTGTATAATAATTATGAGACGTTAAATCGTCTTGTGAATGGTAATGTAATCAGTGATAATAACATTGAGTTAAGAGAATGCGGGATGTGAAATAGATCGCCCTGCTCGGAGTGAATGTGTGATTCTCGTACCGAGGATAGTGAAGCTTTATGGAAGCACGACTTCTAAACCGGGACAAACCGACGGGTACCTCGTCCTGCTGGAATAAGAACCGTGTCGGTGTAGCAGGACATCAAAATGAGATGGTGAATGGAGGAAATAAGGAGTATCAATCACCCACAGTTAAGTAACCCTTCTAGTTATAACAGACTGATACTGGCCAGTTAGGTATGTTTTAATTGGATGGGTTATGAGTGATCCAGCTACATCAAATGACCACCAGAGAATATCTGGTAAGTGGAGAGATTATGTACAAGTGTTTTTCCTTGATGGATATATCCATGTGTAACCTCCCCCCCCCTTCATTCAGCTACCCTAATATAATCTATACAGTCTACAATTAATTAGTAGCACCGTACTTGTGGGTGCTATCCAATCCATACTGGTCTCAGATAGATATGGATAAGATTGTGAGGTCGAAGGAACCACTTGCCGTGACCAGGGGTGGTTAAGTTTTCTCACATGTCTACACGGGGTGACTACGGTAAACAATATGGTTGTCTCCCAATGAGTTTACTTGTAAGCATGTAATGTTGAAGTACATAAAGGTAATCACCCCTAGAAAATTTTCCATATCTGCCCGCTGGTCCTTCCTGAACCGGATGCAATCAGTGAAAAAATTAATTGAATTAATTACTTAATAATTAAGTGACTGATTGAAGGAAGTGGGTGTAGGGTGCACAAGTTTAATCGATCGTGTGATGGATGATAATTAGCCCAATAAATTGCTAGCACATGGGTGGCTAGGATTTATACAAGAGTAAAGTGCAAGAATTACTCTTATAAGGCGCCTACTTAAGTTGTACAATCAGTGATTAATAATTCTCTAACCATGACTGGATCTAATGGAGTTAATGTGGCTGACAAGTCCGTGAATTTTAGAGTAATGAAAGCATCATTACAGGCTATTAAAAGCCATGTGACGAAGGCATTTAATTTAGTGAATCAAAGAACCGTGAACCTTAATGAATTAAAGTTATATTTAGATGTTTTAGAGAGTAGATTTGATTGGTACAAATTGTGGTTTAAAGACTGTGAAAGAGATCTGCTGGAGAATTGTGCAGATGGAATGGAAATGAATGTTTTAATTAATCAACATTACGAATTGGAAGAAAAACTGTCTTGTAAAAGTAAGGCTTTGAATAAATTAAAGGGTGTAAGCCAGGCAGTTGGTCAACCTATTAATGCAAAGGGTGGGTTTGCCAAAACCTCCAGAGTACGGTCTGGAGGAAATCAGACTAGGTCGGCAGGAATTAATTGTTCAATTGCAGACCAGTCAGCCAAACAGTTCTAAGGATATAACACATAATGACTCTGAAGTATCTGTCAAGTCGCAAAAGGGAAAAATAATCCCAGTGGTAATAATCATAGTTAAGAGTTAAATAGGCACATATCAAGTCAGGAATCAGTAATAGTGGTTCCTCACATCAAGGTAAGAGGAATAAGTACCTCAGTAAGTGTAACCCAGTTAATAAGAGGTCAGGCAAGGAAAAGAGAGACTGCCTCTTCTGCAAGGGTACTCATTTCACTAAAAAGTGTAATGCCTATAATTCATGGGATATTAAAGTGGAAAGAATGAAAGAACTTGACAGATTTATCAGATGTCTAGAAAATCATAATGTAAAGGATTGTCATACCAAATTGAACAGTTGCTATCAATGCAACAAGGGAAGGCACCATACAGTTATGTGCAGGGTTGTATGTGATTCTTATAATAATGGTGACAATAATGATAATGTTAATAACCCTGACACTACAGTGACTGATGTAAAGGTTGCAGCTAATGGCAATAATGATGGCCTAGCTGAGGTAGCCTTGCCGGCGTTGGATGTAATAATTCAGGATAAAGGGCATAAATCCAAAAGCATGCGGCGTCACTCTCCTCAACACTGGTACGGGCCGTGTAATATATGGCAGACTACCGCCTAGTAATAATGACTAGAAGTAGTGAATACAGTCACGGTGTCTTGCTCATAAAAGGTCAACCCAGTACAAGTATTCTTCTGATGTTGAACCAGTCTAATTTGTGGGAGCTGGACAGCATAGGGATTAATATAAATGAGGAAAGTCCAAATGATTCCTTTACTCAGGAACAATACCTGAAGGATGTTAAATTTGAATCTGGACATTACTGGGTGCGACTTCCGTGGAAGCTCAACCGTCCAGAATTATCTACTAATTATAGGATGGCGTATGGACAGTTGACAGGCCCAGCTCTGCGAACTGAGCAAGACACCAAAATTGTTGACTGCTTATAATGATATAATTAATAAACAGTTAAATAATAAATTGTTCTTACTTCAGGCGACGATAAATGCACACCTTAAGTGCACAGGTGGTTCACTGAACGAAGTAATTGGGTAAATAATCTTATGTGGACAATTTCCGGGTGTGACGTCAACTGAAGAGGAACTAATGAGGATATGTGAAGGGGTTAATGAAATAATGCAGTAATGTGCTGGGGCTGACTTGGGATACTGAGAGAGACTTGTTATTGTTAAAGTCTCATAATTCCAGTATGCCCAATAAATTAATCCAGGGAGCATAGGCTTGTGCCCCTGAGAAAATGGAACACTAATTAGTCCATTTTGAGGGATCAATAAATATGGATGGCCATGGAGTTGGTGCCTATATACAGTAATGTGCTGGGGCTGACTTGGGATACTGAGAGAGACTTGTTATTGTTAAAGTCTCATAATTCCAGTATGCCCAATAAATTAATCCAGGGAGCATAGGCTTATGCCCCTGAGAGAATGGAACACTAATTAGTCCATTTTGAGGGATCAATAAATATGGATGGCCATGGAGTTGGTGCCTATATGCAGTAATGTGCTGGGGCTGACTTGGGATACTGAGAGAGACTTGTTATTGTTAAAGTCTCATAATTCCAGTATGCCCAACAAATTAGCCCCGAGAGCATAGACTTAGTGTCACACCTTACAATAAGAGGGAAATTGTTAATACCAGAAGCATGGAGGCTTGAGTGTGCTTTGGATGGAGCCCTACCTGAGGAGTTAACAGGTGGAAAGAATTAATGGGTGATTATGTAAATACCAATGTTGGAGTTCCCAAGCCAGGTGGCCAGTGAAGATGGGAAAATTGTACTCCACATTATGTAAGTCGTCTAGCAACGACCTCTGCCCGGCCGCAGTGTGGAAAATTTTTGATTTTCCGAAGCTATAGCGCCTAATAGGTGTTTAATGTGTCGATATGAGTCAAAAATGTATTTGACAATAGGGTGGAACCAAGAGTTCCCTTTGCACATGCGCGGATGTGTGGGGGTATAGGTCAACTCGGGCCATGGGGGAGGCGGGAGTGTTTTGAATGTGGTGAGGAGGCTGGGAAAGCATGGAACCAGGAAATTGGCATTCACGGCAGCCTATGGATTAATATACGCCTCATTTCATAATAGGAAGTGTCGTAACTGTTCCTGGTGAAGAGTGAGGGAACGTGATTTACGGGACCACCGTAAAAAGGTGGTAAAATTAGTGAATAATGGTTTGACCGGGTGTGACAGGTGCACGGCCATGGTGTGTGTCCAGGGGAAATACCCGTGTGTTAATCCTCGCTCATCGGCCTCAGATCTTAATGGAGTGACCTCTAATGTGTATAATAATTATGAGACGTTAAATCGTCTTGTGAATGGTAATGTAATCAGTGATAATAACATTGAGTTAAGAGAATGCGGGATGTGAAATAGATCGCCCTGCTCGGAGTGAATGTGTGATTCTCGTACCGAGGATAGTGAAGCTTTATGGAAGCACGACTTCTAAACCGGGACAAACCGACGGGTACCTCGTCCTGCTGGAATAAGAACCGTGTCGGTGTAGCAGGACATCGAAATGAGATGGTGAATGGAGGAAATAAGGAGTATCAATCACCCACAGTTAAGTAACCCTTCTAGTTATAACAGACTGATACTGGCCAGTTAGGTATGTTTTAATTGGATGGGTTATGAGTGATCCAGCTACATCAAATGACCACCAGAGAATATCTGGTAAGTGGAGAGATTATGTACAAGTGTTTTTCCTTGATGGATATATCCATGTGAAACCTCCCCCCCCTTCATTCAGCTACCCTAATATAATCTATACAGTCCACAATTAATTAGTAGCACCATACTTGTGGGTGCTATCCAATCCATACTGGTCTCGGATAGATATGGATAAGATTGTGAGGTCGAAGGAACCACTTGTCGTGACCAGGGGTGGTTAAGTTTTCTCACATGTCTACACGGGGTGACTACGGTAAACAATATGGTTGTCTCCCAATGAGTTTACTTGTAAGCATGTAATGTTGAAGTACATAAAGGTAATCACCCCTAGAAAATTTTCCATAGAATTACTGGTATTACTACTGGTACTTATTATCAGTATGAATACTTAGAAGTGAGGGCACACACACACATACACACATACACCAGGCCTAGTGTCTAATCGACATGTGCCTAGGACAAAATGGTAACTAACACACACGTACACGAGAGTGGAGTAACAGTCACCCCTCAACCGCATACCACCTACCTCCCCCTACCCACCACTGAACATCCGGTCCAGCTCTCTCTCTCTCTCTCTCTCTCTCTCTCTCTCTCTCTCTCTCTACCTTTCTCTCTCTCCCTCTCTTTCCATCTTTCCCCTCCCTCTGCTCTGTCTCTAATTCTTCTTTTCTATCTTCTCTCTCCACCTCTCGTCTTCTCTCTCCCCTCCTCACACACAACTTCCATTCATCTTCCTTTCCCTCCCTTGGCCTCCCCTAACTCCCCTCCCTTCCCACTCATTATCCCTAGCCTCCTTCCCAGCATTCTCTCTCCCTCTCTATCTATCCCTCTCTCTCCCTCCCTCCCTCTCACACACAAGCTCCTTTCCGTGGTAAAAAAAAAAAAATGGGTAACCCAAGAGGGTGGAGACCCAGGGGTCTGGTGGTCGAACCCAAGAGGGAGGGACCTGGGAAGGAAGAATGAGAGGTAGAGCTCACAAAAATGGAGAAAGAGTGGGGAAGGAAGCTAGCTGAGTTCGGCAGGGTAATGGAGGAGAGGATAGCTGAAGAGAGCCGTTTACTGGCTGGATTGTGTTTATATATTTTGTCACTGAAGTTTTTAATGTTCTTATAAAAGTATAAGAGATTTGACACTGAGTATACTAATGTGAAAGTGGCAGGTTTTCACGGGGGGGGGGGAGTATAAGCATTACTGAGCAGGTATCTATATTTTTTTTTATACGACCATCTGTTCATGTGAAGCGCAGTACGTAGAAGCAATGTTCGATTTGAGTGAAGTCAGTTCTGATGTCATTATATATGTGCTTCTTTCAGTAGTTTGTGTAGTCACAGTTGATTATTGCTCACTGCCTGTATCTTGTTACATATTAATTTATGTACCCATATATTTTGTACCTGAGTTTTAATTTATTAAATAAAAAAACTAGGTATACCTTATATATATATATACGTATATATATATATATATATATATATATATATATATATATATATATATATATATATATATATATATATATATATATATATATATATATACTTACATACATATATATATATATATATATATATATATATGTCGTGCCGAATATGTAAAACTGGTCAATTAGCAAGAACTCATTTAAAATTAAGTCCTTTCCAAAATTTTCTTTTATACGTTTAAAGATATATTTTTTTCATTAATGTTAATGTAAAAAAATTTAATTTTGCTCCAAAAGAATCTTAGAAAACTTACCTAACCTTATTATAACAAGAACAATTTATTTTAGCCTAACCCAACTAAATATATTTTAGATTTGTTTACAATAATTTAATACTAAATAAACACTGTGAAATATATTTTTTTCGTTAGGTTCAGAATTATTTTGGCGAAATTATTGCATACACAAATTTTCGCTTGTCCTATATGGCAAGATGAGCGTTGCTATTTAAGCCAAGATCGCAAGTTCTGCCTATTCGGCACGACATATATATATATATATATATATATATATATATATATATATATATATATATATATATATATATATATATGTCGTGCCGAATGTGTAAAACTGGTCAATTAGCAAGAACTCATTTAAAATTAATTCCTTTCTGAAATTTTCTCTTATACGTTTAAAGATATATATTTTTCATTAATGTTAATGTAAAAATTTATAATTTTGCACCAAAAGAATCTTAGAAAACTTACCTAACCTTATTATAACAAGAGCAATTTATTTTAGCCTAACCCAACTAAATATATTTTAGATTTGTTTACAACAATTTAATATTAAACAAACCCAATGAAATATATTTTTTTCGTTAGGTTCAGAATGATTTTGGCGAAATTATTGCATACACAAATTTTCACTTGTCCTATATGGCAAGATGAGCCTTGCTATTTAAGCCAAGATCGCAAGTTCTGCCTATTCGGCACGACATATATATATATATATATATATATACCACGTATTCAAAGTGAAGCAATGTCAGGCTAAGCATTTCCCCATGTTTGAAGTGCTAAAACATATTTAAACACATCTAATATCTTAAGAAACTAACGTTAAACATTAATAGAAGTTAAAAATTGTTAAACATTAAAAGCAATTAATAAAACGAAAGAATAAACGTATCGTTGGCTCTTTTACGCCGCTGTTCAGGATGAGTGATCAGTTTTTCACCAACTTCAAGACACCATAAAATCTTAAGTTCTTATAATGTTTTTACTCATTTCATTCTTATTCGATTCAAATAATGAGTTATATCGAAATTTAAGATTTTTTTTTTTTTTTTGGGGGGGGGGATGTTACAGTTTAATGGTTGATCTTCTTTGGTCACAAGGGGTTCTTCCTCCTCCATGGAAAACTGCCGTTGTTTTGCCCTTTCATAAACTGGATATTTCAGACCATGATGCCCCCACTATTGACCCATTGCTCCTACTAGTGCAGTTTGCAAATTTCTGGAATGCCTGGTGAATAGACGTTAGGTGTGGTATTTGAAGATATAATTGTCTTTCCACTCGTCAATTAGGCATTCGTAATGGCCGATCCACTACTGACCCCTTACTCTGTTTTGATACCTATGTTAGTAATGCCTTTGCTAATAGGCACTTGGTTATCACAGTTTTTTTTATATAATTATTTTGAAAAAGCGATAAAATATCTTGGCCTAGGCTTATTGTCCAGGCCTGCGAAGCAATCTGCCGCTTTTCTTTAAATATATCTTGTCTGAGAGACATTTCTGTGTCCGGGTTAATATGTTTTCCCATGACCATGTCCAGGCTGAAGATGTCCCTCAGGGTTCTTAGAACAACTCTTTTTCTATTTGATATCAATGACCTTTCCACTGTTCTGCCATTTAATATTTGGTCGTCACTTTATGTTGATGATTTTGCTATAGCTGGGAAGGAGCTGAGTGTCACCTAGTAGTAGCCTCTCTGCCGAATATTATCGACCATGTTTCACGCTGCGCTACTATTCATGGGTATAATTCTTTTGTTATTAATACACATCAAATTATTAAATTTACTAGACGCTCTGTTGTATCAAATCCCGCATTATATCTATATCGTTCCCATAACCCTGAACGAGATACAGTCAGGTTTTTCGGACTTCTGTTTGATCGACGGATCTCCTGGAAACTTCACATTACCTCCCTGAAAGCAACTTGTCATAGCCGGCTCAACTTCCTCAAAACCCTCGCCTATCTTTCTTGGGGGCTGATAAACGAACTCTCCTTCGTCTTCATTCTGCCATAATCTTATCGAAACTGGATTAAGGCTACTAAATATATTCAACAACCTCTCCCGCAACTCTTTCTAAACGTGATCCCATTCATCATCAGGGACTGAGTATGTGTCTAGGTGTTTTTCCTGTCTCCCTGGTCGAGAACCTATATTCAGGGGCGATCTTCGCACATCTTTAGCACATCCTGCCCTTCAGTGCTATATGATCCTTGTAGGTTTAATGCTTAGTTTTGAAGGAGGGGTGTTAATGTTGCAGTTTTATTACTGTAGTGTAAGCGCCCCTCTGGCAAGACAGTGGTGAAGTGAATGATGTTTAAAGTTTTTCTATTTCGGGCCACCCTGCCTTGATGGGAGACGGCTATGTGTTAATAATAATAAAAAATAATAAATATTAATAACATAAATAGAATAGCTACGGAAGACATATCGAGAAGATTTGATCATCTCATACCTGGAGTACCTGGAGTTTACCTCGAGAGAGTTCCGGGGGTCAACGCCCCCGCGGCCCGGTCTGTGACCAGGCCTCCCGGTGGATCAGAGCCTGATCAACCAGGCTGTTACTGCTGGCTGCACGCACACCAACGTACGAGCCACAGCCCGGCTGGCCAGGAACCGGCTTTAGGTGCTTGTCCAGTGCCAGCTTGAAGACTGCCAGGGGTCTGTTGGTAATCCCCCTTATGTATGCTGGGAGGCAGTTGAACAGTCTCGGGCCCCTGACACTTATTGTATGGTCTCTTAACGTGCTAGTGACACCCCTGCTTTTCATTGGGGGGATGTTGCATCGTCTGCCAAGTCTTTTGCTTTCGTAGTGAGTGATTTTCGTGTGCAAGTTCGGTACTAGTCCCTCTAGGATTTTCCAGGTGTATATAATCATGTATCTCTCCCGCCGGCGTTCCAGGGAATACAGGTTTAGGAACCTCAAGCGCTCCCAGTAATTGAGGTGTTTTATCTCCGTTATGCGTGAAGGTTCTCTGTACATTTTCTAGGTCAGCAATTTCACCTGCCTTGAAAGGTGCTGTTAGTGTGCAGCAATATTCCAGCCTAGATAGAACAAGTGACCTGAAGAGTGTCATGGGAGACAGATCTGCTCACCCGTGGTAAAATGAGCCTGAACACTGATAATGAGTGCACGTCAACTTAATGTAGTGTTGTAGAACACAGGCTCTGACTCGAGCAACCCGTTAATGAGACGGTGGACCAGATGGCTGAGATGTTAGATACATGGAGGTAACGAGAAGACAGGAGAAGCGCCGCTACCAGAATGGCAGAGTCGCATATACGTTGGGTTGATTGCCACAGCACAGGAATCACTAACTTTTTGCCATATTTACAACAGCTCGTTAAATCTCTCAAAGTTCTGTTGGCTCATTCAAAATAGACAAGCAAGAGGGAGAAAAACACACAATGGATACCATCACTACAAGTGGTCCATTCACTCGATAAGCTTAAGGTTCAAAGATTGGTGAGAGAAAGTACAATGCCTAATTAACCAGGCTGTGATGGATATGTGGGGCAGTGGGCCACGAACAGCAACAGCCTGGTTGACCAAGCAAACAACAGACGAGCCTGGCCCATGGCTGAGCTTCAGGACTAGAAAAACTCTAGAAACTCATCAGAGGCATATCATGAGTAAAGTTAAAGGTATAAAACTAAGGTACCACAATATTAAGACAGGTAGCAACTACAAAAAAATTAGACTTGACTTCTTGGGTAACATTATTATTACTAAAGATTCGCCGGTATTCTCCCGGCCCGGGCCTTTTCCAAGTGGTGGCCCGGCCTTGGCTCCCTCTTCAGGGAGTGTCTGAGACCTAAGTCTCCCATGGGAGGAGGCACAAGTACCCCCTCATCTTTGGGACCAACTGTCCCCAGGCTTAGCCACAAGCTAGGCCTCTCTGGTCTGCCATCCCCGCCACAAGGGGACTAATGGGAATGACAGTCTTGTGAGCTACAAGCTCGGGCTCAGGCACCTACCCTGCCTTACCCTAGAAGGGCTGGGCATGGTGTCGATGTTGAAACAGGAAAATGTTCTCATACAACTTGTTGATATTCGTCAATTAGTGACGCAATTATAGTCTTACAATATATAAAATTAGATTAATTATTCGACAAAATTGTAGTATTAAATGATTCTCTAATGAAGTATATTTTGATAATAATAGTTATTAATGTACAATATTCTGAAATAATTTTTTCTCAGTCTCAGGCAAAATAGCCCAGAGTCCCTTTGATAAAGAAAGTGGGAAGTTGCGTGAAGATGCGGTACAGTTTATCCAAGATCGACTTGAATGGAAGAAGTGTCATCCTGTGAATCTAATAGTGGAACACAACCTTCTTCAGCTGCTCCAACACTCTTTAACAAAAGCGTGGCTCCGGTACAAATGGAAATCATTCGTATCTGTCATCTTCCTTTTCCTGCTCGTACTGGAGTTATTTTTTGTTATCTCTCTGACTGTCTTCATGGAAAGTACTAGGTAAGTAATATCATATGTATGATTCATTTTATCTTATATTTTGTGTTAGTTCCTCGTAGTGCTGTGGTTACCTCGTTTTCAGCTCATATACGATGTAAGATACTTGGAAAGTCTCCTAACACTTGCTGCCCCTGTTACCTAGCAGTTAATAGATACTTGATCATAAGACAACTGGGCATAAGAGGGACAAAATACCGACATATTGCAAAACCAAGACCCAGAGGAAATTTTTTTTATTTTTTATTTAAAAAACCAGTATACATACAATTTACATACAATAAGAACATACATCAGCGATTAACAATCAGGTTATATAAAGGAAAAACACAATCAAAACTTTCACATCAAAAGAGTATTAGACCAATACCCTGAACTAACCTTCACCACTCACCGCTTATATACAACTCAAAAACCCCAAAATTAAAACTGATCAAAACACTGCAATGTCCAAAACTAGTTATCCAGTGCGTTACTGGAAATGCAAATAATAACATGTGATAATATAAATGATAAACAAATATATGGAAAACCATGAAAAAAAAGAATACAAATATTTTACCTACAACTGTATCATAATCATCGTATAACAATCAGTTGTATGTATATTTTTTTTTCCTTTTTTTATATATATTTTATGTAAAAACTTCATGTGACAAAAGAACAGGTACAGAAAATCGTAATTAATGAGTAACACAAAAGTTTTCAGTTTACAGTCCAAGAGGTAGGTACATATTTATGACATGGAATCAAGTGTAATTATTATTATAATCAAGAGGAAGCGCTAAACCAAAAGGGAATCAGTTGTAAGTTCCTAACTACCATGTACAATCAGTATTAACACCCATATGTTTATGGGCCATAAGGTTGAATGTGGGATTACTTCGACTTACCCCCACTGTCGAAATACTGTTCCCCTTCACACCATACACATGTTACCTATCATCAAATCCATTGAAAACTTTAAATAGGAGTCTAGAGATAACTACTTAACATGATAAAATCGTAAGTAGTTGAAACATTTTGTCATCCTTCAGAAAATTAACGACAAACCCCATGAGGTGGTCGTTTCACAAAAAGGAGACCCAAAAACAATATTTCTCTTGCACACCAATTAGGATGCTTAAAATTAACCCCTAAAAAGACAAATAAAACACTATACTAATGATGCTGACATCAGCACGTCGATTGTGTGCTACATGTCATGAACAATACCTACGATAACACTTGGGAAAGACCCACATAGACTTCGCTACGTCACCAAAAAAAACATTAGCAAAAAAATACAAACTCGGCCATAGACGGGAACTGGTCCAGTTTCACAAATGGAAAAAGCATTTACCAAACAAAAACGTTTTGTCCGTCTTGCTAGACATAATGTCCAGAAAGTAGAAAAAATCAAGATCTCAGTCGCACATCGCATCACATCCATACACCCTCAAGCACACGTAACTTACCAAAACTACAAACACGCAACTCAGTAATTCCTGCTTCCACCCTAAATATCCTAACATACCTTAGGGTGTTACCATGGGATGAGTCCAGCCCCTCGCTGCCTTACCCCCCCTCTCAGTTGCAGTAACCGCTGTACTGTAAGACTCCTATAGCTTGCAAGGAAGACGATACCCCACCTCCCACCGTAAAGGAGTCTGTTCTTACAAGCGCTGTTCTATAAATACCCGCTTCAATCGCCCTAACCCTAACTGCTCCCTTGGTTTCCATCATTCCCCATGAGATATATAGGAAGTAAGCCACCACGTACAGTATTGCCCGTCTTACCTCCCTTGGTACTCCACTAACTTCCAAGGTTAATGCCCGTAGAGTTGAGATACTTCTCCCATTGAGAAACCTTAAAACCCTACCCAACCATGTACGAACTTCTTCCAATGTTTCACAAAAATAAACAGCATGAAACACAGTTTCTTCCAGACCACAACTTAAACAATTCGCATCCCTTACCATCCCCATCCTGCTTAAAACTGATTTCGAAGCTAAAATACCCATGATGAATCTGTACACTAATTCGCAAACCCTCGGTGCTAACTTAAGCTTACAAAAACCGTCCCATATTTCCCCCCAATTATACAATGGAAAAACAGACACTCCCTGCACAATTTCCCTATGGCAACATCTCTGCACCATCTGCCCCGCCCTAATCCTTTGAACATTTTTCAACTTCAACAACAGACACAACACGTCTTCACACTCTATTAATCCTCTGCCACTCCACCATTTGCGTATATCTACCATTACCCAACCCACCCGGGCTCCTCTCTCCCCACCCTCCCTAAGGAACCACTGCTTTACATATACAGCCTTTGCCCGTGGCCCCAATGCCAAGAGACCTAAACCCCCAAGACGTATGTGTGTCATGACAACCTCCCTACTCAACCAAGCTCTCCCATAACCCCATACATACCATAAGACCCTTCTTTGCAGCTCCTGAGTATCCACGTCCCGTAATGGGTATACCTCAGTCATTCCCCATACCTTGCTGTAAACAAGAGAGTTAACCACCACTGCCCTTTGTTGCAAGGAGACATCCCCAGCTCTTAAACCTCTGAGACAGTCTAAAGCCTTTTTTACCACCAATTCAGAATTTACCCTTCGACCCTCCATCTCTTCCGCCATATACGCAATCCCACATATTTTAAGTTGCTCCACAACTGACCACCCATACCTTTCGCCCAAACCCCCCCACCCATGTACCCACCTCCAATAATTTTGATTTTGCTCTGTTGACACACATACCAGTTGCTGCCCCAAAAAACTCAACAACCCTGCCTACGATCTGCAAGTCCTCCTCCCCTTTTAACAAAATCGTGGTGTCATCCAAGTAACCGACTATGCACGCTGCATGATTATTACCCAGTACCCCACATCCCAAACCACCATCCACCAGTTCATAAAATGGATTTTGCAAACAGGCAAAAAGCAGCTGAGAGAGGAGGCAACCTTGCCTCAAACCCCATTCCATGCGTACAGGCTGCCCTAACTTACCGTTCACCTGTACTCTTACCATTGCAGAGGCATACAAAGTGTCAACCCATCGAACTATTCCCTCCCCAAAACCCTGCTTCAATAAAATAAGCCTTAATAAATCTCTGTCAACACAGTCGTAAGCATTTTGCCAGTCAAGCCCGAGGACACCCCCCTTGATATTTCCCCCAAAACCCCCTAATACGCCCATGTCCTTCCCTCATACTCCTACCTGATATGCCTAGTTGTCCCCTATGAATAACTGATTCCATGACTTTTCTCATCCTGTTACCTAGGACCTTTGCGAATATTTTAAAGTCCGAACACATTAGAGAGATAGCCCTATATGCGCTCAGACCTCTCCCCCCTCCCTTTTTGGGCACCAACACCACTACCCCTGTACTATGTGATGTACCCAACTTCCCCTCCATAAGCATGCGATTCAATACCTTAACCAAGCATTGTTTAATGCTTCCCCAATGCGTCCTATAAAATTCATTAGATATACATCTATGCCTAGTGCTTTCCCTTTACTCATCCTAAAAATCGCCTCTTCGACCTCCTCCACACGAATCCTACCCTCAAGTACCCTCCGATCCCTTTCACTTATGACCTTTCTGAATACACCCCCCAGCAGACCACCCTCATGAACCCCCCCTGCTCTTCGTCGGAGCTTTTCCTCAAACCAAAGGTCAGTGTGGAAAATTACATTTACCTGGATGAATCTCATTAAATACATACAAGTAAATGGTAACAAAGATAATTATTATTTATCAAAGTTATAGAGACAAGTAGGAATTTTTAGGACACCTAGGTCGCAAAAAATGTACCCCTTCGATACCTACCATCGATCTCTCCACAAGTTGCTCTAGACCTATATTAATTGCAAATGAAAAGTACATCACCAGGAATTCTGGTAAATTTAATATAAATTTGTGGTCTGTATATTAAAATTAATAAATGATTACATATACACATTTATATAACAGAACGAGAATTTATAATCATAACACTCACCAATTTGTCTGGAGATTACTATGTATCATGTACGGAATCCCCCCTCTAACTAAATTTATGATGATAATACTGGCCAGAATTACAAACATAATTCAGATAGTTTATCAGAGGTTCATGGAGCTGTCCTGTATATCTGTTTAATGCTCAAGTTATGCAGGAATGCACATCCAACAATTTCAGCTCCTATTTGAGAGGTTTAAGCCCAATATAGCCCCTAGAGTGACGAAAATTATACACCTTACATTAACATGTTTGTATCACATTAAAAAAAAACAATGGTGACTCTACCCCCTGCTCATCAGTGCAGGCGCAGAGCTTCCCTGTCGATTCTCTTATTTAAAATGCACTCAACAGAACAATAGTTATGTATTAATCAGGTTTATTTACACAGCATAAATTTTGGGAAATTATTTTCCACACTGTGGCCAGGCGGAGGTCGTTGCTAAACGACTCAAATTACTCCTTCCTTTAGGAGACGATTCCAGCTTGAGTGGCTGTTCTCCTAATAGGTCTTACTACAATTTCATCTTCCTGCATCACTTGGTCAGCATCACCTTCAATATCACTCGTGTCACTTTCCCTTAGATTCATGGGTACAGTGTTAATACTTTACCCAGAGGCCACAATATTTGATGTTGTCCAGTATCAATTAACATAATGTCACCTGGTTGAATGTTCTGTCGATTTACTGCCTCAGTCGCACCATAAAAGTGTTCACGTAGTGTAAGAAGATATTCCTTACCCCACACATTAGACCAATGATCAATTACTTTATTTAACATTTTAAATTTATCACACAACACTGCCGCATCATTGTAATCTTCATCACTTTCTTCCGGATTATTTCTATAGACAGGGGCAGCTTCCAATTTCCCTCCACATATTAGGTGAGAAGGTGTTAATACATCTGCATCAGGTGTATCAATCATGTACGAGAGAGGCCTAATATTTATATGATTCTCCGCCTCCAATAACACTGCACAGAATTCTTCCAAATTAATTCTCTTCCGGTGTAGTGCTTTACGGAGACATCTCTTCACTGTGCCTATCAGTCTTTCATACAGCCCCCCCTGCCAAGGGGCTCTAGGAGTAATAAATTTCCAGGTACACCCTCACTGGGTTAACAGAGATTGAACCTTACTACTATTGAGCAACTGCTACAAAATTTGTGGCATTATCCGAAATCATCAATCTCAGACAGGATCTCCTAGCATCAAACTTTCGAAACAGCTATATAAACTGTTCTGCAGACAAGTCCTGTGCCACTTCTAAATAAACTGCCCTAGTAGCAGTACAAGTGAACAAGCATACATACACTTTCAGTGGAACACCATCTGAAGTACCTGTTAAAATGATTGGACCACTATAGTCTACACCTGTAACATCAAATGGTTTCACTAATTGTACATGCTCCTTTGGCAATGGTGGAGGACCTGGGTACATATAGGATCTGGCATCCACTCAGCGACATATTACACAAGATTTAATCACCCTTTTTACACTTTGCCGTCCTTGTGGAATCCAGAAGGTTTCCCTAATACAATTAAGGTATCTTGTACCCCACCATGCTTTACATTTTTATGGGCATTTAAAACAATTAAATTTGTTAGATGATGAATTTTGGGCAGTTAGATAGGGTGCTTAGCATAATCACCAAATTCAGCATTTTGTAACCTACCTCAGCACCTAATTACATTGTTCTCTAAATACAGCCCCAATTTCTGTATTATGGAACCTTTCACAATTTTTCATTCCATCATCAATTTAATCTCATTTCCATAGATTTCTTCCTGTACCCTCTTTATCCAATATTCAAGAGGATGTGAAAACTTATACGAGATATTCATCTTGTTTAGAAATTTAAACACCAACTTAGTTACATTGATTAGTTTGAGTAAAGAAGAATACCTATTTATATCAATGGCTAAGGAAGGACAAACTATTGGAGCGGTGGTCACAGTAATTTCAGCAGGAGCAATATACGCCTTTTGTACAGGTCAATTAGCTTTATTTGCCAACTAGCTCAGTCCTTTAAACCATGATACAGCATTTACAAATTTAGCATACGGTAAACCTCGAGACAAGAAATCAGCTGGATTCTCCTCACCAGGTATATGATTAAATGTTAACATATGCTGACGCAAACTATTATACTTCTTTTGCATCTGATTAATTTCAGTGACTCTGTTTTGTACATACACAATTTTACTGTTTCCATTACGAATCCATTGTAAGGATACCTCATCAGACCAAATTACAGTGTCACTAATATTTATCTCCTGCAACTTATTTCTTATATAATTAGCTAATTTGACACCTACATAAATGGCTGTTAATTCCAACTGAGGTAACATACGTGATTTAATTGGAGACACTTTAGTCTTAGACAAGAGAAATAACGCTATTACATTGAAGGTAAGCAACTGCTCCATATGCCAATTTTGAAGCATCACAAAAAATATGGAGTATATTTTTCCCATTTGGATTGGCCACCTGGCGTGGGAACTTCAACATTTAAATTTTTTCATAATCACCAATTAATTCATCCCACCTGTTAATGAATTCCTCAGGCAGAGTTTCATCCCAAGCACATTTAAGCTTCCATGTTTCTTGTATTAATAATTTCCCTCTTATAGTAAGGGGTGACTCTTAGTTAATTTATTGGGCATACTGTAATTATTAGGTTTTAACATTAACAAATCTCTCTCAGTATCCCAAGTTAATCCCAATACATTACTACATTTTGGCACTTCATCTCCAGTGTAATCTTTACTTATTTTGTCCTTTAATTTGGAAGAATTACTATTCCATTTCCTTAGATGCATATTTGCACTTTGCATTATTTTATTAGCCTCTCCATAAGTCATTAACAGTTCTTTTTCAGTTGACGTCACACCCAGGAAATTGTCCACATAAAATTGTTTGCTCATTACTTTACTCAATGGACTTCCAGTACATTTAAGGTGTGCATTTATCGTCGCTTGAAGTAGGAATGGACTGGATGTAGCACCAAATAATACGCTCCAAAAGTGCAAGGTTTTCAGAGGGCTAAGTGGGTCACTAGGATTCTCAGGCCATAAGAAGCGGGTACAATCCCGGTCAGCTTCTTATAAACCCACTCTTAGGAAAGCTTTACTTATGTCAGCCGTAAAGGCATAATTCTTCACCTTGAAATTTAATAAGATATCTCCTAATTTTTCCGTCAACGACGGACTTGTCCTTAAACAGTCATATAAACTAGGTACATTTTTGTTACTCCTGGCACTACAATTAAACACAATCCTCAGAGGAGTGGTCTTAGAATCCTTCTTCACTCCGTGAAGTGGCAAATAGTGACCATAAATTTTGGCTTGCTCAGGAGGTACCTCTTCTATAAATTTATTAATTAATTGTTCAGTAATTATATCATTATAGGCAGTCAACAATTCTGGTGTCTTACTCAGTTCGCGGAGCTGAGCCTTTAATTGTCCATATGCCATTCTTTAATTAATTAGTGGGCAATTCTGGATGGTTCAGTCTCCATGGAAGTCGTACCCAGTATGTCCAGATTCAAATTTTACATCTCTCAGGTATTGTTCCTGAGTAAAAGAATCGTCTGGACTTTCTTCATTTACATTTATTCCAATGCTGTCTAATTCCCACAATTTATGCACTGGCTCAACACCATCCTCTATGGAAGAATTATACTGGGGCACGACTTCATGAGTAAGACACACAGTTATAGTATTTATAGTTTCCTCTAGTCATGCATTATTAGTATGAGGAATCCTACCATACATTACATGGCCTCCTGCAGTTTTCAAAAGGGTGACACCACATTTCTTTACCATACCCTTTACAAAGGAGGCATAATAGTCACTACCTATCAAAATATTTATTGGGCCTACAGAATCATCATTTACACCAGAAGGTGCTAAATTTACATCATGTGAAAGTCTTTCTGTAGCTTTACTAAGCCCTATTGTAGATATTTTCTCTGGAAGTCTATCTACAATTACTTCATTAACACATTTTTTCTCATTGCCCAACCTGACAGTTACATAAACAGTGTCATACAATTGAACCCTTTTATCTGAGTGAAAACCAGATAATTTTAGAGTTGTAGGATCTCCCATCTGTACTTTCATACCATCAAGACATTTACGTTTTTTGAAAGTACGTTGTGATCCCTGGTCTAATAATGCAGTTACATTTTTTTGATTTATGCCTTTTATCATTAATTTTTACCTGTAACACAGGTAAGGCTAATTCAGCAAAACCATCATTATTAACATTAGCAGCAATTTTTACATTAGCCATTGTTGCGTCAGGATTGTCAACATTATCATTATTATCAACATTATCATATAGACCCTTTACACATGACTATATGGTGTCTTCCTTTGTGACATTGATAACAGTTGTTTAATTTGGCATGACAATCCTTTACATTGTGATTACATAGACATCTGATACATCTGTCAAGTTCTTCCAATCTTTCAACTTTATCATTCCATGAATTGTATGCATTGCAATTCTTAGAAAAATGAGTACCCTTGCAGAAAAGACAATCTCTCTTTTCTTTGACTGGTTTCTTATTAACTGGGCCACTCTTAGGGTACTTATTCTTCTTACCTTGTGGAGAATCATTATTTCTGATTCCTGCTACTTGATATGTACCTATGCAACTCTTTTTATGAAATGAATTTTGATTATTAACATTGGGATAATTTTCCCTTTTGTGAAACTTGACAGATACCTCAGAGTTATTATGTGTTGCATAATATTAATTCTTGTAGACCTAGTCTTATTTCCTCCAGACCAAAATAACGTTTGTGATACTTGTTCAAGATCCATTCAAGTGTTTTACAGCTTAATTTATTCTGTACAATGGCACTCAATAACCAGTCTGATTTCTTCAGATTATATTTATTATTTAAAGTTTTGAGAGTGCTCTCCAGTTTAACTCTAAACTGCTGTAAACCTTTGTAAGTATGATCTGGAGATTTTAAATTAACAATGATATTCACTAGATCTAACCTACTTTGTTCTATATTACCATAAGTGACCTTCAACAAGTCAAATGCTTCTTTGTAAGAAACATCTACATTGGGAAAGGCTTGTATGAGTATGTGAGCATCTCCTCTTATCTGTCCTTTGAGGTAAAATAATTTAGTTACACAGGCTAGGTCACTCCTATCATGCACAGCTGCTTTAAAAATTGACCAAAACTCCTCCCAATTTTCTCCAGGATTAAATACAGGTAAACATAATTCTGGGAGTTTTGGCATAGACATCTTATTTGTTGGAGCAGATTGATTAACTACCTGGTTTACACATTTTAATTTATTTAAGGCCTGACTTTCACAAGAAAGAATCTTTTCCTCTAATTCATAGTACTGGTTAATCATAAGATTTACTTCTGTCTCATCTACACAGTTTACTAACAAATCTCCTTCATATTTGTTATAATATAATATGTATGAATCATATCTATTTCCTAAAGCATCTAAATACAATTTTAAATCATCAGTATTCACAGTTTCTTGATTCTTTACTTCCAAACACTTATTGTATGCCTTGGTTACATGACCTTTTCTAGCCTGCAATGATGATTTTTTTGCTCTAAATTCCATGTGTTTGTCTTCTACATTAATTTCCTCATTTTCACCCATGGTGCAATGTATTAAATTAAACTTAATTAATGACACTGATTATGTACTTAATTATGCACTTTATAACGGTAAATATTACAAATTACCTTTGAATAAATCCTTGCTACTTGAGCTTAGCAATTACATGTAAGAAAATTAGAATATAAATCTAAAATGCACATTAATATAATCTTAGCCAGACTTGGCTTATCCTTTCCAGATTTGGCTTAGCAAAATTAATATCATACACACACACTAATATAAATATTGGCTAGAATTGTGCTTAGTAAAATTAATATTATACAAATACACTAAAATAATAACCACTACACAATGATAACCACTACACAATGATAACCACTACATAATGATAACCACTACACAATGATAACCACTACACAATGATAACCACTACATAATGATAACCACTACACAGTGATAACCACTACAAAATGATTACCACTACACAATGATAACCACTACACAATGATTACCGCTACACAATGATGACCACTACACAATGTTTAAGACTACACAATGGTAACCACTACACAATGATTACCACTACACAATGGTAACCACTACACAATGATTACCACTACACAATGTTTAAGACTACACAATGGTAACCACTACACAATGATAACCACTACACAATGGTAACCACTACACAATAATTACCACTACACAATGATAACCACTACACAATAATTATCACTACACAATGATAACCACTACACAATAATTACCACTACACAATGATAACCACTACACAATGATAACCACAACACAATGATAACCACTACACAATAATTACCACTACACAATGATAACCACTACACAATGATAACCACTACACAATGGTAACCACTACACAATGATTACCACTACACAATGATAACCACTACACAATAATTACCACTACACAATGATAACCACTACACAATAATTACCACTACACAATGATAACCACTACACAATGATAACCACAACACAATGATAACCACTACACAATAATTACCACTACACAATGATAACCACTTCACAATGATAACCACTACACAATGGTTACCACTACACAATGATAACCACTACACAATGATAACCACTACACAATGATAACCACTACACAATAATTACCACTACACAATGATTACCACTACACAATGATTACCACTACACATTGATAACCACTACACAATAATTACCACTACACAATGATAACCACTACAAAATAATTACCACTACACAATGATTACCACTACACAATGATTACCACTACACATTGATAACCACTACACAATGATAACCACAACACAATGATAACCACTACACAATGATAACCACTACACAATGTGCTCCCCGTTGTGCTCCCGGTTTTTCTGGTGTTTTCACGGTCGCTCTTACGTGCTAGAACTTTAATTTGTGTCATCAATCCTATACGATACATCCCTCTAGCGCCTGGAACCAATCTTGGGCGGAAAACATTATATACTGAGTAAAAAAAGGAGAATTAGTGTGCACTTCCTAGCAGAGTTTACTGCCAGAGGGGAATCATAGGCCTGTCCCGTGTGGAAAAATAATAATATTGAACTTTGTGTCAGAGGAAAGAAAGTCTCCCTGAAAGCATTGAGTATACATAGTGTATAGTGTATACTACAGTGGCTCCCTAGTATATTGATGATAAAGGCTAAAGTGTCATTTGAAAACAGGTGAATTTGTAAATGAAGTGATAAGCCTATAGAGGCAGGTGCCAGAAGTCGCCAGAAACTTACCACAGGTCAGCTGTTTTTAATAATCTTCCTGGCCTGCTAGTGTACTCGCATATAATCTAGTGATACCAGTGAATAGCAGAATACAGTGTTGTAGTAGCAACTAACCAGTATTATAATGGTACTTAGTGAAGTGGAGTGACTTTCATTAGTTTTTTCTTGAAATACCAGACGTTACTGTGAATTTCATATAACCTGTAGTTACCAGCGGTCGCAATATACACAACGAGAAGCAATTATTACTACAGAAAAAGCGCCCTTCCTCCAAAATTTGCACCAGTCAACTATAGTGATAATATAGCACTTATTGTGGTGGAGACGGAAAAAAAAAAAATAGAGAAGCTAGATACAGCGATTGATAAACAAAGGTGGAGGCTCGACCGTTCGTCATTGTAGGAGTGCCAGCAGTCACCGGCTCTTCAACACGCAAGTTATACTTTTGTATCAATCAAATCACATATTACTCGGGTAGATAATTTCCAGTAGATCCTTCATGTGTTAGCTCAAATCACCGACCAGTATGGTTTAAATAAGTGACCCACTGATCAGATCAGATAGACTGGTCCGAACCCTTGACTGGTCCGAACCCTGGACTGGTTTCAAACGGTTTCGTTGTGCACCACCTAGCAGGTTATTAATAGAATATTCAAGAGGTTGCTAGTAGAATTGCAGTAAATCAACCATTCAAATCATTATGAAGCTGTGTGTAGTCTGTGGTCAGTCAAACAAACGGGCTTCCACATGCATAAATTGTCATTTCTGTGGAAATTGGTGTCACGCCCCTTGTGCAGATATCCAAGAACTAGCTACAAGCAGTATTAAAACAGGGAAGTGTTTTTGGGTATGCCCAAATGAGATAAATCTGTGGACTAAAATCACAAGGGTATTAAAAGAGGTCAACATCAAAGCTGCTTTCATAGAAAACCTGGAAGCTTTCTACAACAGATGGGAACATAAAAAGTCCGGGCTGAATGGTACTGCCCTTGATACTGGCCATGTAGTCAGAAACTGTAAGGCTGGAGATGATGTCCTGGTAGTCAGTAAATGGGGGGCTGATAGTGCTGTCCTGGGAGACAGTAATGGGGAAGCTGGAGGTGCTGTCCTGGGAGACAGTAATGGTGAAGCTGGAGGTGCTGTCCTGGGAGACAGTAATGGTGAAGCTGGAGATGCTGTCCTGGGAGACAGTAATGGGGAAGCTGGAGATGCTGTCCTGGGAGACAGTAATGGTGAAGCTGGAGATTTTGTCCAGGTAGTCGGGAATTATACGCAGGAAGGAATACATATGAATGACCGCATAGGGGACAGGAGCCATAGTAGGGAAACAAGTGTAGTCAAAGATAAGATAAAACCAATATTGCAAACTAGAAATACCGCAGGAAATAGCAAACAAGAGGACTCCACTAGCAATAGTGAGGATATATTACCAAAAACAAATGGTGGGAGCTCCATTGTTGGTGCTAGGGAGGATAGAAGTAAGACAGGGAAACATGCACCAACAGGGAATACAGTCACAGAAACCCAAGGCAAACGGAAACCAAGCCTGTGCACATACTATGCACTCGGTATCTGCTGGCATGGGAAATCTGGAAAAACAGA
Organism: Cherax quadricarinatus; assembly: GCF_038502225.1. Lineage (NCBI taxonomy): Eukaryota > Metazoa > Arthropoda > Malacostraca > Decapoda > Parastacidae > Cherax > Cherax quadricarinatus. Next base: position 20,116,862 of record NC_091349.1, read on the forward strand.
TGGGACGTGCAACTATGACCACCCTAGGAAATGCCATGCCCATATGACAACAGGAAAATGCAAACTCCCTTCCTGTAAGCTTTTTCACCCTGAACTGTGTACCTCTTCAGTACAGGAAAGACTGTGCTATAACTTAAATTGCCAGGCATACCATCTAAAGGGGACAAAAAGATACAAAACATCCAGGCCATGGGAAAACCTGGGTAGCCACAGCCACTCAAGAGGGAGAGGTTTTTTAGTGCCAGGAAGGAAAAAAAAACTGGCAGGAAATGGCAGAAATCGTACACCAAATCCAGTCATTCCTGGAGTGGAACCACAGTCGATGGCCTCCACTCCAAACCAACAGATACAGATACTAATGCCGGAAAAAAAATCCCCCCCCAGTACCAACAATACCACCAGTCCGATAACATTCTTCTTTGCAAATATACAGGGTCTAAAGCCAGCAACAAACAACAAAATACCTTTCATCCGTGGACTGCTTGCAGAGGCAAAGGCAATGTTCGCGGCTTTCACTGAGACCCACATAAAGGATCACTTGGACAACGAAATATGGATCCCAGGTTACAACCTATACAGATGTGACAGAGTGAACAGGCAAAAGGGGGGGGTTGGCCTGTACATTGCAGAGTCACTTGTTTGCACAGAACTGCTAAATGCCTCAAATGATGTAGTGGAAGTTTTAGCAGTAAAGGTCGAGAACCAAAACCTAGTCATTGTGATGGTCTACAAGCCTCCGGATGCAACATCCCAGCAATTCCAGGAACAGCTGTTAAAAATTGACCACTGTCTGGAAAACCTTCCAGCTCCTGCACCCAACATCTTGCTCCTGGGGGATTTCAACTTAAGGCACCTAAAATGGAGGAATATAGCAAATAATATTGTTGCAGTAATAACACCAGGAGGCAGCTCTGATGAAAACTCACACTCACGCGAGCTTTTAAATCTCTGCACAAAATTCAATTTAAACCAGCAAATAATAGAGCCTACTAGACTGGAGAATACACTAGACCTCATCTTCACTAACAATGATGATCTGATAAGAAATATCACCATATCAAAAACAATATACTCAGATCACAACATAATTGAGGTTCAGTCATGTATGCGCGGAACCCCAGACCGACATAATGAGATTAGTCACGAGGGAGCATTCACCAAATTCAACTTCAATAACAAAAACATAAAGTGGGACCAAGTAAACCAAGTCCTAACCGATATAAGCTGGGAAGATATACTAAGCAACACAGACCCCAACTTATGCCTAGAACAGATTAACTCGGTAGCACTCGATGTATGCACAAGGCTTATTCCTCTAAGAAAAAGGAGGAGTAGATGTAAAACAGAAAGAGACAGGCGCTCCCTTTACAGGCGAAGGAAAAGAATAACAGAGCGGCTAAAAGAGGTCAATATATCTGAAATGCGTAGGGAGACACTGGTCAGAGAAATAGCAAGCATCGAACTTAAGCTAAAAGAATCCTTTAGGAGTCAGGAATCGCGGGAAGAACTAAAAGCCATAAATGAAATCGAAAGAAACCCAAAGTATTTCTTCTCCTATGCCAAATCAAAATCGAGAACAACGTCCAGTATTGGGCCCCTACTTAAACAAGATGGGTCCTACACAGATGACAACAAGGAAATGAGTGAGCTACTCAAGTCCCAATATGACTCAGTTTTTAGCAAGCCGCTAACCAGACTGAGAGTCGAAGATCAAAATGAATTTTTTATGAGAGAGCCACAAAATTTGATTAACACAAGCCTATCCGATGTTATCCTGACGCCAAATGACTTCGAACAGGCGATAAATGACATGCCCATGCACTCTGCCCCAGGGCCAGACTCATGGAACTCTGTGTTCATCAAGAACTGCAAGAAGCCCCTATCACGAGCCTTTTCCATCCTATGGAGAGGGAGCATGGACACGGGGGTCGTCCCACAGTTACTAAAAACAACAGACATAGCCCCACTCCACAAAGGGGGCAGTAAAGCAACAGCAAAGAACTACAGACCAATAACACTAACATCCCATATCATAAAAATCTTTGAAAGGGTCCTAAGAAGCAAGATCACCACGCATCTAGAAACCCATCAGTTACACAACCCAGGGCAACATGGGTTTAGAACAGGTCGCTCCTGTCTGTCTCAACTATTGGACCACTACGACAAGGTCCTAAATGCACTAGAAGACAAAAAGAATGCAGATGTAATATATACAGACTTTGCAAAAGCCTTCGACAAGTGTGACCATGGCGTAATAGCGCACAAAATGCGTGCTAAAGGAATAACAGGAAAAGTCGGTCGATGGATCTATAATTTCCTCACTAACAGAACACAGAGAGTAGTCGTCAACAGAGTAAAGTCCGAGGCAGCTACGGTGAAAAGCTCTGTTCCACAAGGCACAGTACTCGCTCCCATCTTGTTCCTCATCCTTATATCCGACATAGACAAGGATGTCAGCCACAGCACCGTGTCTTCCTTTGCAGATGACACCCGAATCTGCATGACAGTGTCTTCCATTGCAGACACTGCAAAGCTCCAGGCAGACATCAACCAAATCTTTCAGTGGGCTGCAGAAAACAATATGAAGTTCAACGATGAGAAATTTCAATTACTCAGATATGGTAAACATGAGGAAATTAAATCTTCATCAGAGTACAAAACAAATTCTGGCCACAAAATAGAGCGAAACACCAACGTCAAAGACCTGGGAGTGATCATGTCGGAGGATCTCACCTTCAAGGACCATAACACTGTATCAATCGCATCTGCTAGAAAAATGACAGGATGGATAATGAGAACCTTCAAAACTAGGGAGGCCAAGCCCATGATGACACTCTTCAGGTCACTTGTTCTATCTAGGCTGGAATATTGCTGCACACTAACAGCACCTTTCAAGGCAGGTGAAATTGCCGACCTAGAAAATGTACAGAGAACTTTCACGGCGCGCATAACGGAGATAAAACACCTCAATTATTGGGAGCGCTTGAGGTTCCTAAACCTGTATTCCCTGGAACGCAGGCGGGAGAGATACATGATTATATACACCTGGAAAATCCTAGAGGGACTAGTACCGAACTTGCACACGAAAATCACCCACTACGAAAGCAAAAGACTTGGCAGACGATGCACCATCCCCCCAATGAAAAGCAGGGGTGTCACTAGCACGTTAAGAGACCATACAATAAGTGTCAGGGGCCCGAGACTGTTCAACTGCCTCCCAGCACACATAAGGGGGATTACCAACAGACCCCTGGCAGTCTTCAAGCTGGCACTGGACAAGCACCTAAAGTCAGTTCCGGATCAGCCGGGCTGTGGCTCGTATGTTGGTTTGCGTGCAGCCAGCAGCAACAGCCTGGTTGATCAGGCTCTGATCCACCAGGAGGCCTGGTCTCAGACCGGGCCGCGGGGGCGTTGACCCCCGGAACTCTCTCCAGGTAAACTCCAGGTAAACACAATGATAACCACTACACAAAGATTACCACTACACAATGATAACCACTACACAATGATTACCACTACACATTGATAACCACTACACAATGATTACCACTACACAATGATAACCACTACACAATGATTACCACTACACAATGATAACCACTACACAATGATAACCACTACACAATGATAACCACTACACAATGATTACCACTACACAATGATAACCACTACACAATGATTACCACTACACAATGATCACCACACAATGATTACCACTACACATTGATAACCACTACACAATGATTACCACTACACAGTGATAACCACTACACAATGACTACCGCTACACAATGATAACCACTACACAATGATTACCACTACACAATGATAACCACTACACAATGATAACCACTACACAATGATTACCACTAAACATTGAAAACCACTACACAATGATAACCACTACACAATGATTACCAGTACACATTGAAAACCACTACACAATGATAACCACTACACAATGATAACCACTAAACATTGATTACCGCTACACAATGATAACCACTACACAATGATAACCACTACACAATGATTACCGCTACACAATGATTACCGCTACACAATGATAACCACTACACAATGATAACCACTACACAATTATTACCGCTACACAATGATAACCACTACACAATGATTACCACTACACAATGATTACCGCTACACAATGATAACCACTACACAATGATTACCACTACACAATGATTACCGCTACACAATGATAACCACTACACAATGATAACCACTACACAATGATAACCGTTACACAATGATTACCGCTACACAATGATAACCACTACACAATGATAACCACTACACAATGATAACCATTACACAATGATTACCGTTACACAATGATAACCACTACACAATGATAACCACTACACAATGATAACCACTACACAATGATAACCACTACACAATGATAACCACTACACAATGATAACCACTACACAATGATAACAACTACACAATGATAACCACTACACAATGATTACCGCTACACAATGATAACCACTACACAATGATTACCACTACACAATGATAACCACTACACAATGATTACCACTACACAATGATAACCACTACACAATGATTACCGCTACACAATGATAACCACTACACAATGATTACCGCTACACAGTGATAACCACTACACATTGATAACCACTACACAACGATTACCACTACACAATGATTACCACTACACATTGATAACCACTACACAATGATTACCAATAAACAATGATAACCACTACACAATGATAACCACTACACAATGATAACCACTACACAATGATTACCACTACACAATGATAACCACAACACAATGATAACCACTACACAATGATAACCACTACACAATGATAACCACTACACAATGATAACCATTACACAATGATAACCACTACACAATGATTACCACTACACAATGATTACCACTACACATTGAAAACCACTACACAATGATAACCACTACACAATGATAACCACTACACAATGATTACCACTACACAATGATTACCACTACACAATTATAACCACTACACAATGATTACGGCTACACAATGATAACCACTACACAATGATTACCACTACACAATGATTACCACTACACATTGATAACCACTACACAATGATTACCACTACACATTAATAACCACTACACAATGATTACCGCTACACAATGATAACCACTACACAATGATAACCACTACACAATGATAACCACTACACAATGATAACCACTACACAATGATTACCACTACACATTGATAACCACTACACAATGATTACCACTACACAATGATAACCACTACACAATGATTACCACTACACATTGATAACCACTACACAATGATTACCGCTACACAATGATAACCACTACACAATGATAACCACTACACAATGATAACCATTACACAATGATTACCACTACACAATGATAACCACTACACAATGATTACCACTACATAATGATAACCACTACACAATGATTACCACTACACAATGATAACCGCTACACAATGATAACCACTACACAATGATAACCACTACATAATGATAACCACTACACAATGATTACCACTACACAATGATAACCACTACACAATGATAACCGCTACACAATGATAACCACTACACAGTGATAACCACTACACAATGATAACCACTACACAATGATAACCGCTACACAGTGATAACCATTACATAATGATAACCACTACACAATGATTACCACTACACAATGATAACCACTACACAATGTTTACCACTACACAATGATAACCACTACACAATGATTACCACTACACAATGATAACCGCTACACAATGATAACCACTACACAATGATAACCACTACACAATGATTACCACTACACAATGATAACCACTACACAATGATAACCACTACACAATGATATCCACTACACAATGATAACCACTACACAATGATTACCACTACACAATGTTAACCACTACACAATGATAACCACTACACAATGATAACCACTACACAATGATAGCAACTACACAATGATTACCACTACACAATGTTTGAGACTACACAATGGTAACCAATACACCTAAAGCCGGTTCCTGACCAGCCAGGCTGTGTCTCGTACGTTGGTTTACGTGCAGCCAACAGTAACAGCCTGGTTGATCAGGCTCTGATCCACAAGGAGACCCGGTCACAGACCGGGCCGCGGAGGCGTTGACCTCCGGAACTCTCTCCAGGTAAACTCCAGGTAAACTATCACAATGGTTACCACTACACAAAGATTACCACTACATAATGATAACCACTACACAAAGATTACCACTACACAATGATAACCACTACACAATGATAACCACTACACAATGATAACCACTACACAATGATAACCACTACATAATAACCACTACACAAAGATTACCACTACATAATGATAACCACTACACAAAGATTACCACTACACAATGATAACCACTACACAATGATAACCACTACACAATGATAACCACTACACAATGATAACCTCTACACAATGATAACCACTACACAATGATAACCTCTGCACAATGATAACCACTACACAATGATAACAACTACACAATGATAACCACTACACAATCATAACCTCTACACAATGATAACCACTACACAATGATAACCACTACACAATGATAACCACTACACAATGATAACCACTACACAATGATAACCTCTACACAATGATAACCACTACACAATGATAACCACTACACAATGATAACCACTACACAATGATAACCTCTACACAATGATAACCACTACACAATGATAACCACTACACAATCATAACCACTACACAATGCTAACCACTACACAATGATAACCTCTACACAATGATAACCACTACACAATGATAACCACTACACAATCATAACCACTACACAATGATAACCACTACACAATGATAACCTCTACACAATGATAACCACTACACAATGATAACCTCTACACAATGATAACCTCTACACAATGATAACCTCTACACAATGATAACCACTACACAATGATAACCACTACACAGTCATAACCACTACACAATGATAACCACTACACAATGATAACCTCTACACAATGATAACCACTACACAATGATAACCACTACACAATTATAACCACTACACAATGATAACCACTACACAATGATAACCACTACACAATGATAACCACTACACAATGATAACCTCTACACAATGATAACCACTACACAATGATAACCTCTACACAATGATAACCTCTACACAATGATAACCACTACACAATGATAACCACTACACAGTGATAACCACTACACAGTGATAACCACTACACAGTGATAACCACTACACAATGATCACCACTACACAGTGATAACCACTACACAATGATAACCTCTACACAATGATAACCACTACACAATGATTACCACTACACAATGATTACCACTACACAATGATTACCACTACACAGTGATCACCACTACACAGTGATAACCACTACACAGTGATAACCACTACACAATGATAACCTCTACACAATGATAACCACTACACAATGATTACCACTACACAATGATAACCACTACACAATGATCACCACTACACAGTGATAACCACTACACAATGATAACCTCTACACAATGATAACCACTACACAATGATTACCACTACACAATGATTACCACTACACAATGATTACCACTACACAATGATAACCACTACACAATGATTACCACTACACAATGATAACCACTACACAATGATAACCACTACACAATGATAACCACTACACAATGATAACCACTACACAATGATAACCTCTACACAATGATAACCTCTACACAATGATAACCACTACACAATGATAACCTCTACACAGTGATAACCACTACACAATGATAACCACTACACAATGATAACCTCTACACAATGATAACCACTACACAATGATAACCTCTACAAAATGATAACCACTACACAATGATAACCACTACACAATGATAACCACTACACAATGATAACCACTACACAATGATAACCACTACACAATGATAACCTCTACACAATGATAACCACTACACAATGATAACCACTACACAATGATAACCACTACACAATGATAACCACTACACAATGATAACCTCTACACAATGATAACCACTACACAATGATAACCTCTACACAGTGATAACCACTACACAATGATAACCACTACACAATGATAACCTCTACACAATGATAACCACTACACAATGATAACCTCTACACAATGATAACCACTACACAATGATAACCTCTACACAATGATAACCTCTACACAATGATAACCACTACACAATGATAACCACTACACAGTGATAACCACTACAAAATGATAACCACTACACAATGATAACCTCTACACAATGATAACCACTACACAATGATAACCACTACACAGTGATAACCACTACACAATGATAACCACTACACAATGATAACCTCTACACAATGATAACCACTATACAATGATAACCTCTACACAGTGATAACCACTACACAATGATAACCACTACACAATGATAACCTCTACACAATGATAACCACTACACAATGATAACCTCTACACAATGATAACCACTACACAATGATAACCTCTACACATTGATAACCACTACACAATGATAACCACTACACAATGATAACCTCTACACAATGATAACCACTACACAATGATAACCTCTACACAATGATAACCACTACACAATGATAACCTCTACACAATGATAACCTCTACACAATGATAACCACTACACAGTGATAACCACTACACAATGATAACCTCTACACAATGATAACCTCTACACAATGATAACCTCTACACAGTGATAACCACTACACAATGATAACCACTACACAGTGATTACCTCTACACAATGATAACCACTACACAATGATAACCACTACACAGTGATAACCACTACACAGTGATTACCACTACACAATGATAACCACTACACAGTGATAACCACTACACAGTGATAACCACTACACAGTGATTACCACTACACAATGATAACCACTACACAGTGATTACCACTACACAATGATAACCTCTACACAATGATAACCACTACACAATGATAACCACTACACAGTGATAACCTCTACACAATGATAACCTCTACACAGTGATAACCACTACACAATGATAACCACTACACAGTGATAACCACTACACAGTGATTACCACTACACAATGATAACCACTACACAGTGATAACCACTACACAGTGATTACCTCTACACAATGATAACCACTACACAATGATAACCACTACACAGTGATAACCACTACACAGTGATAACCACTACACAGTGATAACCACTACACAATGATAACCACTACACAATGATAACCACTACACAGTGATAACCACTACACAGTGATAACCACTACACAATGATAACCACTACACAGTGATAACCTCTACACAATGATAACCTCTACACAGTGATAACCACTACACAATGATAACCACTACACAGTGATAACCACTACACAGTGATTACCACTACACAATGATAACCACTACACAGTGATAACCACTACACAGTGATTACCTCTACACAATGATAACCACTACACAATGATAACCACTACACAGTGATAACCACTACACAGTGATAACCACTACACAGTGATAACCACTACACAGTGATAACCACTACACAATGATTACCATTACACAGTGATAACCACTACACAATGATAACCACTACACATTGATAACCACTACACAATGATAACCACTACACAATGATTACCACTACACAATGATAACCACTACACAGTGATAACCACTACACAATGATAACCACTACACAATGATAGCCACTACACAGTGATAACCACTACACAGTGATAACCACTACACAATGATATCCACTACACAATGATAACCATTACACAGTGATAACCACTACACATTGATAACCACTACACAATGATTGCCACTACACAATGATAACCACTACACAGTGATAATCACTACACAATGATTACCACTACACAGTGATAACCACTACACAATGATAACCACTACACAATGATAACCACTACACAGTGATAACCACCACACAATGATTACCACTACACAGTGATAACCACTACACAATGATAACCACTACACAATGATAACCACTACACAATGATTACCACTACACAGTGATAACCACTACACAATGATAACCACTACACAGAGATAACCACTACACAGTGATAAAAACTACACAATGATAACCACTACACAATGATAACCACTACACAATGATAACCACTACACAATGATAACCACTACACAATGATAACCACTACACAATGATAACCACTACACAATGATTAACACTACACAGTGATAACCACTACACAGTGATAACCACTACACAGTGATAACCACTACACAGTGATAACCACTACACAGTGATAACCACTACACAATGATAACCACTACACAATGATAACCACTACACAATGATAACCACTACACAATGATAACCACTACACAATGATAACCACTACACAATGATAACCACTACACAGAGATAACCACTACACAATGATTAACACTACACAGTGATAACCACTACACAATGATAAGCACTACACAATGATAACCACTACACAGTGATAACCACTTCACAATGATAACCACTACACAGTGATAACCAGTACACAATGATTACCACTACACAGTGATAACCAGTATACAATGATTACCACTACACAATGATAACCACTACACAATGATAACCACTACACAATGATAACCACTACACAATGATAGCCACTACACAATTATTATTATTAAAGATTCGCCGGTAGTCTCCCGGCCCGGGCCTTTTCCAAGTGGTGGCCCGGCCTACACTACACAATGATAACCACTACACAATGATAGCCACTACACAATGATAACCACCACACAGTGATAATCACTATACAGTGATAACCACTACACAGTGATAACCACTACACAATGATAACCACTACACAATGATAACCACTACACAATGATAACAACTACACAATGATAACCACTACGTGCACGGTAAGCTGTCCAATATATAAAAACAGTTAGAAACAGAAATACAAATAGCTAGAGCTTCATTTAAGGAGGTTATTAATAGAATATTCAAGAGGTTGCTAGTAGAATTCCAGTAAATCAACCATTCAAATCATTATGAAGCTGTGTGTAGTCTGCGGTCAATCAAACAAACGGGCTTCCACATGGAGAAATTGTCATTTTTGTGGAAATTGGTGCCACGCCCCTTGTGCAGATATCCAAGAACTAGCTACAAGCAGTATTAAAACATGGAAGTGTTTTTGGGTATGCACAAATGAGATAAATCTGTGGACTAAAATCACAAGGGTATTAAAAGAGGTCAACATCAAAGCTGCTTTCATAGTAAACCTGGAAGCTTTCTACAACAGATGGGAACATAAAAAGTCTGGGCTGAATGGTACTGCCCTTGATACTGGCCATGTAGTCAGAAACTGTAAGGCTCGAGATGATGTCCTGGTAGTCAGTAAATGTAGGGCTGATAGTGCTGTCCTGGGAGACAGTAATGGTGAAGCTGGAGGTGCTGTCCTGGGAGACAGTAATGGTGAAGCTGGAGGTGCTGTCCTGGGAGACAGTAATGGTGAAGCTGGAGATGCTGTCCTGGGAGACAGTTATGGTGAAGCTGGAGATGCTGTCCTGGGAGACAGTAATGGTGAAGCTGGAGATTTTGTCCAGGTAGTCGGGAATTATACACAGGAAGGAATACATATAAATGACCTCATAGGGGACAGGAGCCATAGTAGGGAAACAAGTGTAGTCAAAGATAAGATAAAACCAATATTGCAAACTAGAAATACCGCAGGAAATAGCAAACAAGAGGACTCCACTAGCAATAGTGAGGATATATTACAAAAAACAACTGGTGGGAGCTCCATTGCTGGTGCTAGGGAGGATAGAAGTGAGACAGGGAAACATGCACCAACAGGGAATACAGTCACAGAAACCCAAGGCAAACGGAAACCAAGCCGGTGCACATACTATGCACTCGGTATCTGCTGGCATGGGAAATCTGGAAAAACAGATGGGACGTGCAACTATGACCACCCTAGAAAATGCCATGCCCATATGACAACAGGAAAATGCAAACTCCCTTCCTGTAAGCTTTTTCACCCTGAACTGTGTACCTCTTCAGTACAGGAAAGACTGTGCTATAACTTAAACTGCCAGGCATACCATCTACAGGGGACAGAAAGATACAAAACATCCAGGCCATGGGAAAACCTGGGTAGCCACAGCCACTCAAGAGGGAGAGGTTTTTTAGTGCCAGGAAGGAAAAAAAACTGGCAGGAAATTGGAGAAACCGTACACCAAATCCAGTCATTCCTGGAGTGGAACCACAGTCGATGGCCTCCACTCCAAACCAACAAATACAGATACTAATGCCGGAAAAAAATTCCCCCCCCCAGTACCAACAATACCACCAGTCCGATAACATTCTTCTTGGCAAATATACAGGGTCTAAAGCCAGCAACAAACAACAAAATACCTTTCATCCGTGGACTGCTTGCAGAGGCAAACTCAATGTTCGCGGCTTTCACTGAGACCCACATAAAGGATCACTTGGACAACGAAATATGGATCCCAGGTTACAACCTATACAGATGTGACAGAGTGAACAGGCAAAAGGGGGGGGGGCGTTGGCCTGTAAATTGCAGAGTCACTTGTTTGCACAGAACTGCTAAATGCCTCAAATGATGTAGTGGAAGTTTTAGCAGTAAAGGTCGAGAACCAAAACCTAGTCATTGTGGTAGTCTACAAGCCTCCGGATGCAACATCCCAGCAATTCCAGGAACAGCTGTTAAAAATTGACCACTGTCTGGAAAATCTTCCAGCTCCTGCACCCAACATCTTGCTCCTGGGGGATTTCAACTTAAGGCATCTAAAATGGAGGAATATAGCAAATAATATTGTTGCAGTAATAACACCAGGAGGCAGCTCTGATGAAAACTCACACTCACGCGAGCTTTTAAATCTCTGCACAAAATTCAATTTAAACCAGCAAATAATAGAGCCTACTAGACTGGAGAATACACTAGACCTCATCTTCACTAACAATGATGATCTGATAAGAAATGTCACCATATCAAAAACAATATACTCAGATCACAACATAATTGAGGTTCAGTCATGTATGCGCGGAGCCCCAGACCGACATAATGAGATTAGTCACGAGGGAGCATTCACCAAATTCAACTTCAATAACAAAAACATAAAGTGGGACCAAGTAAACCAAGTCCTAACCGATATAAGCTGGGAAGATATACTAAGCAACACAGACCCCAACTTATGCCTAGAACAGATTAACTCGGTGGCACTCGATGTATGCACAAGGCTTATTCCTCTAAGAAAAAGGAGGAGTAGATGTAAAATAGAAAGAGACAGGCGCTCCCTTTACAGGCGACGGAAAAGAATAACAGAGCGGCTAAAAGAGGTCAATATATCTGAAATGCGTAGGGAGACACTGGTCAGAGAAATAGCAAGCATCGAACTTAAGCTAAAAGAATCCTTTAGGAGTCAGGAATCGCGGGAAGAACTAAAAGCCATAAATGAAATCGAAAGAAACCCAAAGTATTTCTTCTCCTATGCCAAATCAAAATCGAGAACAACGTCCAGTATTGGGCCCCTACTTAAACAAGATGGGTCCTACACAGATGACAGCAAGGAAATGAGTGAGCTACTCAAGTCCCAATATGACTCAGTTTTTAGCAAGCCGCTAACCAGACTGAGAGTCGAAGATCAAAATGAATTTTTTTATGAGAGAGCCACAAAATTTGATTAACACAAGCCTATCCGATGTTATCCTGACGCCAAATGACTTCGAACAGGCGATAAATGACATGCCCATGCACTCTGCCCCAGGGCCAGACTCATGGAACTCTGTGTTCATCAAGAATTGCAAGAAGCCCCTATCACGAGCCTTTTCCATCCTATGGAGAGGGAGCATGGACACGGGGGTCGTCCCACAGTTACTAAAAACAACAGACATAGCCCCACTCCACAAAGGGGGCAGTAAAGCAACAGCAAAGAACTACAGACCAATAGCACTAACATCCCATATCATAAAAATCTTTGAAAGGGTCCTAAGAAGCAAGATCACCACCCATCTAGAAACCCATCAGTTACACAACCCAGGGCAACATGGGTTTAGAACAGGTCGCTCCTGTCTGTCTCAACTATTGGATCACTATGACAAGGTCCTAAATGCACTAGAAGACAAAAAGAATGCAGATGTAATATATACAGACTTTGCAAAAGCCTTCGACAAGTGTGACCATGGCGTAATAGCGCACAAAATGCGTGCTAAAGGAATAACAGGAAAAGTCGGTCGATGGATCTATAATTTCCTCATTAACAGAACACAGAGAGTAGTCGTCAACAGAGTAAAGTCCGAGGCAGCTACGGTGAAAAGCTCTGTTCCACAAGGCACAGTACTCGCTCCCATCTTGTTCCTCATCCTCATATCCGACATAGACAAGGATGTCAGCCACAGCACCGTGTCTTCCTTTGCAGATGACACCCGAATCTGCATGACAGTGTCTTCCATTGCAGACACTGCAAAGCTCCAGGCGGACATCAACCAAATCTTTCAGTGGGCTGCAGAAAACAATATGAAGTTCAACGATGAGAAATTTCAATTACTCAGATATGGTAAACATGAGGAAATTAAATCTTCATCAGAGTACAAAACAAATTCTGGCCACAAAATAAAGCGAAACACCAACGTCAAAGACCTGGGAGTGATCATGTCGGAGGATATCACCTTCAAGGACCATAACATTGTATCAATCGCATCTGCTAGAAAAATGACAGGATGGATAATGAGAACCTTCAAAACTAGGGAGGCCAAGCCCATGATGACACTCTTCAGGTCACTTGTTCTATCTAGGCTGGAATATTGCTGCACACTAACAGCACCTTTCAAGGCAGGTGAAATTGCCGACCTAGAAAATGTACAGAGAACTTTCACGGCGCGCATAACGGAGATAAAACACCTCAATTATTGGGAGCGCTTGAGGTTCCTAAACCTGTATTCCCTGGAACGCAGGAGGGAGAGATACATGATTATATACACCTGGAAAATCCTAGAGGGACTAGTACCGAACTTGCACACGAAAATCACTCACTACGAAAGCAAAAGACTTGGCAGACGATGCACCATCCCCCCAATGAAAAGCAGGGGTGTCACTAGCACGTTAAGAGACCATACAATAAGTGTCAGGGGCCCGAGACTGTTCAACTGCCTCCCAGCACACATAAGGGGGATTACCAACAGACCCCTGGCAGTCTTCAAGCTGGCACTGGACAAGCACCTAAAGTCAGTTCCTGATCAGCCGGGCTGTGGCTCGTACGTTGGTTTGCGTGCAGCCAGCAGCAACAGCCTGGTTGATCAGGCTCTGATCCACCAGGAGGCCTGATCACAGACCGGGCCGCGGGGGCGTTGACCCCCGGAACTCTCTCCAGGTAAACTACACAATGATAACCACTACACAATGATAAGCACTACACAATGATAACCTCTACTCAATGATAAACACTACTCAATGATAACCACTACACAATGATAACCACTACACAATGATAACCACTACACAATGATAACCACTACTCAATGATAACCACTACTCAATGATAACCACTACACAATGATAACCACTACACAATGATAACCACTACTCAATGATAACCACTACACAATGATAACCACTACACAATGATAACCACTACTCAATGATAACCACTACACAATGATTACCACTACACAATGATAACCACTACACAATGATAACCACTACACAATGATAACCACTACACAATGATTACCACTACACAATGATAACCACTACACAATGATAACCACTACACAATGATAACCACTACACAATGATTACCACTACACAATGATAACCACTACACAATGATAACCACTACACAATAATATCCACTACACAATGATAACCACTACACAATGATAACCACTACACAATGATAACCACTACACAATAATAACCACTACACAATGATAACCACTACACAATGATAACCACTACACAATGATAACCACTACACAATAATAACCACTACACAATGATAACCACTACACAATGATAACCACTACACAATGATAACCACTACACAATGATAACCACTACACAATGATAACCACTACACAGTGATAACCACTACACAATGATAACCACTACACAATGATAACCTCTACACAATGATAACCTCTACACAATGATATGTTTATAGGAATGAGTTTCTTTTACCTTAATTCACAGAAAGTTTATGTTTAATATAAGGTATGGCTTGGTCTCTGTTTTGTTTACTGAAATATGTTTGCAGTAACTGGAACTACATAGAGGAGCGATGCAACATTACACGAGAACAGTTTTGCAGTTTATCTGAAACACAAACATTGGAAGAACTGACATTCACAACTGATGCTCCGAGTGGAAATTATGGGGGAGAAGACAATATAGAAACCTTAACCTGGTTACCAGATAATTCAACAATAATGAAGCTAATGAAATGTAATAAAACGCTGCCAGAAAATGGCAGTTCACTAGTTCTACTTATAATAACTTTCATCATTCTTCTGTTATGGGAATGCAACTGTATATACAGAGTAAGTTTCTCTAACACCATAGTATTATCATTAGATTAATAATAATCTTATTTTTTAAAGTGTTTGGACAGTAAACCAGCGGAAGGCCTCGGTCAGATGTCCAAAAGCTCTAGTGATGGGTCAACACATGGCTAAGACTCGCGTCAGGAAACACTTGTCCTGTTTCCTGACGAATTTGACCTAACCTAACCATAGCATTACTGGGCTTTATTATTTGATTAGTAACTAAGCTCTTTTATTGCCAGATTACGAAGATGGCGTATAAGGAGATCATTAATAATGGGGATAAAAAACTGAAAGGCATATTGATAATATAAAAGGTGAGAAACTAGAAACCATTTTTTTTTTCTTTTAAAAATTTAACGTTAAAATTTCATATAAGAGAACAAGAAGCAGTGTTTGAGAAATTCGTATAGTTGATATTGTTGAATAAATGTTTTAAAACTTAAACCAAAATACTGCAAAACTATATGAAAGGATATATATTATTTGATATATTTGGATCGACACCATGCCCAGCCCTTCTACGGCAGGGTAGGTGCCTGAGCCCGAGCTTGTAGCTCACAACACTGTCATTCCCATTAGCCCCCTTGGGGGGGTGGCAGACCAGAGAGGCCTAGCTTCTCCCTACGAGCCCCGTGAGGGCACGAAATGTGGCTAGGCCTGGGGACAGTTGGTCCCAAAGATGAAGGGGTACTTGTGCCTCCTCCCATAGGAGACTTAGGTCTCAGACACTCCCTAGAGAGGGAGCCAAGGCCGGGCCACCACTTGAAAAAGGCCCGAGGCGGGAGAATACCGGCGAATCTTTAATAATAATAATAATAATAATAATAATAATAATAATAATAATAATAATAATAATATATTTAGTGATAAAATTTTATTGGAAGATATGCCTCAAAATTTTAAATTTGCAAAAAAAGGAGAATAACTTATTTTGTTTGATCAAGAGTAATGACACTGGAGCGAGGGATTATTGCTATATTATCAGCATATTAAAAAATACGGTTATCCGTCTTGGTAATCTTTCTATAAGCGATATATTACAATTTCACTAATCATTTTTTCTGGGTAATATATTACCGTAACAATCTTCTCGTAGTATATTCCTATTCAGTAACCACTTTCTCTAGGCAGTGTATTACCACGTAGAAACCACTAACACTTTTATTGGTGATTATCTTTGTACTTGCAGCTGAGGAAGGAATACTTGAACGTCGACAATATGATGCGCCTCAGCAGTCTGTTACTCACTGCTGTTGTCATAGTGCCGGGAGGGACCTGTGAGCTTCACTATCACATACGCAATGTAAGCCAAGATTTTGGCATTACTGAAACAGTGTTAATCGATATAATGATCACGAATAATATTAATAACAATGGATTGTATATACAGCTTCACTTATCAGTTTATTAGTGTTGATGGAAAAATGATCTTGACAGACTTGTTTTACTAAACATGTAAAATCTTCTTTTACAGACTGAACAATGGGAATGTGGGATCATCGCCTTGCTAGTGGGATGGATACACTTCATCAGCAATCTCAATCAGTTACCTGTACTCTCTATTTCAATGCCTATTACTGAAACCTTCCTCAAGCGTTTTTTGCTAGTGGCATCTTATATTACCTTACTTATATTTGTCTTTGCCTTTACTTTCCATATCCAACTAAGAGATCAAGACTCATTCGGTACTGTGTCACAAGCCATGGTGAAGGCTACGGTTTGGATGTTTAGTGATCTAGCTTATGATGACACTTTTCTTAATGAAAAAGACCCTCTTGTCTACCCAGTTTTCACGAACCTTCTCTTTTTGTTGTTTGTTACTACTATCAGTGTTTTTATTGCTAATTTGTTCATCACTCGGTCCACTGAGAAACTTGAGAGTTTCAGAGACAAAGCTATCCTTCACCAAGCAGCATCCCGGTGTGAACTGTTTCTGAAACTTGACGTTTGCTTTCCTTTCTTTATTGAATATAGAACAAGAGGACAATATAAAGAAAATCCAATTGAAAAAGGTATACACAGTATTATTACAAAGAAACTTTTGATGCTAGATACTGAACAGGGGACAAAACCCGTCAACTCCTTGGAATTACAGCTGCAAGAGCAAAATAAGCAAATCACTACACTCTTAACTCATCATCAGGAAGAAATAAAGGAGCTTAGACAACAAATAGTGGATCTCAAACACCAAACTACAGACCTTGTAAATTTACTGTCAAGATTAAATCAATCATAATTCAGTTATACTTGGGAGTAAACGCAAAATACACTTCATAAGCCTCAGTCACTTACTGCTTCAAGAAAATTACTTAGTAACAAAAAAAAGTGTGAACATTAATATGGAAAATATTTCCAGGCTGAAATGTATATAGTGAATATAAATGCCTTGTTTAACTTTAGCATACATAATATAAATGTAAACTAATTTTCTGTATGTTAGCTAAGTTGTATACACCACTGTAGTGTAGTTACATTAGATACTAGTGCAACAGAGTGACACTGAACTACAGTGAGCAAGACAATGTTTAGACATTCACGGGACAAACAGCTACCAACAATATATTGAATGTGTTAATTTAGTAACGAAAATGGAACTGCGATAGATAAAGGAGATCCTCTCACATGTGACTCACTGTATTGACTTACAAGCCTATTTATTTCCTTATTTTTCTTAACAAGAAACCATACAAATTTGCACTCTATTTCTAAACAGGAATGTATTTATACTCTTAGAAACTTTAAACGGCTTTGAAGTCCAAAGCGTTTTTGAACCAAAGATCAAATGGGACTTTCCAAGAAAATGAGAGCTGAGAAGAATCGGTTGAGTCCAGTTTCACAAACTTGCCGCTAGTGCGTAAAAACTACATATGATAAGATAAGATTTCGTTCGGATTTTTAACCCCGGAGGGTTAGCCACCCAGGATAACCCAAGAAAGTCAGTGCGTCATCGAGGACTGTCTAACTTTTTCCATTGGGGTCCTCAATCTTGTCCCCCAGGATGCGACCCACACCCAGGTACCTAATTGCTGCTAGGTGAACAGGACAATAGGTGTAAGGAAACGTGTCGAAATGTTTCCACCCGCCGGGAATCGAACCCGGGCCCTCCGTGTGTGAAACGGGAGCTTTAGCCACCAGGCCACCGTTCTTGACATCACTGGGAACCAATAACTCAGGATCGTCATCTTCTGTGTGTATGAAACTCATACTACAATCATATAATATATTTATATTTAGAGAAAATTTTCCTACATGAGGCCAAATCCATTCCGCATGGTTTAGTTATTAAATTATCACTAAATCATTAGTGTCCTCATGTAGAAGAGACTGGAACATAAAGAAGTTAGTCCAGGAGTTATTACACGGAGCAAGAAGTTAGTCCAGGAGTTATTACACGGAGCAAGAAGTTAGTCCAGGAGTTATTACACGGAGCGAGAAGTTAGTCCAGGAGTTATTACACGGAGCAAGAAGTTAGTCCAGGAGTTATTACACGGAGCGAGAAGTTAGTCCAGGAGTTATTACACGGAGCAAGAAGTTAGTCCAGGAGTTATTACACGGAGCGAGAAGTTAGTCCAGGAGTTATTACACGGAGCAAGAAGTTAGTCCAGGAGTTATTACACGGAGCAAGAAGTTAGTCCAGGAGTTATTACACGGAGCAAGAAGTTAGTCCAGGAGTTATTACACGGAGCGAGAAGTTAGTCCAGGAGTTATTACACGGAGCGACATACAAGACGTAGTTTACAGTTACATAATGATACAATGTCATTTTACGATAAGTCTGTATGTTTGTCCAACAATACGTTAGATTGACTGACACCTAAAATTACTGTGAAGCATTCAGGTGTAAGTAACAAAGAATAAGAGAATCGTGTGGTATAAAACTAGAAAAAATTAGTGTAGGCAATTTTTTTTTTTATTATAAACGAAACTACATACAAAATTTGAATATAAACTGTAAATCATACAAAAGTGAACTCCACACCATAACCATCATACATATGTCCTCCTGCGGACGGTTATGCCTTCAAACAATGTCTAAAAACCCTAAAGGTATTCCCTCCATCTTACAACATACAGTATGACCTAAGAATATTACATCATTTCATGTATCAACGAAAGTTTTCTACCTTCAATTAAAATTAAAATTCAAACTCATCCAACTGATGACAGTTGCCATTGTTATCAATGACCAGATCCTCTCATGCATATGTCATTTCGTATTTCTCTTACTATACAAACAATACAAGATATTCCTTAAATAGTTGCTTCAACCTGTATATATATTCCTACTATACCATGGAAAAAACCCTCTGATAAGATGACCACTTCCCATATTATATATCCTCTGACATTTTTAACAATATGTATGAAATGGACAACCATGGTTAACCTTATGAACTTAAAAAACTCCAGTTATAATTATCCCCCAAAAACCTTTCTCTTCCTAACAACACACAATCTCCCCCTTTTAACCCCCCCATGTTACCCCCCATGTTACCCCCCCCATGTTACCCCCCCATGTTACCCCCCCCATGTTAGGTTCTAAATTCACTGTGTATGTTACATATTACTAACTAAAACCAGTGAGTTCCTTATATCTCACAATAACATTATATGCACATGCTAAAAAGGTCGCCTTACACAGAAGGCTTCCTTTTAAAAATTGGTAACATACATCCCTATACTCTTACATATATATACATTTGCGTATATACTAGATCACACATACCCACACCGACTCATATACACACATTAACACAACAATAGATAAGACTTTTACAACCTTATATTTTAATCCTTTATTAGGAAAAAAAGCAAGGCAATTGAATAATTTTGATAAAAACATGATTACTCTGTATCCTTTATACCAAAATGTTAACAATGCATTGATTGTTCCCTCTTGTAGTTGTCTCACTTACAAAGATCATTTACCTTATTAAAACTATGATCATCAATGACCTATTGTCTTTCAACACATGGCTAAACTGAAACATTCACACACAAGAAAACTTTCCAATTACACCACATCTGACATGTCATTCCCTCGCATACAACTCTCATGACAATCCTACCACATTTACATATCCTTCATTATGGTCATATTCGCGCTATAAAAGGAAAATGGTCCCTTAGTACTTAAGTAGCCAAATTACTGAGTCCCTTTACCGTTATATTTCTATATGCCTCCGGGAACGCAGTTGCCCACCTTTTACCATAAATGAGTTTATTTCTACAGACTGTGCGATAAATTCCTGCTGCAATTGCTCTTACCCTAATCCCCCCACCTTTTTCCTTCAAGCCCCAGGAATAAAACAAGAAATCTGTCACAATGTACAGGATGGCTCTCTTTACGACCTCAGACACCCCCCTTACCTCTAAAGTTAAGGCACGCAGGAGCTCTACATTGCCCCCACCCATTAACCTGAAGACTCTGGCCAGCCACAACCGTACCTGCCCCAACTCCCTGCAAAAATATACGGCATGAAAGGCTGTTTCCGATTCCTCACAATGTTCGCATTTCGCCTCCTTTACCAAACCCATCACACACAAAGCCTGCTTTGATGCTAGAATTCCCATTACAAACCTATAAACTAAACTCCCTTACCCTCGGCATTAATCTAAGTTTCTGGAAATCATGCCAAATCGTACCCCAATCATACAAAGGGTATACCGCCACCCCTTGCATGACTTCTTGTTTCCTACTCATCTCTACCAACCTTCCCACCTTGAGCTTTTTTACCTCACCTATTACTAACATAACCCTTAGCATATTTTCACATTCCAGTAAGTCCTTTCCTCCCCACCATCGTCGTACATCCCCCATCACCCTACAAACCCTCACCTCTTTTACCCCTCCCTCCCTTACGTACTTCTGTTTAACATACATGGCCTTTACCCTCGGCCCTAGCATCAAAAGCCCTACTCCCCCTCTGCGCACATTCGTCATAACCACCTCTTTACTTAGCCATGCTCGTCCAACACCCCATATATAACGAAGCACCCTTCTCTGTATCTCCTTTATCTCCTGTTCCCGTAAAGGATACACCACTGCCACGTTCCACACTTTACTATAAACCAATGAATTTATTATTATTGCCCTTTGCATTAAAGTAACATCCTTCGCTCTTAGGTTCCTAATCCGTTGTACAACTTTCTCTCCCACCAATTCCGAATTCCTCAGTCTAGCCACTTGCTCATCTGCCATATAGATAATCCCACAAATTTTCAGCTGTTCAGTCACATCCCATCCAAACTCCACCCCCATTCTACCCCCCCACCCAATCTCCTGTCTCTAATAATTTCGATTTAGCTCTGTTGACACGCATGCCTGACGCCTCTCCAAAAAACCTCATTACTCTCTCCACCTTTCGCAAACCTTCGACATCATTGATCAGTATTGTTGTGTCATCTACATAACCAACTACCTCTGTGAACCCCGTCCCCTCCTCCTGTAATGTTGTTGCTTCCTCAACCATTCCATAAAACGGGTGTTGCATACATGCAAACAGAATTTGAGACATAGGACACCCCTGTCTCAAACCTTTCTCCATTTTCAACACGCTACCCAACCTACCATTAATTTGCACCTGAATCGTGGCTTCTTCATACAAGGTCTTCACCCATTTTACTACTCCCTCCCCAAAACCCATAAGCCTTAAAGTGTCAACCATGTACTCCCTATTCACACCATCATAAGCATTCTCCCAATCAATGCCCAAAATTCCACCACCCTTACAACAGTGCAAAAATTCCCTAATACGACTATGTCCATCCCTCATACTACGACCCGGAATTCCCAACTGACCCTTATGCACAATTCCACCTATTACCCTCTTCATCCTGTTCCCTAGAATCTTCGCAAAAATCTTATAATCCGTACACATTAAAGATATGGCCCTGTACGTGCTCAGTCTTCTCCCCTCCCTCTTTTTCTTTACAAGCACGACCATACCCGTCCTTTGTGACATTCACAATTTCCCTTCCTTCAGCATACTATTCAATACGGCTGAGTGGTTGAGGGGAGTAGACGTGTGCTGGGGATCTGGACCTACTAATTCGCAGGCCTACCCATTTCTCCCGACTGATAAGTCATCATTAAAACTCCTACTGTTGGAAGACAGCTTCAGTGTTGTGAGAACTCTTATGTGCGAGCTGTGACTAAGGATATACCTAGTGAAACACTGGAAATAGTCTTCCTTTTTGCAAAGGCCCTCACAGGCCTCTGCTTCCCCTCTGCCTTTCATTTGACCTCAGCCTTTCGCCTCTATCAACATACAGTGTAGAGGCGAATTTTGCTAGTCCACTGCTACTCGTGCCTCTCAAAATGCTCACAACTCATTGCTTTACCAACCTGAGGAATAACGACGAGTGTGCAGTCCTACGTGAGTTGGTAACCCAGGTGTCCACACACTGAAAATTCGTCTTTCACTCCAAGACAGGTGTGCTAGAAGTTTTGCAAGTAGGAGTGAGTAACAATCTGTACAAATATTGCAGTGTTTGGTAACTCTTGAGAAGTCTGCCTCAGCCTGTGACCTTGAGCGAGGCACTGCATCATCTGCCTGAGACTTTCGCCCATATTGACTATGTGAATAAAGGCGAATGTGCGTGCTCAGTTACCCCTGCTGTTCTCCTGTACCTACAACTCTCTGCCTTTAAACTCAGCCGTTCGCCTCTATCAACGACGTGCAGTGTAGAGGTGTATTTTGCTGCCCCACTGGTACTCAAATATGTGAGTTCCGCAAGTGCTGCAGATTTGTTGTAACTATTTGCATGAGTGGATTACGCTGACCTAGGACATTGTGCTACCATCAGTACCTACGTAGGCTTAAAATGAGTGAGGAATGTCTGGCCTGCTGGGTGACCTTGAAAATGGCACTCTAAGACCCGCATGCCACTTACACCCATACTGCGTGTGTCTAGTGAGGTGAATGTCCCTTCCTCGACTTTCCTATTCACCGGTATCCCTTAACTTGTCACCATTATCTACACATGGGATAAGGGCGAGTTTAGCTGATCCAGGCCAAACAGCGCTCCAAGCCAGCCAGTGAAGGCCAAGGCTACATCTGTTCTGAATCCCAGAATGCCTTTGTGAACGTTCTACAGTGTTCCGGCCGTACCTTCGGTGTTGTGAGAACTAGTTCTTATGTAGTGAAAATTTGTGTCATTCCAAGACACGTGTGCTAGATGTGTTAAGTGCTGCGGGTTTGGAGTTAACAAGTAGTTCAGGGTTGGTAACTCTCGAGACGACTGTGGGCCCAGTGAATGACCTTGAAAATTGCACTGCGACCTGCAGGCCACTACACCCATATTGCCTGTGTCTAGCGAGGTGAATATCCCTTCCTTGTCCCTTCTCCTTCCTCGATTTGGAACTCAGCCGTTCGCCTCTATTTGCTTGTGGTCTAGAGGCAGTTTTTTTTTTTTTTTGCCAGACCACATGGGTGCTTGAGTGCCCGTGTCCTCTGTGCCGCACTCCACTCATCTTGCGAGTGTCTCCTGTGTGCCTGCCTGCCTGCTGCAAGCAGGTGTCCGGGTGGTTGGCGCGGGCTTGGCGAGCACAGTCAAGCAAGCTTGAGGGCAGCACTAAAAGCTAGCCAGAACAAGCTAAGGCAGCCTGCAGTTATAGCTGTCCTAGGGCCCAGCATGTCTGTGTATACATTCTGCAGTGCTGCTGGCATACCAGTGTTTCCTGTAGTGGCTTGAGAACAATTTGACGAGCATTGCAGTGCTGACATTTTGAGTGGGACATGCCAGAGGTTCACTTATAAACATAGTAAGTTTGTGGTGATTGGCTTGTACACAGTGAACATTCATCTGTCATACGTGTGCTAGAAGTGTTAAGTGCTGCTTTCCCCAACAGTTAATTGTCATTTGTAAGCCTGTATTAAGACTTTAAAAGGCTCAGAGTGTACTTCAGTGTAATGACTCCTTACATTTGATAAATCAGTGTAATACATGCTCTGCTCAGTGTAACTGAACTATTAAATACGGTTACATAATTAAGTTGCTTGTCCTAGTGTCATTGCTGTGTTTTCTAATACATTTTCTCGTTCAGACTGAAACTTTACTGCTAAATTCCCAGTAATATTTCAAATTGCAGTGTTCATCTGTGGTGTGAGTGTGTAACTTATGCTTTGTATTTTTACTGTGAACAAGCTTACTCCTGCATAATGTTCAGTTTCATGAATACTTTCTCTCTTGAGTAATTCGGTTACCTTTCAACTGTGTTAAGCAAGAGTCAGCCTGTTAACATCTATGTTCCTTGCCATCTCATCTAGTGGGTCTAGCGCCTAGTTAAAATTGTAATAGTAACAATTTGCAATCATTATACTTCTAGTTATACATTGTGTAAATTGTTTTAGACTATTTGATCAACTGGATTGTAGTGTTTAACTTCTGATACACCAATTTAATGACTGCAGACACGCACTGACACATAATAAACACATTAAAACGCTGGTAACTCCAGAAGCTGGGCCTAGTGTGTGACCTTGAGAAGTTGAGTGTGTTTATTACCACCAGCGGTGTACCACTCTCACCTATATTTACATCAACAAAAGTGTATTCTAAGTGATAAAGTGTACACTTGGTGTACTTGGTAACACTTGTCATACATAGTAACGCGTGTGTAAGTGAGATTGTTTAGGTACTGGTTCATCTATCTACAGCTGCACACTTATGCTTGCATGCATGTATAACATAGTAATGTGTGAGTTACCCAGGATGGATCAAGGAAGTCAACCAGAGTGATTTATCTCATTGTCATTGTAACATTACCTATTTTTTTTTTTTTTTTTTTTTTTTTTTTTTTTTTTTTTTTTTTTTTTTTTAGTAATTTTTTAGTAATTCTGTTTACAATCTATGGTTGGGGTAAGAGGTTGTCTTCAGCGTTCATTGTGATGTCTGCTATATTATTATTTCAGTGAGGTACATTAGGTGGCAGTAGCCTGAACTATCTCAAGTGGAAGTTATCATTTGAACCTCATGTTTAATGTGATGTATGTCAGAATTCTAATTTTATGCTCAATATTACCTACTTTCTCTCTCTCTCTCTCTCTCTCTCTCTCTCTCTCTCTCTCTCTCTCTCTCTCTCTCTCTCTCTGTTCATCTTTGTAATTTGTGATATGGTGTAAGACCTCGCCTGTACCATCCATTATATCATTATATGTACCATATTATTAACACACATACAAGAGGTCTCTGAGTGTGTTTTTGGTGGGGTGTGTGTCGTATTGAGTGGTGGTGGTCTGGGTTGAGTATGGTTGGAGGTGTTCATTGAACTTGAGCACTTGTGTCTTGTGATCTATTTTGGACTTCTGACTTTGTAGTGAATATTTGCTCTTGCATAAGCTATAAGGGAAAGATAAGCGAGGAATTCTTGTATTGTGAGTCTTACACCAGATATCATCACTGGCAAACATGGCAACTGTCATAGAGGAACCTATTTCTGCAGGTGATGGAAATGATGATAGCTTCCAGACCTTTAAAAGTAAACAAAAGAGAAAAAGTGAGAAAGGGCTAGAGCGTCGACGTAGTCAGACTCACTTGACTCGTACACAATGTGAAACTAAACGTCCTTGGTGCACAGAGGCTGCAAGAAGTCTTTCTTCAAAGGAAGAATGTGTTAAGCTGAACTTCCCTGACAACACCCCGCTGCCTGCTAAGTGTGCATGGCTAATGGAAGCTGTAAACAAGCATCCTAACTCAAGGATCCAATTTAGGAAAAACACACACAACTTTGTGTTTGTGGAACAGAATAGAGAGCTGATCAATGATCTACTTAGTACACCTTATGGGGATATTAAGCTGCTCCGACCTCAATCAGACACTCACCACTTTAAAAAATGGGTCAGTATCATAATCTTTGGATACCCTCTCTGCATGGACCCATCCCATCTGACTCTAAGTGAGCATATCATCAAGCCTAAAAGACTTAAAGGAAAATCCCAAATTATTGCCAGTTGGGTGGGTCCTGTGCCCCTCCCCCGGAATATCTGGGTGCATGGTTTACGTTTCCTAAACATCGAAGTGTACCTACCCCCTAAACGTAGGTGTTACAAATGCCAGCACTATGGCCATGTTGCAGTAGACTGTGGAATACTACATTCTTGGTGTGGTAAGTGTGCTGGGAAACATTCCACTAGAGAATGCACAGTAGGCCCTGACAGCCAAAAATTTAAGTGTATTAACTGTAAAGAAGTTGGGGTTACAGTTTCCCACAAGGACTGCAGTCAGAACCCAAACAACCTTCGAGGTAAACCTGATAACAGTCCTTTAATGGTAACTGAGGATGGGGCCATCCAGTCTACCACAGCCAGATCTGAGACTGAACCTCTGCAAAGTGTGCAAGAACCCCACCTCACTGCAAACAATTCTGGTGATACCAGAATGCCATCACACACACCAGCTGTGGAGGAGCTAGCCATCCCTGCTAGCACATCTGGAACTACTGGTCTGCCACTACAGATACCTATGGCTACACCTGAATATGGGGATGAGTTTGTCATTTCTCAAAATACACACAACTACAACAGTCAGACGGACACCACACAGGTAACCTCCCTGGAAATTGGAGATGAGTCAGATGCACAGGACCTACCTGCAATGAATGATGAAACAGAGAACACTAATGTAACCATGGTACCCGTTAAGGTGATAGGTGTTAAAGAAAGCACTAACTCAGAAGTGCCATCCTCCGGAGAGGCATTGGATCCGCCTGACCTTCCTCATATTATAACAAATTTCCAGAAAAAAAATTGAGCATCTTGAACAGATCCTGACAAGTTTAATAAATATATGTAATCAGGGTGATGCTCTTGAGCATGGTGATGATGTCAAAAGTGCAGCAATCTCCGTTCAGCTTCCAGCAATTTGTGAGAAAGAAGCCCATAACTCTTGCCTTCAAAACTTGCCTCATAACTGGCTGCCAAAATGCCGAAAAATGCTTAAAAATAAAGGTTCTGAAGATAAAGACGTACAAACTATGCTATTTGCTCTTAAGTGTCTGCACACTGCAGTCAAAGCATAATAGTTTTACCATCTTATGAGCAAGAGATTGTAATAACTCACTACAATGGATACATTACAAATCTTTTCATGGAACATTGCTTCCATCAGGAAGCGGTTGCCTGACTTACATCATATTAGTGCAACCAAGAATATTGATGTCATCTGTTTGCAGGAATGTAGATTGAAAGATGGAGCACCTCCACCAAACTTGCCTGGATATGCAGCTTATAACCTAAGGTCAACCAACTGTTGTGTGATGTATGTCAGAAAGAACTTGCCACATTCACTCCTTTCCTTGCAGAGTCGAGTTAACATGCAGTATCATGGTGTCAAAGTATATGCAGGCGATTTTTCCATAAACATTTTTAATCTCTATGCCCCAGCGAACCAGCTTCGACCTGATGCTTTACCAGATCGCATCAATAGTGAACCTACCATCATTCTTGGAGATTTTAATGCCAGACATAAGAATATTGGTGGGTCTATTATAAACACCAATGGAACTAAACTAGTGAGATTGCTGAATGAGCATGATAATGTTCGAATTATGGGCACTACTGAGCCTACTCACATATATGGTGGCATACTAGATCTGTGTCTTGGATTTAATACATCATATACGATGCATGACTCTGTCATAGTTGATGATCTTCTATCTGATCACTTCCCAAGACTAACAACTGTCAATCTTGATCACATCTCCAGCAATCAAGGAGCTAAATACAGAAGGAGGAAACTTATTCTCAAACCAGAACACAGAGACAACTTTATTAACCACTTGGATCAATGGTATAAGAATTACGAGCCCACTGGCACACAAAAATTTAATGATGATTTAATTACCAGTATTGAGAGTGTTCTCACAGATCAAGTGGGCAGGAATAGGAAACAAAGACCCTCCACTATAAATAACAATAAAAACCAATGTAAATACTATAATGATCCACAGCTGCGCAATCTAACACATGCAGCTAGGAGGATTGGTAAAGCATACCGTGAATGTAGAACCCCAGACCTGCTCAGAACGTTCCAAGCTGCACTAACAAATGCAAGGAATAGAAAGGAAGAACTTAGGCAACAGGAATGGGAACAGTTTGTTAGTGGATTAAATATGTCCACCCCTTTGAGTTTGGCTTGGAAAGGTATAAATAAAATAACCAGGAAAAAGACTGGCAATGTTGCTCATCCCTTTCCTCTTGAAAAAGCAAATGACCTCATAAATGACTGGTCCAAAACATCCAGGCATGAAAGCCTTCCATCTCATATTAGAAAAAATTTAGAGAGTACTTCTGAAGAAATGTTGAAACTGATTAATTTTATGAGCCAAAATATTGATGAGAGTGATTGCCTCTTTACCGAGTATGAATTAGATAATGCATTAACCAAAGGTCGATCAACTGCTCCTGGAGAGGATGGTATAACCTATGATATTCTCAGAACTCTAAGGCACGTGCCTGATAACCCTTTGTTGGCACTGTATAATCTCAGTTACATTGAGGGCGTTCTTCCTACTTCCTGGACCAATAGTCTCATCGTGCCTATCCCTAAGCCCCAACAGCCTGATCCATTTAGGCCGATCTCCTTAACTAGTTGTCTTTGCAAAACTTTTGAAAGAATGATGCTTAACAGATTGTACTACAGAATCAGACATCAACCCTTTCCCTACCTCTATGGGTTCATGAAAGGTAAAAGTGTGCAGAACTGTATTTCCACCTTTCTCACTGCACACACCTCTACTAGTTTTACCACTTTTCTTGATCTAAAATCTGCATTTGATATTGCAAACAGAACCGTTATACTACATGAACTAGCCAAAATGAATATTGGTGGTAGCTTACTCTGCTGGATAATAGGATACCTGTCAAATAGAGTATCCTCTGTCCTTTACCAAGGCTTCAGAAGTGATTCTAAAGAAATGTCTTTAGGTACACCGCAGGGAGGAGTTCTTAGTCCCATGCTATTTAATATTCTGATTAATGCTCTCCTAAATGCTCTACCTGCCTCACCTAAACATATAGCTATAAGCTATGCTGATGATATCATGATCCATACAACAGGGCATAAGAAGATGAATACCATTCTTAATGAAGTTCAAGCAATTTGTAATCGACTAGGCCTCATAATATCTTCCTCTAAAATAAAGATATTAACAAGCAAACGACATCCCCCACCCATCTATTTGCAGGGTGAAATCATTAGCTACGTTAAAACGTACAGATATCTTGGTGTAGATGTACCCTTTAACAAATCCACTATACCACAACTAAACAAGAAATGTAAAGCTAGGCTAAATGCTCTCAAAGCTGTTGCTGGCTACAATCCCAACTATGGTGCTAATGTGAGAATCGTGAGAATGATGTACATAGCCTATGTTAGGTCCTTAATTGATTATGCTGCTCCCATGTTGATATTAGCTAGAGAAAGTTCCCTCCGACCCTTGGAGTTAATGCAAAATGAAGCTCTCAGGACTATTCTTGGCTGTCCCAGATCTACAAAAGTTCTTAACATGAGGAAGGAGCTTGGTATTTCTAGTATCAGTGATAGGATTGTTGAAATTAACACTGTACTCGGTATTAGAATGTTGAGAAACGAACCAGACACTGTCACAGTGAATCTTACCAAGTGTCTAGAGGTAAATACACACAGATCTAAATGGATTGTGAAAACGTGCAATTGCATTAAGTTTTATAACCTGCATGAACTGTATCACTGTAGGCAACAAGAGCATTTCACCCCTCTATGGACGATGTGTTCATTTAATATCACATACCTACAAGTCCCTCCCAAGAAGCTCATTGCTAGTAATCCCTTCCTTAAATCTCTTGTTAGAGCAACTGCTCAAGAAGAATTTTTTCGCCTAGCTGGTAGTAATAAGTTATCACAAGTTATATACACTGATGGATCTAAACAGGAGTCTTCTGGCAGGGCTGCATCTGCTCTTGTTGCCACCTCCCTAGTTAAGAACGATAATAAATTTGTTGAGTTAGGCATAAGAATTAACAACTGGGCGTCTACACTGCAAACTGAATTGTTTGCAATCCTAATGGCGCTAAAGCTAACCTATGACACTGAGCTTGACTCTATCATCATTACTGATTCTATGTCATCATTGAAGGCTCTTGGCTCATATAATGACTCCAACAACATTCTCATTGGGGAAGCCAGGTATAGATACTCAAAAATTAGGGACAAAGGAATTAATGTACAATTGCTGTGGATCCCATCACACATTGGATTACTCCTTCATGATGTTAGCCAAGAAGAGTATCCAGAAGGAGAACGTAGAATATAACTTTGGTATAACTGTGTCTAGCATTAGGAATAATATTAGGAGAGAAGTAAATAATGAAGATGATTGTTATAGGAATGCAGTTAGAAGCCTGAGTAGATCTATAACCCACTATGATAACATGAACGTAGATAAGTATGTTTATGGAGCAACTTGCAATGTGAACAGACTGACTGATGTTGTAGTGGCCAGGCTTAGGCTTGGTTACAAGTACTTCTGGCAGTTTGGGAGACACACAGATGATGATCAAACTAAATGTAAATTATGTGATCAGGCATATGGTCACTCTCTTGAACACTATGTGCTTAATTGTCCACTTATTGAGGAATACAGAGACAGACAGTATAATAACCTATGTGACATGTCAAGATATCTTATTAATGAAAATAAGATACCAGATATACTAAGCAAATTTCCTAAATTTGCTTGTAACAGATAAGTGAACTATAGATATGTAGATATAAATCCATATGTATTCCTGTTAACCCTTTGGGGCCTAGTTCCTAGGCCTTTTGTGTATCCACATGCTCTCGCGCTACCGTCCACAGGATGGATATGGGGTGCACAATAAACTAGCCACTTCGGTGGCAAAATCTAATCTATTCAATACCTGAACCAAACAAACATTTATGGTTTCCCAATGCACTCTATAAAAATCATTGGAAAGCCCATCAATTTCCGATGCTTTCCCCTTACTTAAATTGAACACCGCCTCTTTCACTTCTTCCATACTTATTATTCCATCCAGTCCCCCTCTGTCCTCCTCACCTTTCCTCAAGGCCTTCACCCCTCCTCTTTCTTTATTAACTATCCCCACGTTACCCTTTTCCCATTTCCTTTTAAACCAATAGTCCGCATAATTACTTATCCCCTCAGTTGTCACCAACATTTACCCCTTAGTATAACCTTCTAAATCGTCACTAACCTCTAAAAGCATTATAGTGGACTCATGTTGTCTAACACGAAAACTTCTTAACACACTACCCGACAGTTTATCTCCCCATAGCACGGCATCCATACCTGCCCTTACCCTTAATTCATCAAATCTTTCATTATGTATTTCTCTTAGTCTCTCTCTTAGCCCTGATATTTCTTCAAAAGACTTCCCCTCCTCTCTCACATAACACTCATTGAGCTGCTGTTCCAAATAATTCTGTAAACCATACCTCCACCTCGCCTCCTCCCTTCCTTTATATTTATAAAACCCCGCGATACCAGGTTTAGCCCTATTTTCCCACCAATCCAAAATACTCCCTACCCCATCCCTTGACCTCCACAATTGTCTCCACCAGTCTCTAAACTCTTCATTCACCATCTCACTCCTCACCAACCTCGCATTTAACTTCCAGAAACTTGAATATATTTTTACCACTCCCTCCCAATCCAGCTCTACCAAAACTGCCCTATGATCCGAAAACCCTACATCCACTGTTTTTACCCCTCCTACACTAACTGCTCCCGTTATATAAATCCTATCTAACCTCGCTGAATAATCTCTCCTAACAAAAGTGAAATCCACTCTCCAAGCCCCACTCCCCTCACCCCTGCATCCTGTAAAACACTGCGTAACGACCGTAACACACAACCCGCCCCCCTTGGCTCCACGTCCCCCCCTTATAACACAGTTCCAGTCCCCCCCAATCACAGTGACTAGAGGTAAACCCCTTAAAAAATACACCAAAACGTCTCTCACAAAATCCTCTTTTACTTTGATTATATTCTCCGCTGGCATATAAACCCCAATGAAACATACTCGAGATGCTCCCCACTCACCATCCACCCTCACTACCCTCCCCCCCCCTTCTTCCCACTTTATAATAGGTAAGGGACTATTTTCCTTCACAGCCACTGCCACTCCCCCTTTTAACCTAACTGACCCACTTACATACAATTTATAACCTTTTAATGCCAAAGCACAGCCTATCTTATAATTATGTTCTTGTATAAAGCATACATCCACATTATATCTCCTCAAAAACCATTCCATCCATACTCGTTTCACTTCATTCCTCAATCCATTTACATTTACAGTTACTACCTTGAATTATTTTAAAAGTGGTGGTTTACCCTTTCTTCTTGGCACACACCCTCCTATACCGTCCTGCTGTATTGCGTCTTTCTTGACAGCTTACTTATTCACCCCCCCCTATCCCTTCGTTATCCCTAGAACCATTAAACCCTTCATTACCCATTCCCTCTTTCCCCTTATGACAAACATCCTTTCTCCAAGATTTTACTCCTGTTCTTTGTCCTGGAGTAAGAACATCGTCCATCTCAGACGCTCCTGCAGTTCTCTTACGAGAACTCCCCTCCCCACACACCTCGTCACCTGTCTTTTCCGCCCTATGGACCTCTGCCATTACGTTGTGCACATTAACATTGTAATAAAGTTGGTAGAATTACCGACAATATGTAAAGTAAAAGGACACAAGTGCAACTAATGTGACATTTTATTGTGGCAACGTTTCGCTCTCCAGGAGCTTTATAAAGCTCCCAGAGAGCGAAACGTTGCCACAATAAAATGTCACATTAGTTGCACTTGTGTCCTTTTACTTTACACATTAACATTAGTGCACACAGTATTCCTAACCTCCTGATCTTGCTGCACTGTCTCCTGCACCATGTTACACCCTTCATCCTCCTGTCTCTCCTCAACGTCATGCAAAAAGGAACTTAGTACTTCCTCCAGCAAGCCATCCTGTTGGCCCGTACCCTCCTCATCAGACGTCGATGTCGTCTGTCCCTTATCAACTGTTAGTGTTACACTTTCCTCCATAGCCGCCTCAGCCCTATCCACTTCACTCCATCGGCAAGGATTCTTGTTTGGCCTTACTCCTTCCTCCGCCGCCCCCATAGCATTCCTTTGATGTAAGATCACTGGTACCTGTTCCCTCCGTCCAGCTTTTTTATAGCATTGGGCCGCCATATGTTCAAAAGAACCACATAATCTGCAAGTCTTCCGCTGCCCTGAGTAGTACACGTAGACCTGCGTTCGGAAGACCTCCGTAAATACGTATGATGGTATTGGCTGCCTCAACGTCATTTTCAGCGTAAATGATCCTTCAGGTAGCCCCTCAGAAGGACCATTTTGCCACACCCCCATCTCAGCTGAGTGAATTTTTCCATAGCTGCTAAACACCGCCATCACATCATGCTCTGTCGCCTCAAAAGGCACGTTTCGTACTTTCACCCACGTCACATAGCTGGACACATCATGTAAGCAAACTTCCACCACAGTGTTCACTGCAAGCCTCTTCCCTTGATATTTGTTGACTATGCTCGCGTAGAATCCTGCGTCTTTAAACTTGATGAAAATTCTCGACACACTATTTACTGCTACTCTATATAATTCTTCGGTCGGTATTCCATATACCTCACTGATGATGGCAGGCAGTAACACCTGCATTGTTGTTCCTGTAAGCGTTCCACGCACCAATTCCACACAAACAGTGCTCACCCGGCGTCCAATGCGATCTGCCATGTTGTATGCACAAAACAGGAAAACTGCGCAGTAAACCAGTTGAATCAGGAGCCACTGCGCAGCCTGTCCGCACGGCCCAAGAGCGATGAGGACAATGAGTGTAGGCAAATTAGTATACACTGTGAGTGTGGTAACTACCAGTCATGATCGAGTACCTCAGGAGAGGCTACAGAAAAGCAACCATAATAACTCTCGTAAAACATGGATGAAAGGCTAAGTATCTACTTAAATAAGTAACTTTAAATAAAAAGGAGCTCTTTGTAATGTTTAATTAGATTCACCGTACTTAGCTGTTCCTAGGTGGGCGATGGAGACGAATATACAAAAAATGTGTTTTAAAGTTGGTTAAGTGTGTTTAAAAGCATCGACAGGGTAAATGTAACTTGTTTTCTACTATTCAAAAATACTTTAAACCTTAAAACAGCGATTAAGGAAAACACTCAGTTTATATACACTTAAAGATGTGCATCTCTCGATGTGTATATTCTCATGGGTTTGTTCTATGGTTGGCTAAATGGGTTTAAAACCGGTCTAATACACAAGGGTCATTAAGATTGCATGTACCCAGTTCACCATTAATCAAGAAAATAATGATTAAAGCATATTCTACAGTAGATTAATGGTTTTCAAAGTTACCGACTACTTAGGAGAATGAAGCTTATGATGTTTCTGTCCAACTTAGACCAATAACTTTTGACTAGTTGAAAGTTGCAGTTGGACTCTGTCTAGACTAAGTGTGTGTGGTTGATTAGCTAATTATCCAGTCGGATTAGTTGAATCGAATCGAAGAACCTGCCTTCTCATCCCTGGATAACACAGGATTTCTTACCTCTGTCTAGACAAGTGCAGTTTGTATGTAACTTACCAGGTGGTTTTATTTCCGGCCTCCGAAAGATTTCATGGTGTTTGACCTGCTCAACTTGTACAGGTAACTTGTAGTTTTTTTCTTTTATTTAAAACATAGAACAAATACAAGGATGTATAAGAGTATAATAAAATTAAAAACTATACTGGACATTAACAATAACCTCTATTACACAATCCCAGTACAGAAAATAAACACTATAGATAATGGCCATATTACAACCACAACCCACAACATATCCTACAAACCCCTCCTTTTACAATAATTACTATTGCCAGTGTAGCCACAGCTGACACTTCTCTCCCCCCTTAAATATTTACATTCACCGTTCTAAGAAACATACCATTAATTATCCTAATTTAGGGTCATACCCTGACCTCATCAAAACTTAATGAGTATTTACCAATAGTTGGTGGTGCATGAACATCAATAACACAAAAACATAAAATTACAGACTAAAACAGATATAAACATTACATACCTATACACCCATACACCTTTATAAGTAGAAGAATATACACATACAATATACCTTTATAAGTAGAAGAATATACACATACAATATACCTTTATAAGTAGAAGAATATACACATACAGTATATAATATCAATATTAATGTAACAACCATGGATTTCAAGCTCTTATAACAACATTGCATAATGTGAAGTTCACACTTTAAAATGTAAGAAAATACACCACATGCTACATTATCGGTAAAATACTAGGATATGTAAATAAGTATTTAAAAAAAATCCAAGACTATGACATGTTAGCGCTTCCCCCTTGATTATAATAATAATAATATGACATGAATAAGATTATCCAAATGTTTCATCTTGATTTTAGTAAGATAACACCATACCAAACTCCTTACAACATCTAACACACCACATACAAACATAACAAAACTTAACACACATTCCACGAAATTAGACTTTCGCTGTGCCTGCTATCACGTGCCTAACTAGTATTACATACAAATGAATATACAATGAATATTATTTAGGGTACTAATCCTTATTCACACATGAGTACATAATAGGTAATTACTTCAAAAAAAAAAAAAAGATGCAGGAACACGTTACAAAAATTTCAAAACACCTCAATGTTTCAAGGAACATAGTGAAAGGAAAACCCTCTCAAGAAAAGTTAAAATTCACTTGCAAGACCAGTACAAGCGGGACATAATTCGCTACCAAAGAAAAAAATCATGTTACAGACTTTATATGTTATATATTTATAAATGTTATATATTTAAACTATCATTTATACCTTCCCCAACAAGGGAACTAAACAAAATAGATCTTTCACACCATCACATCCAGTTCCACACATGTACCTCCAGTCACACCCATCCACCCATCACTTCACACTCGAGGAGGTCAGCCCGTTGAATACCCCTGACTCCCCCCCCCCCTTTTACCAACATGCTCACCCCTGCAGTTAAAACCCCGTTATAACGCCCTTAAATTCCCTATTGTTAGTCCTCTATAACCTTCGGAAAAACCTCATCCCACCTTTTCCCATATATGTCTCTATTGGGACACAAAGTTCGATAAAACGTCGCCGCCAAAATCCTTCTCAGCACTTCCCCATCCTCCTTTCCCCTCATACCCCACAAAACATATATGTAGTCCACGATTATATATGCTAAACCCCTTGCCACACCCTCATCCACCCCCACTCATATCAAGAACATAAGAACATAAGAAAGAAGGAACACTGCAACAGGCCTACTGACCCATGCGGAGCAGGTCCATGTCCGCCCACCGGATTAGACCAATGACCCACCCCCCGGATTATCCCAATGACCCACCCAGTCTGGTCATCCCCACTCAAGGATGGAGCACTGTTCCAGACCCAGCAGCGCAAGCTAGTCAGGTCCAACTCACATCCACCCACACCCACTCATGTATTTATCTAACCTATTTTTAAAACTACACAACGTTTTAGCCTCAATAACTGTACTCAGGAGCTTGTTCCACTCATCCACAACTCTATTACCAAACCAGTACTTTCCTATATCCTTCCTGAATCTGAATTTTTTCCAACTTGAAACCATTGCTGCGAGTCCTGTCTTGGCTGGAAATTTTCAGCACACTATTTACATCCCCTTTATTTATTCCTGTTTTCCATTTATACACCTCGATCATATCATCACTAATTCTACACCTTTCGAGAGAGTGCAGATTCAGGGCCTTCAGTCTATCCTCATAGGGAAGATTTCAGAGACATGGGATCATCTTTGTCATCCTCCTTTGCACGTTTTCCAGAGCATTTATATCCATTCTGTAATACGGTGACCAGAACTGAGCAGCATAGTCTAAATGAGGCCTAACCAAGGTTATATAGAGTTGAAGAACAACCTGAGGACTTCTATTATTTATACTTCTAGATATGAAGCCAAGAATTCTGTTACCTTTATTGCAAACACTAATGTACTGTTGTCTTGGTTTTAGGTTACTGCTAACCAGAACTCCTAAATCCTTTTCGCAATCAGTAGAATTAAGATCTACATTATTTAATTAATATGTGGCATGGTTATTTAACTGTCCAACATTTAGAACTTTGCATTTGTCAACATTAAACTGCATCTGCCACTTCTCCGACCACTGCGTCAGTCTATTCAAATCATCCTGGAGTGCTCTAATGTCCTCATTAGAATGAATTGGACGGCCTATTTAGGTGTCTTCAGGAAATTTGCTTATGTCGCTATTTATTCCCTCATCTATGTCGTTTATGTAAATTGTGAACAACAACGGGCCCAATATTGACCCCTGAGGAACACCGCTTGTGACGTGCCCCCATTCTGATTTCTCCCCATTTAAGCAAACTCTCTGCTGTCTATTTGTCAG
The DNA here is from genome assembly GCF_038502225.1 of Cherax quadricarinatus. NCBI lineage: Eukaryota > Metazoa > Arthropoda > Malacostraca > Decapoda > Parastacidae > Cherax > Cherax quadricarinatus. The sequence continues at coordinate 20,156,100 of NC_091349.1, forward strand.
CCATGCCTCTACCCAGGAAAAAATTTCTCCTCCTATTCCGTGAGCCCTAAGTTTCCTCAATAGCCTCTGGTGTGGAACTCTATCGAAAGCCTTACTGAAGTCCATATACACAATATCATATTCATTACCATGATCTACCTCCTCAAACACCTTAGTGAAAAAAGTTAGTAAATTCGTAAGACAGGAACGCCCCTTCGTAAAACCGTGTTGAGAATCATTAATCAATCTGTGCCTGTCATGATGGCTACGAATTGCTTCGGCGATTATTGATTCCATAAATTTTCCCACTGTGGAGGTAAGGCTTAATGGTCTATAGTTCGAAACCAAGGACTTGTCACCTGCCTTATTTTTTATTATCACACTGGCCGATTCCCACCAAGGCAGGGTGGCCCGAAAAAGAAAAACTTTCACCATCATTCACTCCATCACTGCCTTGCCAGAAGGGTGCTTTACACTACAGTTTTTAAGCTGCAACATTAACACCTCTCCTTCAGAGTGCAGGCACTGTACTTCCCATCCCCAGGACTCAAGTCCGGCCTGCCGGTTTCCCTGAACCCCTTCATAAATGTTACTTTGCTCACACTCCAACAGCACGTCAAGTATTAAAAACCATTTGTCTCCATTCACTCCTATCAAACACGCTCACGCATGCCTGCTGGAAGTCCAAGCCCCTCGCACACAAAACCTCCTTTACCCCCTCCCTCTAACATTTCCTAGGCCGAACCCTACCCCTATCGTAGGGGTTCTTAAAAGGAGATATCGAGGGTTGAAGGTAGACACACTTGTTGGATGGTAACGATATATTGTCAGACTATGGTAATGGGAGATGGAGCCCAGCCTCTGCCTTGTCCTAGCCTATGTCAAACGCCGACTGAGGCCGAGGTAGCTAGCTCGCCTCACACTCAAGCTGTATCCCGTGACGTCACACAAACAGTCACAGGCCTAAAAGGGATCTTCTATATAAAGCACATGGATGATACTATGATATGCTATACAACACAGGGATCAGCAACTATGCTGACAGCTCGGTCATGTTACGTATGTCGTCTCGACATACACTTCTATCTTATAGGCTGAACAGGGAGGTGGTTCTGGGCTGATTCTATACAATAACAAATTCATATATAACTTAGAACTAATGGATGGTATCATAATGGATGTTAACAAAATGAGTTTTATGTAATGGGTGTTAACGTAATCACTTTTAACGTAATGAGTTTTAATGTAATGGATTACAAACTATAAGTACAAATCATTGTACAATATGGATGGAATTGATCGATCGATCTGTATTCATGCACTCTATGAATTCTGAGGAAGAATAAATATATATATACAAGGTGAAATTAACAGCAAAGGCATCTGAAGCGCACTCAGACCATTACTGTCAAATTCTCAGAATACAGAGGGAACGTGAATACGAAAAAAAAAAATTCTGAAAAACTAATCAGTTAATAACAAACAGTTGACAATTTACTTCATCTCGGACATCTAGTTATACAGACTATGTACATTTAAACCCAATTCTGCGAGGGTGAGGTTTACATATGCAGAATGGTTATCATCTCTGGGAGGATCGAATTCCTCTGCAATGGCTAACGCATGCCTTGACATCATGCCTTGAAATCATCAGGGTTGTAACTAGGTTTCGGAGTGGAATATAACAACTCATAGGGTAAACGCTTGTCTACACCATACAATGCATAATGTGGAGTATCACCTATGGAAGCATTGTAAGCAGAATTTATGGCACATTGAACATCTGGTATGACTTCATCCCAAGTTTCACTATTGGGGTTGATAGTGGCTCTCAGGACATCAAGTACTTTCTTATTGGTTCGTTCGGCTAACCCATTGCTGGCAGGATGATGAGGAACAATGGTGGATTTAGAGATCTTGTACAAAGTACACAAATTTTCAAGAATCTCATTACAGAATTCACTTCCATTATCTGTTACTAAGGACTTAGGGGTGGTATGCCTGCAGATAATGCGTTCTTTAAACGCTTTAGCTACTGTCTCTGCAGTCTTATCTGCAATAGGAACTAACTCACAATATCTGGTGAAATGGTCTACCATAACACACAGATGTTTGTTGCCTTGGAGGGAACACTTAAAATTGGTTAATAAGTCAAGGGCAATTCTTTCCCACGGTTCGCTAGTGGTTGGGTACACTTGGATTGGATTAGGCCCATTGACATTTCCTTTATGATGCATACAAACACTACATTTCTTAACATACTCTGAAATGTCAGTTGCCATATGTGGCCAAAAGTATTTCATTCTGGCTTGTTTCACAGAACAATCCATACCAGGGTGTGCAACACCTGGTGCATCGTGAACTAGCTGTAGAGCTACGTTCACTAGTGACTGTGGAATTACTAACTGGTAAACTCGTCTACTTGGAGTACCCATCTCGGCTGTTCGATACAGTAATTCTTGGCTCATTACAAAGTCACTAATGGGTGCTGGTGGCTTCACAGTCAGAATAAGATCTTCCTGGAGCAGGAATCGAATCACACCAGACCACATGGGATCTGTTCTTTGGACATTTTTGACATCCTCGACAGTAAATGGAGGATCTGCAGTAACTACATTAACATGTTGCAATAAAGCATCTGCGACTACATTTGACTTGCCATCAGTCTTCCGAGCTAGTACGGCACCTATGCCAATTGAACTAGCATCAGTTGTCAGATAGAAGGGCTTAGAAAAATTTGGGAATTTCAAAATTGGAGCAGATGTTAGCTTTTCTTTTAGTGTCTGAAATGCTCTATCTTGACGGAAGGTCCAAACGAAAGGAGCATCTTTCTTAAGCAATTCAGTTAGCGGAGCTGCTATTGGAGAAAAATTTGCAATGAAAGATCTGTAGAAACCTGCTAGACCCACAAAGGATCTTACAGCATCAGCAGTTTTGGGAGTTGGAAAATTTAGTACTGCCGTTACTTTACTTTGATCAGTCGTAACCCCTCTAGGAGTGACTACATGACCCAGAAACTTAATTTCTGATCTGAAAAATTGACATTTCGACAGTTTGATCTTTAAATTGGCTTCTTCAAGCTTACCAAGTACTACATCAAGTCTTTTCAGGTGTGTATCCACATCTTCGGACATGACGATTACCTCGTCTAAGTACACCATAAATGCTTTACCTATAAGACCTCTAAAGATATTGGTCATAAGTCTAGAGAACATGATAGGAGAAGATCGTAATCCAAAAGCCATTCATAGGAAGTGATAATGACCTGTGGGAGAGGAGAATGCAGTTAACTCTTGGCTGTCCTCGTGAAGAGGGACTTGCCAAAATCCATGTAACAAGTCCAGGGTCGAGAAGACTTTGTTATCTCCGATATTGCGTAAAAGATCACCTAGTACAGGAAGTGGGAAGCGATCTGGAATGGTTTTCGCATTTAACTTCCTAAAGTCAATCACCGGGCGCCAACTGCCGTCCTTCTGAGGCACTAAGATCAAGGGCACATTCCAGGGTGAATTGCTATGTGCAATAACTCCATCATTGAGCATCTGATTGATCAGTTCTTCTGCGACAGCAACTTGGGAATGAGGCATTCTGTATGCAGGTATATAGATAGGCCTAGTATCAGGTTCAAGTGGAATACGATGAGACAATAAGTTCGTTATACCCGTCTTTTCACCTGGTAGGGCAATGGCTTTATGACGTTTGTTCGACAGAGGCAACAAATGCTTGACTTCGTCTTGGAAGTCAGTGGGAGCTAAGTCTTTCTTCTCAACTGGTGGAATGGATTGATCCAGTGGAATGGATGAGGTCTCCCCTGTTGAAATAGCACCGACCCACTGGTCAGGTGACATGTCATCCTGTACTTGAACAGGGTAAGGATAGTGAACTAGGTCAACGAGACTGGTATTTGCTCTGAGACGAACACTGTGACCCGAAGTGTTAGCAAGGAATAAATGGATCTTACTGTCTCTTACAATGTGTAAGGAAGGTTCAACAAATAAACCCTTGACCTTGCAGGAATCACTGTCAACTAGGACGTTATCACCATCTGGAACATTAGGAACAACAACAGACACTCTAGTGAGAGCACTAGCTGCAACTGAGACGTCTTTCTGCAGACGGCATGTGACATCAACAAGAGATGGCATTACTAGTTTCAAGTAATCGTTTTCCGACAAGGCGTCCCCTGTGGAGAAACTACTACTTGGACAAGCAGACATTGCAGGGATAGGCAGAGCACTCAAAGCAGTCTGAGCATCCTCCGACACTTGAGGCAATACACTATCTTGCATATCTGAAGGTGTAGGTGGAGCACAGATGGGAGTGACAGAGTTACCAGTGCCTGACCACTTGGGTACGCTACTGGAGAATGCATTGGCTTGTAAGGACTTAATTCGTACATCATACTCTGCAGCAGTATGACAGATTTCTGATCCAAGCTGGTAACCCCAAAATGGAACGATCAAGTCATCAATTTGGGCATGCCATCGGTATGGGTCGAGCACAATGCGTAAGTCTCACATGGAAGCAAATCCCAGTAGGAGGTCACCAGGGAAAGTAATCTGGTCGACAACAAGAAAAGCAGCAGTAAAGTCTCTGCCTTGGATAGTAAAGGTGAGCGAAGTCTGACCTCGGACTCGCAGAAGGGAACCAGCTACTCCACTAAGGAAGGTTACAGTAGTTGGTTCAACGAGGAGGACACAGCGTAACTGCTTCTCTTTAAACAAGCTAGACCTGATGATATTAACTTGTGCACCAGAGTCCATGAACATATGAATGGGCGCATTATGGACAGAAGCTTGTACTAAAGGACCAATCATTTCATTAGGAGTTATATGGAAACAGAAAGGTGGGTTGTCATCGGAGAAGGCATTTTCTACTTCATCCCCAAATTCCTCTACGTCAGAGACGTGTGAAGCAGCATCAACAGCAGGGTTGTCATTCTCAAGGCTGGCTAAGGCTTCATAGGAATTTTGAACTGGGATGGTGTACTCATTATCACCTACTGTCACAACTGGACGAGTAGACTTGGGTGCTCGGATTCCCCCGAATTGGAAGAATGAGCCTGGTTCTGGTTAGTTTGAGAACCACGACGTCTGTTTCCTCTCCTGGCTCAGCGGTTGGAAAGGCCACGGAAAGATCTAAAGTACTGCAGGTTGTAGAGAGCATTGCACTCAGATGTGTCATGTCCATGAATTCTATGATAAGTACAGTAGGGAAGATCTGACTGGTACTCATCATCAGTACGGCGCCTCTTAGGGTGACTATCAGGACAATTAATTGCAATGTGGCCACGGTAACCACAATTGTAGCAAGTTCTTTGACTGTGGGTACTGTACATACTACGGGTGCTACGGGAATGATGGCTCAACACTAGCTTTGGATGATGGATGCGAGTGATTAAGGTTGGGAGTTTTGGTAGTAGCACAAACTAGAGGAAGTACAGGAGTGGACAAAGTGGTTGGTGTAGACTTACGATAAGGGAAGGTTCCCTCGGGACACAAATTTCGTACATGGATGAGAGCTGTGAGCGGTCCCATAGTAGCATCTTGAGGACTTGAATTGTACACATACATAGATGTCGGTGGCATTAGTTGTTTAATAACTCCGAATGCGGCTAATTTGTCAAACCCTTCAAGGGCTGGTTTATCACTATCTTTAAGGTACTTGGAATTTTGACCTGCTTTAACGAATAAGGACATTAGGTTATTAAGACGAAGAGCAAACTCATCTAATGACTCTTCTGGCCTCGGAGCTGTGCAAACTAATTCTTTGAGAATGACAAACGGATCGGTTTCTCGCACCGGTTCGAGATAGTTGCGAATTAACTGTTCATAATCTTGCCACCTGGTTAGATCTTGAAAGTCCTTCATGCGAATTAAGTTAAACACATGTGAGGCGGCTGGAGAACGGGCTAGACTCTCCTTTCCGATACTGATTAAACATCTCTCAGATGGAAGACCATCAACTGAAGCATTAGTTCTAGCTTGAACAGCGGAAAACCAACCTTCTAGGTTGTCTGGATTACCATTGAACAATAGCATAGCATCATACGGATCACGACTGAAATTACGCAGGCTAGAAGTCTTAGTGTATCTGTCGTTTGATAAGGAGTTACTCGAGTTTTGGGCTGACACATTACTGGTTTGACTAGCAGCATGTGCTGAGGCATTGCTTGAGAAAACTTGAGACATGTTTGCAAAATGTAAAACAAGAATTTAGAGAAACAAAAGAAAACATAACTGAGGAACACACAACACAGTGAACTTAAATGGGAAAAAAAAATGCTTAACGATTCTGCATAAGTAACTAAAAATTGACAGGTTACACAGTAAGCAAAGAAACTTACACAAGAAAAATATTTAACTGAATGAACAACACTTTGAACATCAAGAGAACTTGTACTTTGCTCAAATCTAATTTGCTCAACTTTTACTTTAAATAAAATGAATGGCACAGTGAGTTGTCTTTACTTTCAATGCAATAGGGAAATACACAATAAAATGATAAAATGGACTCAATAAAGCTTGTGCAAAATAAAACAAACTGGGACACAATTCATTGAAATAAAATAAAATGGCACAGAAAGAATAAAATATATGCACAGAACAGAGCATGAAACTGCACTGAAATAAACTGTAGCAATATTGCAAAGAACAATTGCTAATCAAAAAGTATTGCACAACACTGCACAAAATCTCTGCAAGAAATTTTTTAAATGGTAACACAATGTTTGAACAAGAATTATTGCAAAATGAGTCAAAGTGCAATAATAAAAATTATTACACACACAAGAAAAGAAATATATCAATGAATGAACTGATTGAACACTATAACTCTTAACTGCAGCTTAAACAACACTTAACAAGCAAAACAACAGTTTACTCTAAAAGAAGAACTTAAAAATTGCACTAAGAGTGAATTTGTTCAATGAAACATGAAAAATAATAGGTGCTAAAACACAGAACAAAAAAAGTTTGAACACTTACAGTTATGCAGAACACAACACATCATCATAAACACAATACTAGAATTTTCTTGCAATGAAACTTGATGTGTGAAAACTTTGATAATAATGATTTCTTGCTTGCACAAAATAATGGCACTATTGTCTGTGGAAATAAGACAAATTAGACACTGGCTAAATGAAAAGAATATGAACCCAAGAATGTTCAACACACAGAGAACAAACAAGAATACACAAATGCTGGGATGAAAAAAAAATATATATAACTGAGACAACACTGAGTTGTGATGCAGGACACAACTAAATAAATTACTGAATTACTTCACTGGATTACTGAGAACACTAGGTGATTCTGAAGTGTAAATGCAAGTTCTATACTGCTCATGTGTTGCACACATAACAAAGGAAAAACACTAGGTACTTACTTCAAGTGTATAAAAAGAAACACAACACAACAGACATAGGATAATGCACGAAAATTAACACTGAATTAAGAAGATAAAAAATGATTGCAAACAGTATATAATAAACACTGAGTCTGCTCGAGAGTCACTGAATGTCACTAAGAAAATCACTGGAACACAAAAGAAATGTCTCAACACTCGCAAATGTCTATATGAAAAATATTATCACTGTAGCGACTTGATGAAGAACGAGGTAGATGGTGGAAGGTTGGAGGTGGAGGGTAGAGGAGACTGGTTGCTGACTCACTGCTCCTCTGCACACTTGATCGTAGAATTGCGCTTAAATTGACGATAGACTCACACAGGAGGCTTTCAACGGTGGTGCCACTGTCGAAGACACACTCTAGCTCTTGACCCCCTATGTGGTCCTTAAAATATGGTGCTATAACCCCTCGTAGTGTACCAAACACTGGTAGAGGTTGGGTGTGTGGGTTAATGGCTGAGTGGGGCTAAGACCGGGGGTGGTGAGACACACGTGGTGAGTGGGCCTATGGGTTGAACGGCGTAAGCCTCACTGAGGACAACCACACTGCCGCGAAGATAATTCTAAGCTGGCTGGCTTAAAATACACCCACGAAATACCACAACACCACAGGGATGAAAAAGCACTCAGAATGGCTTGGAGCTTCAGCACAAAGCGATAAAGACTGTACTCATGTGGCTTGCTTGAGTACTGGGGTAAGACACCTGGGTTAGTTGCTAGCTGGCTTATCTTAACCGTTCACACAGAATGGCTTGAAACTTCTCACGATGAGCACAGCAGGGGTGGAAAGCTGGCTTTACAGGCAAAAAAAAACTGGATGGAGTAGGCTAGGCTGGACTGGACTCTGTTGTTCTGACTCCCCCACCACAGACTGGAAGCTGGCTTATTTTGCAAACTCGGGTCAACCCCTCGGGAGTAATGCAGATAAGCAGATAAACACTAATACAAAGAGACTGACCATTGAATAATGTAGTAGCTGGTAGGAACTTGAGAGAGTAGCTGACCTGAGGTAGCAGGCTTGGCTAGGTCGGCCTACTGGAGATACGAAATGGCCGTCTTGCTGGTCGAAAGAAATCTCCGTACATGGGCGTAATTATCAATTTTACGCCCACACCGCTGTCACCATTTATCGTAGGGGTTCTTAAAAGGAGATATCGAGGGTTGAAGGTAGACACACTTGTTGGATGGTAACGATATATTGTCAGACTATGGTAATAGGATATGGAGCCCAGCCTCTGCCTTGTCCTAGCCTATGTCAAACGCCGACTGAGGCCGAGGTAGCTAGCTCGCCTCACACTCAAGCTGTATCCAGTGACGTCACACAAACAGTCACAGGCCTAAAAGGGATCTTCTATATAAAGCACATGGATGATACTATGATATGCTATACAACACAGGGATCAGCAAGTATGCTGACACCCCACCTTCCTTCCACTACAGACTGATACACTCTTGAAGTCACTCTGTTTTGCTCCATTCTCTCTACATGTCCGAACCACCTCAATAGCCCTTCCTCAGCCCTCTGGACAACAGTTTTGGTAATCCCGCACCTCCTCCTAACTTCCAGACTACCTGCCAAACTCACCTGCCTTGTAAATAGGTATTACATTTGCCATTTTCCACTTATCAGGCACTATGCCAGTTTGTAGTGATATGTTAAAATGATTAGCCAAAGGTATGCTAAGTTCCTCTTTACATTCCTTTAACACCCTTGCAAACAGTTCATCAGTATCTGGGGATTTGTTAGGTTTTAGTTTCTCTATTTGTCTGAGGACCATGTCACTAGTTACCGCAATCGTGCATAGTTTATTATCATCCTGTTCTACGTAATCTATTATTTCAGGAATATCGCTAGTATTTTCCTGGGTGAAAACTGAGAGGAAGTAGGTATTTAGAATTTCACACATATCATTATCACTGTCAGAGATCTGAGCAGAGTTAACATAAGAACATAAGAATGGAGGAACACTGCAGAAGGCCTACTGGCCCATGCGAGGAAGGTCCTTATCAAAACGACTACTACCCAAAGCTTCCCAAGAAACAACTCCTGCACCCAATGACACCAATCAAACCCAGCCCCTGCCACTCATATATTTGAAAAAGTCTCTTCTTAAAGCTACCCAAGGTCCTAGCCTCTATCACCCCACTGGGAAGACTGTTCCAGTTACTCTTAAGTGGGCCAATCTTGTCCCTAATCTTACTTCTGTATACCTGAAAGAACTCTTTTTGGGTTAGTCTTTGAATCCCTTGCGACCTTAGCCTCTTAATCTCTTTTTGCTTTTCTTATTCCTTTCTTTATTTCTCTCTTTAATTGAATATATTGATTTCTTAACTGCCCATCCCCTCTTTTGATACGCCTATATATGCCTCTCTTTTGACCAATGAGATGTTTTAATCTATTGTTCATCCATTTGGGATAATTTTTGTTAGATCTAATTTCCCTACTCGGAACAAAAGTTGTTTGGGCAGCTAGAACTATGCTCTGAAAAACGTTATATTGGCAACCAAGATCATCTACCTGACCCATAGTTAGGACATCCCAATTTAGCCCACCCAAGTAATTTTTCAGTCCCATGAAGTCGGCCTAGCGAAAATCTGGGACAGAGATTTGATTGCAGTTATCCGGGTAATTCCATGATATATTGAAACTAAGTGATTTGTGATCACTTTCCCCAAGCTCATCATTAACCTCAAGATTATTAATTAGTGAATCTTTGTTGGCAAGAACCAAGTCAAGCAGATTGTTTCCTCTAGTTGGTTCGGTCACAACCTGCTCTAAAAAGCAATCCTGAACCGTATCAAGAAAGTCACTAGACTCAAGATTTCCTGTCATATTGTTCCAATCAATTTGTCTAAAGTTAAAATCTCCCATTATCACAACATTTTCATATCTAGATGCCTTATGAATTTCGTCCCATAACAGCTTACTGCACTCCCTATCAAGGTTTGGGGGCCTATAAATCACACCCAAAATTAATTTGTCACGACCCTCGAGAAACTGAAGCCAAACCGATTTTGTGTTCGATGTTTCTAATCTTATATCATGTCTAAGACAACAATTTAATTTTTTTCTGACAAACATCGCCACACCACCACCCTTCCTGTTGACCCTATCAGTGTGGAATAGTTTAAAACCCTGTATGTTGCATTCAGAAGGCATTTCTCTATCTTTCAGGTTGAACCAGGTCTCTGTTATACCAATAATATCTATATTACCTACACTTGCAAGTAATTTTAGCTAATCTATCTTATTTCTTAGACTCCTACTATTTGTATAGTAAACTTTAAGGGAGCTAGTCACTCGTTGCCATCAAGACTCAACGCTCTCAATACCGACACACCTTGACCCCCACCCTAGCCACTACCCTACTCATCCATACCCTGATGCACTCCAAACCTTCACAAAAATAGACAACATGATATGCAGTCTCTTCCCCACTGCATCTGCTTCACCCCCCAACCCTCGATGACCCTCCTATCTCGGAGCATTGCTCCCGTTGGCAATATACCATGTAGGAAATGATGCATAACCTCTCAGGCCCTAGGTCGTATCCTTAATTTACTAAATCTTTGCCATATTACATCCCATGCATACATGGGGTAGATCCCTTCAACCGGCGCCACTACATGTCCCTCTAACAATTTACACAAAGTTCCCACCTTTACTTTTCCCGGTTCTCCGGTTAACGCTAAGGCGTAACACTTTTTCACATTCCTTCATTTCCGCTCTCCCATACCATTTCTGTAGGTGATCATTTACCTTATCTAGCTACCCCCCCCCTCCATCCACCTGCATGCATCACTTCCCTCTTAATGAACGCACATTTCACGCGCTTTCTCAAGTCCAACAAACCCAACCCTTCCTTACATACCAGCAATGTCACTACCTCTCTTCACAACCAGTTGCACCCTGAACCCCACAAGAATTTGAACACCATTCTAAGAATACTCGTGATCGCCGTTCATGTTAACAGCAAGACTGCCGATACAAACCAGACTTTACTATATAGTAATACATTGATGACAATTGCTCGTTGCCTAAGGGTTAAATGGTGAGGTCGCAGCATTCCCAAATGTTGCTGCACCTGTTCCACCATCCTATTTGAATTATTGACCCTTGCAGCACTCAGGTCAGCCTCATATTTGACACCACAGATTTTCAGACTCCCAGTCTGACGCTGCATGACATCACATCCCCATTCTAATCTCCCTGCCCACTCTCCCAGCCCCATTATCATTGACTTCTCCAGATTTACCTTCATTCCAGTAGCTCTCCCAAACATGTGTACAACTTCCCCTAAAACTCCTAACCGTGTCTCCCCCATAAGGAGACCACCCCTTTGTCCATCCTCAGGGACCCCGACAAAGGGAACCCACAGTGAGGTTCCTATAACCTTCTGGGAAACTTTTTTCCCAGGATGCCCCATAAACCAGCATATTCCTACACTTCGTCCTATAGAATGTAGCCGCCAACACTTTTATCCTCGTATCACCCCTCAATCCCCTCATTCCCCATGAGATATCCAGATAATCTACTATGATATACATTATAGCCCTTCCCACATCCCTAGGCACTCCCTTTACATCTAGTAATAAAGCCCTTAAAAGCGGCAAACGACCCCCCCCAACAATCTGATAACCCCACCCATCCATGATCTCACCCCTTCCAAGGAGGTACAAAAGAAGACCACATGAAATGCCATTTCAACATCACCACAAAACTGACAAAAAGCCTCTTCAGCAAACCCCATACATCGTAACACCTCCTTGGAGGCCAGAATCCCCATGATGAAAGGATACACTAATTCGCTTACTCTAGCCGGTATCCTAAGCTTACTAAATTCTTTCCAAATAACCCCCCAAATCATACGTTGGATACACGGCTACCCCTTGCATAATTCCCTGACCTCTCACTACCCTCACCAACCTTTGATGTTATCCACCTGTTGCACTGTCAATAAAAATCTCAACATATCTTCACAAAACCTCAATTCCTTCCCACTCCACCATTTACGTGCCTCCTCCATAACTCTTCCTACTTTAGCTCCCCTCACACCCCCTTCCCTAATATACCTCCACTTGATATATATAGCCATTACTCTTAGTCCTAAAGGCAACAAACCTAAACCCCCTCATCGAACATCCGTCATAATTACCTCCTTACTTAACCATGCCCTCCCAAATCCCCACACAAACTTTAGCACCCTTCTCTGCATTTCCACAATGTCCTGTACCTCTAAGGGAAAAACCTCTGCCACCCCCCATACCTTGCTATAGACAAGTGAATTTACCACCACTACCCCCTGATGTAAAGCTAGGTCCCTCGCACTTAAACCTCCTAGTCTTCCTAAAACCTTACCCATGACAGACTCCGAATTTACCCTTCTGCATGCCCGCACCTCCGCCATATACCATATCCCACATACCCTGATTCTGTCAACTACTATCCATCCTAACCCCATCCCCAAGCCCCCCCCCCTATCCAATTACCCACCTCTAGTAACCTTGATTTCACCGTATTAACTCGCCTCCCCATATTCATACCAATTATCTGAATCACTCTACCCACCCTCCTTAACTCCTCCTTACCCCATAGCAAAACAGTAGTATCATCCACACACCCAACGATGCCCCCTTTGCACCCCCTCTTCATCTCCTGTTTGTCCATCACTCGCTCAACAGACTCATAAAAAGGATTCTGCACTCACGCAAAGAGCAGCTGCGACAGCGTGCAGCCCTGCCTCAAACCTCTCTCCATTGGTACACTTTCACCCAACCTCCCATTGACCTGTACTCTCACCTCCGCCTCAGCATACAGGGTGTTCACCCACCTCACTACCCCCTCCCAAAACCCCAACCTCTCTAAGCAAACCCCTAAGCAATCTCTGTCCACGCAATCATATGCGTTCTTCCAATCTAAACCTAGTATTCCCCCTCCTGGACAACTCTTTAGAAAATCCCTAATGACACCATGTCCATCCCTCATCCTTCTCCATGGAATTCCCAACTGCCCCCTATGTAACACTAAGTCCAACACTTTCCTCATTCTGTTGCTCAAAATCTTAGCAAAAATTTTGTAATCCGAGCACATTAACGTAAACGCACAGTAATCATTCAAAACTCGGCATTCCTTCTTTTTGGGCACTAAAACTGTGACACCCGTTCTTTGCGATTTTCCCATCCTCCCATTACTTAACATACAATTCAAAACCCCCACCAGACAATGCCGTACACTCCCCCAATGACACCTATAAAAATCGTTTGGTATGCCGTCTATGCCTGGGGTTTTACTCTGGCACAGCCCAAAAGCTGCCTCCTCCACCTCCGCTACACTAATACTACTCTCGAGTCTCTCACTGTCCTGCTCACTTAATACCCTATTAAACTCTTCATCCCCAAAACATCCCTCACCCACTCCCCTGCCAACCCTCCTCCATTTCTCGCTAAACCAAAAATCGGCATACTAACTAATATTTTCCGTGGTGGATAAGCCTTGACCCTCCTCAAAGCCACCCCTCCCTGTACCTGCCTCAATATACGCCAAGGTGGTTTTCGCCTGCCGTTCCTTAAACCTCCTTAGTACAAAACCCGATGGCCTATCCCCACTTAAAACATCCTCCAACCCCGCCCTAACTCTAATTGCCTCAAACTTTTCATTGTGAATTTCCGCCAACCTATTTCGCAAACGTTCCATGTCCTCACTCCGCCCCACCCGTTCCTCTGCATAACAGTCATTTAACTGACTTTCAAGATAATTTTGTAGACCATAGCTCCACCTTTCCATCTCCTTACCCCGTACTTTAGAAAAATCCGCGATTCCAACTTTAGCCCTCATTTCCCACCAATCCAGCAAATCCATTTCCATATTCCTAGTCTCCCAAAAGGATTTCCACCAATCTTCAAATCCTGTAGCGTCACCCTCGTCCCTAAGTAGCCTCACATTCAATTTCCAGTATCCCACAAACTCTCACTATACCATCTACCCTCAAATCTGCTACAACAGCACGATGATCAGAAAAACCCACATCTATAGTCCTCACCCTCTCCACACCTATTCCCTGCCTAACATAAATCCTATCTAACCGTGCCTCATATCCCCTACGAATAAAAGTGTGCTCCATTCCATATCTCCTACTCCCCACCACATCTACCACTCCAACATCTCGCAAAACATCTCTCAGAACCCCCAAAACACAACCTGCCCTCCTCGGAACCACATCACCATTCCTAATTATACATTTCCAATCCCCATCAATCACCGTAATAGCAGGTAAACCTCTCAAGTGATATACCAAAACATCGCGTACAAAATCCACCTTCACTCTAGCATTACTAGTTGCTGGCATGTACACACCTACAAAACAAACCCTCCCGGCCCCCCAAAACCAATCCACCCTGACAACCCTCCCACCCCCCCTCCTCCCAACCCAGGATACGCAAAGGACTGGTCTCCTTTACTGCCACAGCAACACCTCCTTTCAACCTCAAAGCATCACTGGTAAACAACCTATAACCTTTCAACAACAACTCACATCCTAACCTATGGTTATGTTCCTGCAAAAAACAGACATCAATACTAAATCTCCTTAAAACTCACTCTAACCATACCCTCTTGACCTCGGTTTTAAGACCGTTTACATTGAAAGTTACACACATGAATTTTACAAGAATGGCAGCTTACTCCTGTGCTGCTGAGGCTTACTTGGTCCTCCTTTCATAAGTCTCGGTCCATCTCTATCAATCCCTCGTTCCTGCCCTCCAACCCCTCCCTGTCCCTTCCCGCCGTTCTTCCCATTCCCCCCCCCTCCTCCCGGTCTCGCTGTTTCCATCACAGCTGCCCAAATCTTCTTCCCAGGCCGCTGCGCTGGTGTGAGGACCTCGTCCATGTCTGATGCCCTCGCTGATCTCTACACACATATCTTCTTCAACCACATCCTCTTGATGGACCTCCACCACCACATTGCTCTCCATTCGAACCTCACTCAAGTCTTCCTTACCCCGTTTCTGTTCGTCCATCACCTTGACATCACCTAACCTCACGTCACCTTCCACCACCATGCTCCGACTCTTCCAAAAAATCCTTCAGCACAGCCTCCAAAATCCCTTCTTGAGCTTAATCTGCAGTACCTAATGGTATGTCTGACAGTGATATTCCCCCCCCCCCGTTTCCACTGGTAGTGTAACACACATCTGCAAAACCACCTCTGCTCTTTCGACCTCCTCACTCCATAGGCCCTTACCCTGGCTTTCCACTTCACCCGTCATAACGTCCAAGGCTTCTAACTGCGTTTCTTCAGAAGCTTTCTCTTAACCCCTAGGGCCCTGTGTCCTGGGGCATTGTGCCGCCATGTGCTCATAAGAATCACATAAACGGCACGTCTTCCTCTGCCCCGCATAGTGTACAAAAACCTGAGTTCTATAGTTATGCAATGTGACATATGATGGTATCGGCCTCCCCAGGGTCATTTTCGCTGTGAAGGATCCTTCCGGCAGCCCCTCACAGGGGCCGTCCCTCCACATTCCCATGCTCGCCGAGTGTACAGTCCCATAACCACTGAGCACATCTTGTAGGCTGTATGCTGTTGCTTCAAAAGGTACATTCCGTACCTTCACCCAAGTAAAATACTTAGGCACATCATGCAAGCATACTTCCACTGCCAAATTGATACTTATTCTCCTTTCTTGAAATTCGTCGACGATGGTAGAGTAGAAGTCAGCCCTCATGAACTTCACGAAGACCCTCGACATACCATTCAGTGCCACCTCATACAACTCTTCATTGGGGATGCCATAAACGTCCTTGACAATGCTTGGCAGGAGAACGTTCATCGTAGCGCTGCTTAAAGATCCTCTAACCAGCTCAATGCAGACAGTATTTATGCGCCGGTTCATTCCGGTTTTCCTCACCAGGTGGCGTGCAAGAGAAACTGTAGAAGCGTCCTCTCTCCCCGCAGGTCGAGAGACGAATATTAAGATAAGATAAGATAAGATTTCGTTCGGATTTTTAACCCCGGAGGGTTAGCCACCCAGGATAACCCAAGAAAGTCAGTGCGTCATCGAGGACTGTCTAACTTATTTCCATTGGGGACCTTAATCTTGTCCCCCAGGATGCGACCCACACCAGTCGACTAACACCCAGGTACCTATTTGCTGCTAGGTGAACAGGACAACAGGTGTAAGGAAACGTGTCGAATGTTTCCACCCGCCGGGAATCGAACCCGGGCCCTCCGTGTGTGAAGCGGGAGCTTTAGCCACCAGGCCACAGGGAGTTTTTGGAGGAATGTCAAGGGGTAGGGGGTGTCCTCGGGCTTGACTGGCAAAATGCTTACGACTGTGTTGATAGAGATTTATTGAGGCTTATTTTATTGAAGCAGGGTTTTGGAGAGGGGATTGTAAGATGGGTTGATACCTTGTATGTCTCGGCTATGGTACGCATACAGGTAAACGGTAAATTGGGGCAGCCCGTCCATATGGAAAGGGGTTTGAGGCAAGGGTGCCCCCTCTCCCAGCTGGTTTTTGCTTGTATGCAAAACCCCTTTTATGAGCTGGTGGATGGTGGTTTGAGGCGTGGAACGCTGAGCAGTGACCATGCAGCCGTGTGGTCGAGTACGTAGATGATACCACGATTTTGTTAAAAGGGGAGGAGGATTTGCAGATCGTGGGATGGATTGTTGAGTTTTTTGGGGCAGAGTCTGGCATGTGCGTCAATAAGGCAAAATCGAAATTATTGGAGGTGGGTACTTGGGTTGGGGGGGGGGTTGGGCGAAAGGTATGGGTGGTCAGTCGTGGTGAAACTTAGAATATGTGGTATCGTGTACATGGCAGATGAGAGGGAGGGCCGAAGGGTAAACTCTGAATTAGTGGTTAACAAGGCTTTAGATCGACTTCGGGGGTTAAGAGCTGGGGATGTCTCATTGCAACAGAGGACAGTAGTGGTTAATACACTTGTTTATAGTAAGGTATGGGGTGTGGCTGAGGTGTACCCTTTAAGAGATGTGGATATTCAGGAACTGCAGAGAAGGGTCTTACGTTATGTTTGGGGTTTCGGGAGAGCTTGGTTAAGTCGGGAGGTTGTCATGACCCATGTTCGTCGTGGGGGTTTAGGTCTCTTGGCTTTGGGGCCACAGGTGAAGGCCCTCTATGTAAAACAGCAGTTCCTCAGGGCGGGCGGTGAGAAGGGCATCCGGGTGGGTTGGGTAATGATCGAAATGCGTAAATGGTGGAGCGGCAGGGGATTAATCGAGTGTGAGGACATGCTGCGTTTGTTGTTAAAGTTGAGAAATACGCAACGGATCCGGGTGGGGCAAATGGTCAGCATATGTTGTCGTGGGGAAATTGTACAGGGATTGTCTGTTTTTCCGCTGTATAATTGGGGGAAAATATGGGACGGATTTTGTAAACTTAAGTTGGCACTAAGGGTTCGTGAATTGGTGTACAGATTTGTCATGGGGATTTTAGCATCAAAATCGGTCTTAAATAGGATGGGTTTGGTAAGGGAGGCGGATTGCTTGCGTTGCGGTCTCGAAGAAATAGCTTTTCATGCGGTCTACTTTTGTGATACCTTGGACAAAGTTCGTTCGTGGTTGGGGCGGGTTTTCGATTTTCTTAGTGGGGGAAGTATTTCAACCTCACGGGCCTTAACATTGGACGTTAGCGGAGTATCAAGTGAGATACGAAGAGCAATAATGTACGTGGTGGCTGATTTCCTCTATATCTCGTGGGGTATGCATCCTTAATATGCATATTTAAACTTAATATGCATACTTAAGTAACTAACGTCAACAAGTTATCAAGGTGACGGACTCAATAACTTGGTAAAATATACCGAAAAGTTACCCAACAACTTAAATGCATCAAAAAATTAGTATAAATTTATATTTTTTATTCTATATCCATTAATTGTGATGTGTTATGTCCTTATTACCATATATAATACGTATGTTTGTCCATTTATTATGTGACACCGAAATATGCATATTCCTTAATGTATTACTGGTCCACATAAGGCAGATCACACATTTTTTTCCTTTTAAATTCTTCACAACATTCACATTGTTGGTGTTGGCTGCATGTATAAAAGTATTTGCAAATAATTTAGGTAAATTTATATACAGGAGAGCTCTCCACTTGTTAAAAAAACATCGGAGATATTTAACCGATTAGTGAATTGGCAACATGAGTGACATCTTTGAGGTCAGTGGCTGACATAATATAATTTTCTCTCATAATTTGTCAAACTTTTGTTCGCAAGGCCCTTTATGGTCAGTACTGAGTTGTATTTTACACCAAACTTTCTCAATAATATATGGGCTGACAATAATATATGGGCTGACAATAATATATGGGCTGACAATAATATATGGGCTGACAATAATATATGGGCTGACAATAATATATGGGCTGACAATAATATATGGGCTGACAATAATATATGGGCTGACAATAAATAATATATGGGCTGACAATAATATATGGGCTGACAATAATATATGGGCTGACAATAATATATGGGCTGTCAATACCTAGTATTTCATCAGGTATTGAAATTTTCGTTTTCTTTAGGTGATACAATAAATGTAGGTTAGACGATGTGTTAACATAACAGAAACATAAAGATTATATTTAAATGTGAAATGTGGGCTTAAAGTACCAGCAGATCACATAACCAGCACTTTGTAGACATATATAAACAAGGAAGCACACATATGCAATAGTGTAGTTAGATATTTATATAAATATGAACACATATAAAGACAATATAAAGAACAGTTCCTGCTGACATGTATAAGAGTTATTTTTAGTTAGAAGTGAATGTTTTCAGATTTATATAATTAAGGTTGATAAATTTCTTTTCTTTCAGTTAACTGATATTAACTTCAAACACGTAGCACACAAAATACAGTACTAGATCATTTTTATATTTAATACAGAAAAATCAGCATCTTGGTCCTGCTCTAGTTGATATAGTTACATGTCAGGAACAAAACTTGTGCCTCCTCTATCTTATTTCATCACGCAGGATGAGGCTCATAGAAATTATTAAAATCTGTCAGACTGAGCTGGAAGACTCCAGTAAGGTAATTATGATATCGTCAAGAATTCCAGGAAGGATTCATCAGCACTGGAGCTTCCAAAGATTTCATTCCACCATAGTCGGAATTCTGTGAGACCAGATTCCTTAAAGATATGCTCCCAATTAAAGCTAAGTGATGTACATATGTAGATGATGTACTCTATGTTTTTGTCACATTTTCAAGTTAACACGACTCAGTTTATCAATGTTTGGTAGAATTGCTCACTTAACCTGCGTAAATGAGGCCGCTTTTAGTGCTTGGAAGAACACAGCGAAGTGCCCTGTCAACCATATTTGTATAAATATTGTACATCTTGTTTTTTGTTAGCAGAACATGAGCTTCTACAGTAATCTCATCTTTCCCCACTACCACGATCAAGACAGGAAATAATTCTTGTCAGATAAAATAACCTAACACCTTTTTTAGTCATACGATGACCTGTTCAGTAGAGCCAGCTCTGTTATGGTGATGGCACAGCAAGACAATGGTGGTTAAGGCATGTGGAGATGAAGTATTATTATTATTATAATCAAAAAGAAGCGCTAAGCCACAAGGGCTATACAGCGCTGCAGGGTAGGGAAGGAAGCGAGGGTATTGGATGGCAGAAGGGAGGAGGGATGATCAGCAGGTTACAGAAAACAGCGGGGCAGGGGATAGTACGGGGGTAGAGGGAAGCAAGAGATTGAAGTAGAAAGGGCTGAAGGTATCAGAATTTGTGAAGTAAGTCAGTTGTTGTCAAAAAGTCAATGAGAGAGTCCGGATGAAAGGTGGGTCCATCAGCGAGAAGGGAAGGTAAAGAGAGAGTAGCGGAGCGAAGACGACGACAGAGGTAAATTCTGCGTGCTCGTTGATAAAGTGGGCAGTCCAACAGAATGTGGCTGACTGATAATGGAGCTTGGCAATTCTCACAGAGAGGAGCAGGACGCCTCTCCATGAGATATCCATGAGTAAGACGAGTATGGCCAATGCGAAGACGGGAGAGAGTAGTCTCCCAACCTCGACACTGGTGATAAGAAGACGGCCAGTAACCTATACTCGGTTTAATAGATTGAAGTTTGTTGCCGAGCATAGTAGACCAACGTTGTTGCCAACGGGTGTGAAGGTGGGAAGATATTGCAGCAAAATAGTCCGTAAATGGAATACCTCTATAAGAAACTGGTAGGTCATGTACTGCTGACCGCGCAGCAGTGTCTGCCTGTTCATTGCCCTGTACGTCAACATGATCAGGGACCCAACAAAAAACAATATCTTTATGCTTGGTAAAGATGCGGCGTAGCCAAAGTTGGATACGGAGGACTAAGGGTATCAAATTTTTGTATAGTCTGTAAAGC
This sequence comes from Cherax quadricarinatus, assembly GCF_038502225.1. NCBI lineage: Eukaryota > Metazoa > Arthropoda > Malacostraca > Decapoda > Parastacidae > Cherax > Cherax quadricarinatus. The sequence continues at coordinate 20,176,895 of NC_091349.1, forward strand.
ACTAAGGGAGTCTGAGACAACCACAAATGATGACACAGGCATAGATGCAATACGGATAAGTGCTGTAAGGATGGCATACAATTCAGCAGTAAAAATACTAGCCGAAGATAGTAAATGCCCTTGTACAACGCTGTCTGGAAACACTGCTGCGAATCCTACGCCGTCAGAAGACTTAGAGCCATCTGTGTACACGGCAATGGCATGAGAATGAGAGTGAAAGTGGTCAAGAAAAAGAGAGCGGGAAGCGACCGTAGACAGTTGGGCTTTCGAGCAAGGGAGGGAGAAAGAACAGACTCGAACAGCTGGAACTTCCCAGGGGGGTAGGGAAAAGTGAGATGCTACATGTACATAGAAAGGTGGTAGTTGAAGAGAAGACAAGAGCGAATGAAGGCGAAGAGAGAAGGGACGGAGTAAACAAGGGCGGCGAACAAATAAAGAATGTCTACTAATATCAGTGACCATTCTATAAATGGAAGGATTGCGGAGATCATGAGAGCGTACATAGTAGCGCAGGCAATGGGCATCACGGCGATCGGATAAGGATGGAACGTTTGCTTCTCGACAGGGGAAGAGCGAAAAGCACCAAGGCATAAACATAATCCTTGGTGATGAATGGGGTTAAGGCTAGAGAGAGTAGCAGGAGATGCCGCTGAATAGATCTGGTCACCATAATCAAGTTTCGATAAAATAAGGGTGGAATGTAGGCGGAGGAGGGTTCGACGATCAGCTCCCCATGAAAGATGAGCAAGGGTTTTAAGAAGGTTCAGCCGGCTGTGACAAGTTGCCTTCAGAGAGGTAATGTGAGGTTTCCAGGATAACCTACGATCAAAGAGGAGGCCCAGAAACTTGACTGTATCACGTTCAGGGATACGGGAGCCATAGAGGTACAAAGGATGATCGGAGATGACAGAGCGTCTAGTGAAAGTAATTTGGTGGGTTTTAGTGCTGGAAAATTTAAACCCACGTGTGGTGGCCCAATTGGAAACACGGTCGACTGCATGTTGGAGAGAAACTGTAATGAGGTGACAGTCAGCGCCTGCACAGGCAATAGCGAAGTCACCAACATAGAGTGATGACCAAATATTTGATGGAAGACTAGAGGCCAAATCATTAATAGCAAGGAGAAAAAGTGTTGTGCTCAGAACACATCCCTGGGGGACACCTTCAGCTTGGATAAAGTCCGGGGAGAGCACATTATTAACCCGAACATGGAAATGCCTGTCAGTTAAAAAGTTCTTAAGGAAGGATGGTAGATTGCCTCGAAGGCCTAAGGAGTGGGCTTGGGCTAAAATATTATACCTCCATGTTGTGTCATATGCCTTCTCAAGGTCAAAAAATATGGCAAAAACTGAGTGGTTATTCGCAAAGGCGTTACGAACATACGTATCCAAGCGTAGTAAGGGGTCTATGGTATAACGTCCCTTACGAAAGCCATATTGACGAGTGGAGAGACTGTTATGTGTCTCTAAATACCACACTAAACGTCTATTTACTAGGCGTTCCATTACTTTGCAAACTGCACTGGTAAGAGCAATGGGACGATAGTGGGAGGTTTCATGTCCCGTAGTGCCTGGTTTGCGGAAAGGGAGAACAATGGCGGATTTCCACAGCTGTGGAAGAACTCCTTGTGACCAAATAAGATTGTAAAGGCGTAATAGGACTGCAAGGGCTGACTGATGTAAATGTTGTAGCATACGAATATGAATGTCGTCGGGCCCAGCTACCGATGATCGGCAAGCTGAGAGTGTTGCCTCCAGTTCTTGAAGTGTAAAAGGCACATTATACTGTTCTTCTCTGAGAGAAGAAAAGTCCAAGGGTGCTAACTCTCTGGCAGACTTTGAGGAAAGAAATGAGGGGCATAGATGGAGTCCCTGAGAAATACGGACCAGATGATTGCCAATTTCATTGGCAACATCTAGTGGGTTTGCTATATCAACACCGGCAACCCGCAGAACAGGAGCCGGGTCAGGAGAATATTTACCACTCAGTTTTCGTACTTTTTTCCAGACTGCACTCATAGAGGAAGCAGAGGTGATGGTGGAGACAATCTCGCCAGCAAGTGCGTTTAGCATCATGGATGACACGGCGAGCGATTGCACGCTTCTGTTTAAAATCAAGGAGTCTCTCTGTGGTTCTATTGTACTGGTACCTGCCCCATGCAGCGCGTTTCAAACATACTGCACGAGCACAAGCAGGAGACCACCAAGGCACGCATTTCTGAGAATGCCTGCCCGAAGTTTGGGGTATAGAATGAGAAGCTGCGGTTAAAACAGAGGACGAGAAGAGGTGTAAAAGCTCATCGATGTAGGACGAAGAAGGAATCTCTCTAAAAACAGTTAGGTGTGAGTAAAGGTTCCAATTTGCCCGATCAAATTGCCAGCGTGGGATGCGAAGAGGTGGTGAATATGAAGGGGAAGTAAGAATGATTGGGAAATGATCGCTGTCATGTAAGTCCGGGAGAACAGACCAAGTGAAGTCTAATGCGGTGGAGGAAGAGCAGACTGAGAGATCGATGCAAGAGAGAGTATGAGTCCGAGGATCAAAATGGGTGTGAGTACCTGTATTTAAAACATGGAGGGGGTGGGTGGCAAGAAAAGCCTCTAACTGAATTCCACGGGAATCACAGTGAGACCCCCCCCCAGAGGAAATGGTGGGCATTAAAATCACCAAGTAACAGAATCGGTGGCGGTAATGACGAAACAAGAAAGACAATATCCGGAATAGATAATGCCCGAGAAGGAGAGAGATATAAAGAACAGGGTGTATACCACCTATGCAAGTGGATATGGGCTGCTGTGTAATGCAGCGAAGTATGAACAAATAGCTGATGGTACGGAATATCAGTGCGTAGAAGAAGGGCACTTTCATTAAAGGTCCCATCAGGAAAAGGATCTGAAGAATACAATAAATTATAGCCTGAGATGGGAGAGATAACAGCAGAGTGTAATTTTGGTTCCTGTAAGCAAACACCAACAGGGGCAAACTGGGAGAGTAACATCTGAAGCTCACTCTGATTACCCCTGAGGCCGCGTATATTCCACTGTAAATAGGCCATGATTGGCAATGATAAAGATACTTGAAATCCGCAGGTAAGGGTTCCTACGGACTAGAGGGGTTAGAAAAGTCCACATGCGGAGGCAGTGGAAAACGTTCAAGCAGCAAAGGAACGGTGTGCTGTGAAGAAAGGAGTTGCGCAGATTGAGGAGAGGAGAGAGAATGAACAGAGGGTGGATCAGTGTCCATTGATGGTTTTGTCTCTGCAATATATTCAGAGATTGCTTCAAGTGTTTCGGAATTCAGAGACGTCGTATGGGAGACAATATTGGAAATGGTAGGGGGAGGATGAGTAAAGATTGGAACTGTATTGGACTGTACCAAGGTGGGGGGGGCGAAAGGGTGGAGGGAACTGGAGAAGCGTGGAAGGGGATAGAAGAGGCAGAAACCTGGGAGGTGGCAGAAGAGGAAGAAACCTGGGAGGGAACAGGGGAGGAAGGTACAGTACGAGGAGGAGGGTGAACCTCTACACTTGTAACAGAGCCAGTGAGAGGGGGAGAACCAGGGACAGAGACAGGGAGGGTAAAATGAGGAGGTGGAAGATGGGTAGGAGGTGTTAACGGACCTTTCTCTGACTTTTGAGAAGTAGAGGGACGATTGGGAGGAGGTGTCATACGAGATCTCGTCGTTACTGAGGCTTGTGAGAGAGAACACAAAGAAGCGAGATGAGACTGAGGCATTGAAGTAGGGACGTCTGAGCCGAGGACAGCAAAAGGATTAGATACAGGAGTGACTATGGGAGAGGTAACCACAGAGGTGGGTGTAGAAGATGGGATACCAGAAGTGGGGGGACGTTTTGAAACACGGGAATAAGAAACACGTGGGAGTCTCCCTTGGAGGCGGAGATGAGAAACTGCCATGGCATAAGGGAGACCTTCTGTCTCTTTGAGGTAACGGATTTCCCGCTCGTTTAAATAGACTTGGCAACGGCGAGAGTACAAAGGGTGAGCCTCATGACAGTTAAGGCAAGAGGGAGATCGATTGCAAGACGTATGAGAATGGTCATCGGCACCACAGACTGGGCATTCGGCGATAGATCTGCAATATTTCGCTGGATGGCCAAATCGCCAGCAATTTCTTCACTGTTGCAGTGTAGGGATCACCTTTCGGACTTGTAACCGATGTCCTGCTATATAAACTGAGGATGGGAGTTCTCGGCTGTCAAAAGTTAAACGAGCCACATTGCTAGGGTATCGTCTCCACCCGCAGGCAGGAAGAATGTAAGTGTCTACCTTGAGGATTGGGAGATCTTGGAGTTCCAGCTGTTCAAGAATGTCAGTGCCACATGTCTGGAAATTTTGTTGAACTATGGTATGGGGCAGAATGACGGTACCACTACAAGAATTGAGGGAATGATGTTTTTCAAGAGTGACAGGAACAGTATCGATATGGGAAAGATGAGAGAGCTCATGAGCCTGGGTAGCATTCTGTACAGTGATGATGCGCGTACTGCTCTTAAGAGCATGAAAAGAAATATCTTTACCAACATGGCGTAGGAGTGCCTTGCCAATACTGTGGTCAGAAAGATAGGCAGTAGAGGAAGTCGGCCGTAAAGTGAAGAATTTAGTCCATTGTTCAGTCCGAAACTGAGCGTGGAAAGGTAGTGAAGGACGTGTCGATCGTTTCTGAGAAGAACGAGAAGGTGGAGAAGTATCATCAGCAGGTAATTGTCGTTGGCGTTTAGGCGTGGGACCAGAGTTGGTCCGAAGTGGAACGGGTCGGCGATTTGAAAATTGCCGCACGGTAGAGGGAGAGGCCCATAGTCAGAGGAGAGCGAAGGTCCGATAAATCGAAGGAGTCAGTCGAGGCCTCAGTACCTGAAGCGGGTGAGGAAACAGCACCGGCAAGAGGTACAGAGGCATGAGGAGTGTCTGAAGAGTGGTCCAAAGACGAGGCGGGGTCAGAACGGGGTGCGGTATCAAGAAGGGGCCCGGGGGTAGGAGGTTCATGGACTAGGGCTGCCATGGTTAGGTTACTTCTTTCTTTTTGTTTTTTAAGAAAAAAAAAGAAAGAAGAAAATAAAATAAAAATAAAAAAAAGAATAAAAAAAAAGGGGGACCGGGGAGGGATAGTTCCTAGGAGGAATGAAAGGGCCAGAAATCTCCCTCTGCGCCCAAGAGGACCTCAGCACTGCAAGTAGCGCAGATGCAGCATGCAACCCGTGCCATTCCCTACCCATCATGCTAGTAAACTAACAATCCGGGATAGCAACCTCACATCTGCCGAGCTACCTCGGTGGACAAAAGAGAGGGCGGCCGGATATCCGCCACAAAGCATACCTCCTTCGGCCACCACCCCCGGAATCCGAAAGGTGGCTTCCAGAGATACACCCGTCGCCCGAAAGACACCCAAAGCTACTCCGGGATACCGGAGAGGGATCGGGACATCCCCAGGAGATCCAGATTCCACGGCAAACTACGCCACCGCCAAGAACCTCAACGGAATGGGATGGACCCCGGTATCCTTTCCCCTATCTAGGAACTAGCGCGCCTGTGGGAGAAATCCCAAAGGCCGAAAAGAG